>NC_053489.1:30711385-31077635 GCF_905171775.1 Rana temporaria | reverse complement strand
AGGGAATTGGGGAAGTAAGCCGGGAACTCCGCCGGTTGTAAATAAACTTTTAGGTAGTCTATCTTCATAACCGATGGTTGTTTTATTACCCATGTGGATGGCGTTGATTTGATCAGGTGGACGATACACATTGGTAAAGGCAAAAATGACATAAATAAAAAATGTAATAATACATATGTAAAGTAAAAAGATTATTTATCAGTGTTTTTTTTTCACATTCACTGTTTGATGGTGATACCATAATGTTTTTGGCCTGTACAAGGAAATGAAGCCTGAAGCAGCGTGTTGTTTCTATGATTATCTATCATTTTGTGGCTTTAAAATTTCTCCTTTGGGTTATATGAGGGTTTATACACTATGGGCCAGATTCAGGTAGAAGTGCGGCGGCGTAACGTATCGTAGATACGTTACACCGCCGCAAGTTTTCATCACAAGTGCCTGATTAACAGAGCACTTGCAATGAAAACCTACGCTGGCGGCCTCCGGCGTAATTCAAAGGGGCGTGTGCCATTTAAATTAGGCGCGCTCCCGCGCCGGACCTACTGCGCATGCTCTCTTTTGAATTACCCGCTGTGCTTTGCGCTTTTCGAACGGCGACGCGCGTAGTGTAATTCCGTATTCCCGGACGGCTTACGCAACGACGGCCATACTTTATACAGCACATACTTGTGCTGTGTAAAGTTAAGGCACCCAAAACGACGACTAACTTTGCGACGGGAAACTAGACTAGCGGCGACGTAGCGAACGCGAAAAACCGTCGTGGATCACTGTAACTCCTAATTTGCATACCCGACGCTGGTTTACGACGCAAACTCCCCCCAGCGGCGGCCGCGGTATTGCATCCTAAGATCCGACAGTGTAAAACAATTACACCTGTCGGATCTTAGGGCTATCTATGCGTAACTGATTCTATGAATCAGTCGCATAGATACTCTGAGAGATACGACGGAGTATCTGAGATACTCCGTCGTATCTCGGCTGTGAATCTGTCCCTATATTACCAAAAGTATTGGGACACCTGCCTTTACACACACATGAAATTTAATGGCATGCCAATCTTAATCCGTAGGGTTCAATATTGAGTTGGCTCACCCTTTGCAGATATAACAGCTTCAACTCTTCTGGGAAGGCTGTCCACAAGGTGTGGACGAGAAGGCCTAGCTCGCAGTCTCTGCGTTAATTCATCCCAAAGGTCTTCTATTGGGTTGAGCTCAGGATTCTGTGCAGGTCAGTCAAGTTCCTCCAGCCCAACTCACTCATCCATGTCTTTATGGACCTTGCTTTGTGCACTGATGCGCAGTCATGTTGGAACTGGAAGGGGCCATCCCCAACTCAATTTTGAACCATACGGACTAAGACTGGGATGCCATTAAAGTTCGTGTGCGTGTAAAGGCTGGTGTCCCAATCCTTTTGGTAAAATAGTATATGTGAACATGCAGCATGTATTATCTGGGTAAGTATATAAGTAGGGAAAAACAGAAAACCGCGCTTCACCCACAAAGTCTATAGGCAGCAGCTGACGTTGGAAAAACAAAGCAATATATAGTATAAATAGCCGCGGCTAAGTATATAAGTAGGGTTGTCCTGATACCACTGTTTTAAGACAGAGTACAAGTACCAATACTGATACCGATACTTTTTTTAATGTCATGTGGCAGTGGCATGAACATATATATATTTTATATATATATATATATATATATATATATATATATATATATATATATATATATATATATATATATATATATATATATATATATATATATATTTTTTTTTTACAATGTTTTTTTTTGGGGGGGGAGGGGGGGGGGGTTGAGTGCATAGTCAGTGTCAGTGTTTTTTTTATTTTTGCAATCTTACTCTGAGGGGGGAGCGGAGGAGGATGGGGGGGGGGGGCGTGGAAAGTGCACGAAGAGGGAGCGGACCAGAGAGCACACAGAGGGGGAGTGGACCGGAGGAGGACAGGGGGGGACCGGAGGAGTGCACAGAGGAGGAGCAGACCAGAGGAGGACAGGGGAAGCAGACTGGAGGAGGACAGGAGGGGGGCCGGAGGAGTGCACAGAGGGGGAGCCAACTGGAAAAGGATGGGGGGACGGGAGGAGCGAAAAGAGGGGGAGCGGACCGGAGGACGATGGAGGGGGGACCGGAGGAGCGCACAGAGGGGGAGCAGACCGGAGGACAATGGGGGGAGACCGGAGGAGCGCACAGAGGGGGAGCGGACCGGAGGATTATGATGGGAGACCGGAGGAGCGCACAGAAGGGGAGTGGACTGGAGGACGATGGGGGGAGACCGGAGGAGCGCACAGAGGGGGAGCGGACCAGAGGACGATGGGGGGAAACCGGAGGAGCGCACAGAGGGGGAGTGGACTGGAGGGCAATGGGGGGGCGGAGGAGCGCACATAGGGGGAGCGGACTGGAAGAGGATGGGGGGACCGGAGGAGCGAAAAGAGGGGGAGCGGACCGGAGGACGATGGAGGGGGGACCGGAGGAGCGCACAGAGTGGGAGCGGACCAGAGGAAAATGGGGGGAGACCGGAGGAGGACAGGAGGGGGGCGGAGGAGTGAAAAGAGGGGGAGCGGACCGGAGGACAATGGGGGGGGACTGGAGGAGAGCACAGAGGGGGAGTGGACCAGAGGACGATGGGGGGAGACCGGAGGAGCGCACAGAGGGGAAGTGGACTGGAGGAAATGGGGGGGCCGGAGAAGCGCACAGAGGGGGAGCGGACTGGAAGAGGATGGGGGGGGGACGGGAGGAGCAAAAAGAGGGGGAGCGGACCGGAGGACGATGGAGGAGGGACCAGAGGAGCGCACAGAGGGGGAGCGGACCGGAGGACGATGGGGGGGGTAGAGGAGCGCACAGAGGGGGAGCAGACCAGAGGAAAATGGGGGGAGACCGGAGGAGGACAGTAGGGGGGTCGGAGGAGCGAAAAGAGGGGGAGCGGACCGGAGGACAATGGGGGGGACCGGAGGAGAGCACAGAGGGGGAGCGGACCGGAGGACGATGGGGGGAGACCGGAGGAGCGCACAGAGGGGAGTGGACTGGAGAAAATGGGGGGGGGGGGCGGACGAGCGCACAGAGGTGGAGCGGACTGGAAGAGGATGGGGGACCGGAGGAGCGAAAAGAGGGGGAGCGGACCGGAGGACGATGGAGGAGGACTGGAGGAGCGCACAGAGGGGGAGCGGACCGGAGGACAATGGGGGGGAGTAGAGGAGCGCACAGAGGGGGAGCGGACTGGAGGAGGACATTCTGTATTTCCCAAAATAACTAAATAAATAAGTCATTGTAAAATTAATCATGCAATCCATTTATTATAAAAAAAAATCTTTACCGTTCTTAGCACTGCAGAGGGAGGTTCCGCTGATGTTAGCCGGGAGGAGAGGAGAAGATCTCTAGCAGGTCATGTGATTGCCCAGCTGCAATAAAAAAATATTTTCCACAATAAAGTTACAATTGGGGACACACTGCACATTATATTAACTTTTTACAAAACAGATTACATGTTTTTACAATGACTCTAACTAGGGCTTATTTTCGGGTAGGGCTTATATTGCACCCATCACCGTAAAAAACACTAGGTCTTATTTATGGGGGAAACAGGGTAGGTAGAGCAAGAAAAAAAAGAAATAATAGAGGAAAATGTAGAGAGATGAGAGGAGGAGGGGAGAAGAAGACAATTGGCAGTCTAGATGAAGGGGGGAGAAGGGAAGAGCAGAAAACAGAGTAGAAGAACGAAAAAGAAGAATGAAAAAAAAAGAGAAGAAGGTTAAGGGGAGGAAAGTATAAGGGAAAAAGTATGGGGGATGCTAAAAGAGGAGAGGAGACATAGGAAATGAGCAAAAAGGAGAGAGTAAAAAAAAAAAGCGCAAAGAGGGTACTAGAAGAGGTGGGAAAGATAAGACGAAGAAGAAGAGGTGGTTGAAGAGTGGAAGAGACAAAGGAGAATAGGGGAGAGAAGAAAGGAAAGATGAGGGTACTGGAGGAGCTGGGAGAGGGAAGGAGAAGATGAGAAAGGAGAAAACAGAGGAGAAGAAAGAAGGAAAAGAGGAGAGAGGAGAGGAAAGTAAAATAGAGGGGATAGAAGAGGGGAGGGGACAAATGAGAAGAGTGGAGTGGAGGATAAATTATGACAACTATTTAAAGTATTGTCAAAGCTAGGCCAAAGTAGGGACTAGACCGGCTGAGTGATGTCAGCTAGCAGCCGGATGATGCCGGACAAAGCCGAAAGGAAGAACGGAAAGACGGGAGGAGGAAAGCAGAGAAGAAGGTAAGAAGAAAGAAAGGAAGGTAGGGAGGGAGGGAGGGAGAATATAGACCACAACAGTGCAGAATGAAGTGCACTCCTGTGACCTGTATTCAGCTAACAGCCGGCTGTCATTCGGCCGGTCCAGGCTCTGGAGAGACTAGTGGCGGCTGGTGTTTTTTTTGGGGGGCAAACAACTAGCCCCCTCGCTGTCTGCCGGTTGGTCCGTCACTTACCCCATCTAGGTGACAGGTGGCGAGCAGCGGGCATCAGGCAGTGGGATTCAAGCAGCAGGCAGCGACTTCTGTGTCCTTTCCTCCATCACAGTGGCCTTGCATCTCCTACCCTCCTCCTAGGCATAAAATAGGATTGCCTGTCCTTTCAGCCAATCGGATGACGGGTCTCAACACCTGCTTCCTGATTTACCGGAAGGAGGATCAGTGTTTCAAAAGTGAATATTCATTTGCTATTGTAACACACCTGGGTGGGCTTGGTTCACATTCTCTGCGCCCCGAGTCCACCCTATTTTGAAGCCTATTAGAGCCTCTGGCTCTATTCACAAGCTTCAAAAAAAAACACCCACTGTATTAAAAAACATATGTATGCATATTGTTCTTTAAAGTTACTGCCTACTTAAAGCTTAACTCCAGGCAGATAAAAAAAAACATATACAATATCAGTATTAAAAAAATAGGTATGCATATTGTTTATTAGAGTTACTGCCTACTTAAAACTGAACTCCAGGCAGATAAAAAAACATATACAATAACAGTATTAAAAAAAAATGTGTGCATATTGTTCATTAGCGTTGCTGACTACTTAAAGGGGAGTTCCAGCCATTTGTATGTTTATTAAAAGTCAGCAGCAACCAAAAGTGTTGCTGCTGGCTTTTAATAAACAGGCACTTACCTGCTCCAGCGCTCCAGCGACGCGCCGGCCGGGGCTCCGCTCCTCTCCCCCCCTCCCCGGCCGGCGTCTTCATCTTCAGTGTGGGCACCCGGCCGTGACAGCTTTCGGCTTCACGGCCGGGCAACCACTGCGCATGCGCGAGCGCGAGCAGCGCGGCACTGCGCATGCGCGAGCGGCGCGGCCCGGCGCCGCGCCCTGTAATTGGCCAGGAGATCGCCTAGGACCTGTGACGTGTCCTAGGCGATCGCCTACAGCAGCCACTTCCTGAAGGCGACTAAGCTTAGTCGCCTACAGGAAGGAGGAAGTGGGACAGGAAGTCCCACTCGTGCTGAAGCCCCCACTCCCCCCCCAAAAAAATTACATGCCAAATGTGGCATGTAAGGGGGAGAGGAGTGGGATAAGAGGAAGTTCCAAATTTGGGTGGAACTCCTCTTTAAAGCTTAACTCCAGGCAGTTAAAAAAAAACATATACAATAACATATTAAAAAAATATGTATGCACATTGTTCATTAGCATTACTGCCTACTTAAAACTGAACTCCAGGCAGATAAAAAACATATACAATAACAGTATTAAAAAAAAAAAAAAGTATGCATATTGTTCATTAGAGTTAATTAGGTAATGCCTAATTAAAGCTGAAACTCCAGGCAGATAAAAAAAAAGTCAGATAACAATATCAATAAAACAATAATTGGTATGCTTAATGTTCATTGGCATATGGCCTAGTTAAAGTCGAAAAGGCAGACAGAAAAGGGCGTAGATTAATGCAGCTCTGTAATCAATACACCATCAAAAGAATATTTTTCTTAAAATGCAGGCAGTAAAAGTAGCTGAATTTGACCAGGTATCAGCCTCCTGCTATCTATTTTACAGTCTGTACAACAGACCTCAGAGTGGGAGAGAGAAGCAGCACAGGGAGCAATACCAGTGCACTGCAGTACAGGAGGAGTGAGCAGAGTGGCAGTCAGAGAGATCAGTGTGTTGCTTCTCTTTTTACTCTCCAGTTACAATGTGGGGGAGGTGACATGTAAGTGAAACTGCAGCAGGGAAAGATTGGATTTCCACATGGAACTGTGCTTTGGGTCACAGTGGTGTAGTGGTTAGCACTTTCATCTAGCAGCAAAAGGGTCGCTGGTTCAAATCCCAACCATGACACCATCTGCTTGGAGTTTGCATGTTCTCCCTGTGTCTGCGTGGGTTTCCTCCGGGTACTCCGGTTTCAAGTCATGCATTCTGATCAGTGTGAATTTCAGCAATGGAAACAAAATTAAAATATTTTGGCAGGTAAATGAGCTTCTTTATATTATTTGTTTATTTATTCATTTATTTATTATTTAGCTAATTATTTAGCTGTTTTTCTTAAGTTTATCTTTAACCACTTCCCGACGGCCGTACGACTATATACGGCCGCGGGGTGGTTCTACTTCTCTGGGGCGCCGTCATTTGACGTCCGCCCCTTTCCGCGTTCCCCGCGCGCGCTCCCTAGCGCGCAGCGGGGAACTTCTGTGCTGGCCGTGTCCCTTGGACACAGCCAATCACAGATCGCCATGAACGGCCAATCGGAGTGGCCGTTTGCTAGGCGATCTGTGCGGCCAATGAGAGATGATCTCATATGTTTACATATGAGATCATTTCTCATTCCCGGCTCTCACAATGACAGTGTCCTGTCAGGGAGAGAGGAGACCGATCTGTGTCTCTTGTACATAGGGACACAGATAGGTCACCTCCCCCAGTCACCCCCCTTCCCCCACAGTTAGAACACTATATAGGGAATACATTTAACCCCTTCCTCACCCCCTAGTGTTAACCCCTTCCCTGCCAGTCAGATTTATACAGTAATTCGTGCATATTTATAGCACTGATTGCAGTATAAATGTGAATGGTGCCAAAAATGTGTCAAAAGTGTCCGATGTGTCCGCCACAATGTCGCAGTCACAATAAAAATCGCAAATCGCCGCCATTACTAGTAAAAAAAAAAAATACAAAAAAAAAATAATTCTGTCCCTTATTTTGTAGGCGCTATAACTTTTGCGCAAACCAGTCGCTTATTGCGATTTTTTTTTTTTTTTTTTACTAAAAATATGTAGAATACGTATCGGCCTAGACTGAGGATAAAAAATAAAAATAAATAAAAAAAATTAGCTATTTATTATAGCAACAAGTAAAAAATGTTTTTTTTTTTCAAAATTGTCGCTCTATTTTTGTTTATAGCGCAAAAAATAAAAACCGCAGAGGTGATCAAATACCACCAAAAGAAAGCTCTATTTGTGGGAAAAAAAGGACGTCAATTTTGTTTGGGAGCCACGTCGCACGACCGCGCAATTGTCAGTTAAAGCGACGCAGTGCCGAATCGCAAAAAGTCCTCTGGGCAGGAAGAGGGTTTAAGTGCCCAGTAAGGAAGGGGTTAAACAGTACATGCAGAGGCTGCTGAATTTGGCTGCGACATTTATGTTCCAATGGCCAATGATGAAAAATGGGTTAAACTGTTGAAAAGGTGATTAAACAAATTTAAATTTGTGGAAGTTGAAACCCCCCGGGAATTAAACCTCTAATATCGATCGCTGTCATTGCATGTGAACGGGAAAGCTTAGTTTGTGCCGTAAAGCTCAGCGGCGCTTGAAACTTTAAACTCCCAGGCGAGAGAAACAGAAAGTTCTAGTCACATGATTAGCAGTTGACATGTTTATCTTTCAGTGTGATTTATGTAATCTGCTCAGTAACACTATATTAGCAATATCGCAAACTGTTAAATAGAGATAAGTGTTGGAATTATAGCTGACGGAGAGCATAAACTCTATCATTCCTCTACGTGTGTACTGTGTGGCTTATCAAAGTATTATGCTATAAAAATAGTTGAATTTGTGTTATCAAGGCCCTGTGTCATGTACAGAATATGTATCTCTATCTCATTCCCTTGTGCTTTGTGTCAAGGATTCTATCATCTGCTTTCTATCTTCTACCATCGCTCTGAAATATTCCCTTAAATAGGACAAATGATTTCCAAGCTAAACATTTATTATCTTACAGGATGCAAGTGTGTTCATATATATATAGAGAGAGGGAGAAGCAAGGAAGGAAGCAAAAAAGAAAGGAAGAGGGGAAGAAAGGAAAGAAGAAAAGAAGGAAGGAAGGAAGGAAGGAAGAAGTGAAGAAAGGAAAGAAGAAAAGAAGGAAGGAAGGAAGGAAGGAAGGAAGGAAGGAAGGAAGGAAGGAAGGAAGAAGAGAGAGGGAAAAAAAGAAGTGAAGAAAGAAAGACAGAAAGAAAGAAAGAAAGAAAGAAAGAAAGAAAGAAAGAAAGAAAGAAAGAAAGAAAGAAAGAAAGAAAGAAAGAAAGAAAGAAAGAAAAAAAGAAAAAAAGGAGAGAAGAAAGAAAGAGAGGAAAAAGGGAGAGAAGAAAGAAAGAGAGGAAAAAAGGGAGAGAAGAAATAAAGAAAGAGAGAAAAAAAGGAGAGAAGAAAGAAAAAGAGGGAGAGAAGAAATAAAGAGAGGAAAAAAGAGAGAAGAAAGAAAGAGAAAAAAAAGGATAGAAGAAAGAAAAAAAAAGAAAGAAAGAGAGGAAAAAGGAGAGAAGAATGAAAGAAAGAGAGGAAAAAAGGAGAGAAGAATGAAAGAAAGAGAGGAAAGGGGGAGAGAAGAACAAAAGAAACAAAGAAAGTGAGAGATGAAGGGAGGAAGTAAGGAAGAAAGGGAGGAAGGACCGAGATAAGAAGGATGGAAAAAAGGGAGGAATAAAGGTTGAGAAGATGGAAAGAAGGAAGGAAGACATTAAGGGAAGAAGAAGGGAAAGAAGAAATAGTGATGAAAAGGAGGAATGGAATAAGAAAGAAAAGAGAAAGAAAGAAAGAACGAAAGAACGAAAGAACGAAAGAAAGAAAGAAAGAAAGAAAGAAAGAAAGAAAGAAAGAAAGAAAGAAAGAAAGAAAGAAAGAAAGAAAGAGAGGGAAAAGGCACTGAAGAAAGAAAGAAATAGAGGAAGAAAGAAAGAGAGGATAAAAGCACTGAAGAAAGAAAGAAAGGGAGGAAGAACAGAGATAAGAAAGATGGAAGAGAGGGAGGAATAAAGGTTGAGAAGACGAGAAGAAGGAAGGAAGACATGAAGAGAGGAAGAAGGGAGAGAAGAAGGAATGATGAAAAGGAGGAATGGAATACGAAAACATAGACAAAGAAAGAAAGAGAAGAAAAAATAAGTGAAAAAAAAGAAAGAAAAGGAAAGATGAAGGAAGTAAGAAGGAAAGGGAGGAAGAACAGAGATAAGAAAGGGAGTAATATAGGTTGAGAAGATGAGAAGAAGGAAGGTAGACATGAAGGCAGGAAGAAGGGAGAGAAGAAGGAAGGATGAAAAGGATGAATGGAATAAAAAAGGAGAGAAAAGGAAAGAAAGAGGAAAAAGGGAGAGAAGAAAGAAAGAAAAGGAAGAAAGAAAGAAAGAAAAAAGGGAGAGATGAAGTGAGAAAGTAAGGAAGAAATTGAGGAAGAACAGATATAAGAAAGATGGAATAAAGGGAGGAATAAAGGTTGAAAAGATGAGAAGAAGGAAAGAAGACATTAAGAGAGGAAGCAGGGAGAGAATAAAGAATGATGAAAAGGAGGAATGGAATAGGAAAGGAAAGACAAAGAAAGAAAGAGAGAGAGAGAAAAAGGAATGACGAACGAAAAAAAGTGAAAGATGAAGGGAGGAAGGAAGAAAGGGAGAGATGAAGGAAGGAAGGCAGGAAGAAAGGGAGGAAGAACAGACATAAGAAAGATGGAAGAAATAGAGGAAGAAAGAGAGAGAAAATGGGAGGAAGAAAATAAGGGAGAGAAGAAGAGAAAAGTTGAGTTGTTTGGAAGAAACACACAACACTATGTGTGGAGAAAAAAAGGCACAGCACACCAACATCAAAACTTCATCCCAACTGTGAAGTATGGTGGTGGGGGCATCGTGGTTTGGGGCTGCTTTGCTGCGTCAGGGCCTGGACAGATTGCTATCATCAAAGGAAAAATGAATTCCCAAGTTTATCAAGACATTTTGCAGGGGAACTTAAGGCCATCTGTCCACCAGCTGAAGCTCAACAGAAGATGGGTGTTGCAACAGGACAACGACCCAAAGCATAGAAGTAAATTAACAACAGAATGGCTTAAACAGAAGAAAATACGCCTTCTGGAGTGACCCAGTCAGAGTCCTGACCTCAACCCGATTGAGATGCTGTGGCATGACCTCAAGAAAGCGATTCACACCAGACATCCCAAGAATATTGCTGAACTGAAAAATTTCTGTAAAGAGGAATGGTCAAGAATTACTCCTGACCATTGTGCACGTCTGATCTGCAACTACAGGAAACGTTTGGTTGAAGTTATTGTTGCCAAAGGAGGTTCAATACTAAAAAAAATCCAGCGGTGGTAATCCACTCTCGATCCCCGCTCCCCGCTCCAACGTTGTCGATATCCAGCGACGGGTGATCTCCTCTCTGCCGGGGTTCAGCGATGAGAAGATCCATCCAGGTCCGGGATCCAGAGCGCATGCATCGCCAGCCAGTAGAGGTACAATGTACCCCATTACCAATTCACATAGGAGGGGTGGCATCTGGGGGACCCCTTTGTTAAAGGGGTTTTCCAGATTCTGATAAGCCCCCCGCCAGGGTTGTGGGGATGAGGACCTTGTCCCCATCAACATGGGGACATCCTGTTGAGAGCATGTGGCCTGGTACGGTTCAGGAGGGGGGCGCTCTCTCGTCCCCCCCCTCTTTTCTGCCCCACGTCATTACCAGGGCCTGGTAATTGAATTTGGGGGGACCCCCGCGTTTTTTTTTTTTTATGAATGAATTTTCTCTGAATTGCCGGGAGCCGACAATTCATTATAGCTGCGAGTCATTTTTAAATGACTTTTTTTCCTATAGAAATGACACTTTGTGCAGAGACAGTTCTAAGCACGGGAAACATGCTACTTCACAGGCATAATATACACACCCCCCCCCCCCCAGGTACGAAATTTAAAGGAATATTTAACTTTTATTGTTTCACTTTTAGCATTATTAAATTCACTGCTCCCGAAAAAACTGCAGTGTTTAAAACTTTTTTTTGCATTGATACATGTCCCCTGGGGCAGGACGTAATGCCCGCAGTCTGCCCGAGACTGTTGTGGCTTTAGACAGGTATCTGCACCCCCCTCCCCCCTGAAAGGTGTCAAATGTGACACTGGAGGGGGGAGGGTTCCGATCAGCGTGAGTTCCACTTTAAGGTGAAGCTCCGCTTTAAGCAGACTGTGATTGTCTATTGTTGTGACTTACATGAAGATCAGATCACGTTTTATGACCAATTTGTGCAGATATCCATATCATTCCAAAAGGGTTCACATACTTTTTTTGCAACTGTATTAGATTGTGAGAGTAAAAGGGGAAGGTGCAATGATCCCAGCATAACAATTCAAGAACACTTTTTTCACACACTTTAACCACTTCCTGCCGGCCGTACGACTTTGTACGGCCGCAGTGTGGATGCCAATTGCCGGGAGGCCGTCTATATACGGCCTCCAGTCACTAGGGGGGGCCCGCGCGTGTCTGCCGCATCACCGAGATGCCGATGCGCGTGCCTGGTGGCCGCGATGTCCGCCAGGCACCCGCGATCGGCGGTTACACAGACAAGGACGTGGATCTGTGTGTGTAAATAGGGACACAGATCGGTCACCTCCCCTAGTCAGTCCCCTTCCCCCACAGTTAGAAACACTATGCAGGGTACACATTTAACCCCTTCCTCACCCCCTAGTGTTAACCCCTTTCCTGACAGTCACATTTATACAGTAATTAGTGCATATTTATAGCACTGATCGCAGTATAAATGTGAATGGTGCCAAAAATGTGTCAAAAGTGTCCTATGTGTCTGCCATAATGTCGCAGTCCCAATAAAAATCGCAGATCGCCGCCATTACTAGTAAAAAAATAATAATAATAATCATAATAATAATAATAATAATTCTGTCCCCTATTTTGTAGGCGCTATAACTTTTGCGCAAACCAGTCGCTTATTGCGTTTTTTTTTTTTTTTTAACCAAAAATATGTAGAAGAATACGTATCGACCTAGACTGAGAAAAAACAAATGTTTTTTTAAAAAAAAATTGGCTATTTATTATAGCAACAAGTAAAAAATATTTTTTATTTTTTTTCAAAATTGTCGCTCTTTTTTTGTTTATAGCGCAAAAAATAAAAACCGCAGAGGTGATCAAATATCACCAAAAGAAAGCTCTATTTGTGGGGAAAAAAGAACGCCAATTTTGTTTGGGAGCCGCGTCGCACGACCGCGCAATTGTCAGTTAAAGCGACGCAGTGCCGGAAGCTGAAATTTCACCTGGGCAGGAGGGGGGTATATGTGCCCAGTAAGCAAGTGGTTAAGAAGAACACACAGGTAAGTCTACACAAGAATGTCATTCAGTTTCATAACCACCTTTCTTCTTCAGAAATAATAACACACAGTCTTCCCTCCTGCGGTGCATCAAATAAAACTCAGAAAGCAGAGTCTGTCTAGGAGACTTTTGAAGAATAGGCTATGTGGTGCCCAGCAGCGGAATGGGGACAGGTAAGTATAAGACTTCAAGTTGAAACCTGGGGAAGGGTGCCCTATAATGGATAACTCAGTTAAAGCATCACAACAATTTTAGTACAGTTATCATAACTGTACTAAAATTGTTGTGATGCTTTAACTTCCCAGTCACAAACCTCAATGTGCTGAGAAACTTTGCTTGTTAATGTGGAAATCTATACTTGTGCCAAAAGTATTACAGTCACAAAGACATCAGGATTGCCATACAACTGCAGATAGATAAATACAAAGGCCCAGATCCACAAAGAACTTACGCCGGCGTATCTATTGATGCGCCGCGTAAGTTCTAAGATGCGCCGTCGTATCTTTGTTTTGTATCCACAAAACAAGATACGACTGAATGTGGGCTCGATCTGACTGACGTACGTCTTAGTACGCCGTCGGATCATAGGTGCATATTTACGCTGGCCGCTAGGTGGCGCTTCCGTTGATTTCCTCGTAGAGTATGCAAATTAGCTAGATACGCCAATCCTCAAACGTACGTCCGCCCGGCACATTTTTTTACGTCGTTTATGTAAGGCTTTTTTCGGCGTAACGTTACCCCTGGGTCTATGAGGCGTACGCAATGTTAAGTATGGACGTCGGGACAGCGTCACATTTTCCGTCGTTTCCATTGTTTAAGTAAAACGTTCGCGAATAGGGCTCTGCGCAAATTACGTTCACGTCGAAAGCATTGACTATTTGCGACATGATTTCTAGCATGCGCACTGGGATACCCCCACGGACGGCGCATGCGCCGCTCCAAAAAAAACATCATTTACGTGGGGTCAGGTAGAATTAACATAAAACACGCCCACATCTTATCCATTTGAATTGCGCGCCCTTACGCCAACACAGTTACACTACGCCGCCGTAACTTACGGCGCAAATTCTTTCAGGATACGGAAACTACGCTCTAAGTTACGGCGGCGTAGTGTATCTTAGATTGGCAGATCTTTGTGGTTCTGGCCCCAACAGTTCTCTGCCTTTGAAAAGTGAAGTTTAACCACTTGCCGACCGCCGCCTGTACATATACGTCGGCAGAATGGCACTGGTGCACAAAGAAATGTACCTGTATGTTGCTTTGAATTTGTGAGCGTGCCCATGGGTCCGGCATTTCCCTGTTCTGCCTAGTGACAGGACAGTGATCTACTGCTCCCTGTCATCGGGAGCAGTGATCGTGTCGTGTCATTTGTAGCCCAACCCCCCCCACAGTTAGAATCACTCCCTAGGACACACTTAACCCCTTCATCGCCCTCTGGTGTTTAACCCCTGCCCTGCCAGTGTCATTTACACAGTAATCTGTGCACTTTTATAGCACTGGTCGCTGTATTAATGACAATGGTCGCAAAATAGTGTCAAAAGTGTCCGATGTGTCCGCCATAATGTCGCAGTCACAATAAAAATTACAGATCGCCGCCATTACTAGTAAAAAAAATTAATAATTATAAAAATGCCATAAAACTATGCCCTATTTTGTTAACGTTATATTTTTTTTTGCGCAAACCAATCAATATACACCTATTGCATTTTTTTTACCAAAAATTTGTGGAAGAATACGTATCGGCTTAAACTAAGAAAGACATTTTTTTATATGTTTTTTGGGGATATTTATTATAGCAAAAAGTAACAAATATTGCTTTTTTTTTTCAAAATGTACGCAGTTTTTTTGTTTATAGCGCAAAAAAAATAAAATCGCAGAAGTGATCAAATACCACCAAAAGAAAGCTCTATTTGTGGGGAAAAAAGGACGTCAATTTTGTTTGACAGCCACGTCGCACGACCGCGCAATTGTCAGTTAAAGCGACGCAGTGCCGAATCGCAAAAAATGGCCCGGTCATTGGGCAGCCAAATCCTCCGGGGCTGAAATGGTTACCTCCTGCAACATCGAATGATGGCAACAAAGGAATGAAGATTTCAAGAAACAGACCACCGACACCTTTCGCGCATTGTAACAACAATGGACTTTGGTGCTGATTAATAAAGTAGAAAACAACTAAACTTCAGCTTTAAAGGGGTTGTAAAGGTTTTTTTTTGTTTTTTTTCTAAATTGGTTCCTTTAAGCTAGTGCATTGTTGGTTCACTTACCTTTTCCTTCCATTTCCCTTCTAAATGTTTTTTTTTTTCTTTGTCTGAATTTCTCACTACCTGTTCCTCCTCAGTAAGCTTGCCCCCATCATCCGAGCCGTTCTGGCTGGGGGTTAGTCAGCCAGAACAGCTTACTGAGGAGAAACAGGAAGTGAGAAAATCAGACAAAGAAAAAAAAAACATTTAGAAGGGAAATCGAAGGAAAAGGTAAGTGAACCAACAATGCACTAGCTTAACCACTTAAGACCCGGACCTTTAGGCAGGTAAAGGACCCGGCCAGTTTTTGCGATTCGGCACTGCGTCGATTTAACTGACAATTGCGCGGTCGTGCGACGTGGCTCCCAAACAAAATTGGCGTCCTTTTTTCCCCACAAATAGAGCTTTCTTTTGGTGGTATTTGATCACCTCTGCGGTTTTTATTTTTTGCGCTATAAACAAAAATAGAGCGACAATTTTGAAAAAAATTCAATATTTTTAACTTTTTGCTATAATAAATATCCCCCAAAAATATATAAAACAATTATTTTTTTCCTCAGTTTAGGCCGATACGTATTCTTCTACCTAGTTTTGGTAAAAAAAAATCGCAATAAGCGTTGATCGATTGGTTTGCACAACATTTGTAGCGTTTACAAAATAGGGGATAGTTTTATTGCATTTTTATTCATTTTTTTTTTTTACTACTAATGGCGGCGATCAGCGATTTTTTTTTCATGACTGTGACATTATGGGGGACACATCGGACAATTTTGACACATTTTTGGGACCATTGTCATTTTCACAGCAAAAAATGCTATAAAAATGCATTGGGGTAGATTCAGTAAGCAATTGCGTCTGCGTATCCATAGATACGCAGCGCAATTGCTTAGTTGTGCCGGCGTATCGACTGCTCCTGATTCAGAAAGGTCGATACGCCGACTGCAGCCTAAGATATGACTGGCAGAAGGCTCTTATGCCGTCGTATCTTAGGGTGCATTCTTACGATGGCCGCTAGGTGGAGTTCCCGTAGTGGTCAGCATAGAGTATGCAAATTGCATACTCACGCCGATTCACAACCGTACGCGCGCCCGCTGTACGCATTTTACATCGTTTGCATTCGTCGGGTTCCGCGTAAGGCTGCTCCTGCTATTAGCAGGGGCAGCCAATGCTAAGTATACCCGTCGTTCCCGCGTCGCGATGTTTGAAAATTACGTCGTTTGCGTAAGTGAATCGTGAATGGCGCTGGTCGCCATTTACGTTCACGTTGAAGCAAATGACGTCCTTGCGACGTCATTTGCCGCAATGCACGTCGGGAAAGTTTCCAGACTGAGCATGCGCACTACGTTCGGCGCGGGAATGCGTCTAATTTAAATGATCCACGCCCCCTACGAGATCATTTAAATTACGCGCCCTTACGCCGGGCAGTTTTAGGGAGCGCACACGCGAATTACGGAGCTACTGCTTCGTGAATGAAGCGTAGCGCAGGTAATTTACGGAGGCGCAGCGTTAAAACGGTACGCTGTGCCTCCATAAGAGTGCGCGCCCCTACCTGAATCTACCCCATTGTTTACTGTGAAAATGACAATTGCAGTTTGGGAGTTAACCACTAGGGGGCGCTGAAGGGGTTATGTGTGACCTCATATGTTTTTCTAACTGTAGGGGGGCGGGGCTGGACGTGTGACGTCATTGATCGTGTTTCCCTATATTAGGGAACACACGATCGATGACGGCGCAACAGTGAAGGACGGGGAAGCCGTGTTTACACACAGCTCTCCCCGTTCTTCAGCTCCGGGGACCGATCGCGGGACTCCGACAGCAATCGGGTCCACGGGTCCTGCGGCTGCGGTCACGGAGCTCCGAACAGGGCACCGAGCGCAGGACCCACGGCTGGGCACTTAAAGAGGACGTACCTGTACGTGCTTGTGCCCAACCGTGCCATTCTGCCGACGTATATCTGCAGGAGGCGGTCCTTAAGTGGTTAAAGGAACCTATTTAGAAAATAAAAAAAATGAACCTTTACAACCCCTTTAAGTTTTGTAGATGGTCAATATGACTTAAGAAGGACAAAACTGTAGAACGGACCACTACATGATCAAAATATGTTTGTGTCATTTAACCGGACGCCTGCGTCTGTCTCCGGCGCGTATTTCCATTTTGTTTAAGGGACACCTTTAAGTATATTTCATGTATACATTCTAAAGTGTAATTACTACACCCGTATAACAGACAGAAGCTCCATCTTGCTTTACAGAGAAGGGTAATGGAGCAACCAGTACTTTTATTTCCCTTGTTTCAGTTCCCCGGTAATTTATTATATTTTGTTTACAATATATCCCATCCTCCTGTGCCTTCACAAGGCTGAAGGGTAAGCAGAGACAGATACATGCACTCCCCACTGGCTCTCTGCCTTTCAGATCTGCCTGGAGGTACTTAACGGTGACAGCATAAAAGATTTGTGTACAGAAAAGCATGTAGATTTGGGAGACTGGGTATGTGCGCACAAATAATGTTTAAGTCCGCTGCCTCATTCTTCTCTCTATATAATATAATTAATAAAATCTGCTGAGATGTGATGGAGGGAGATAACAGAATAATATGTGCATACTATATACTGTCTGGCCCAGATTCTAAAAGGGCTTACGACGGCGCAACGCCATGTGCGCTGTCGTAAGTCCTAATCTGGGCCGTCGTATCTATGCGACTGATTCTTAGAATCCGTTACGCATAGATAACCATTAGATCCGACAGGCGTAAGGCTCTTACGCTGTCGGATCTTAAATGCAATTTTTTTTTTCGCCACTAGGTGTCGCCTTTGTCGTTTTCCCGATCGAGTATGCAAATTAGCAAAATACGCGAATTCCCGAACGTACGCGCGGTCGACGCAGTGAAGTTACGACGTTTACGTTAGATTTGCGACGCGTAAAGTTGCCCCTGGGTATATGAGGCGCAGTCAATGTTAAGTATGGCCGTCGTTCCCGTCGTAAATAGGGCTGGACGCCATTTATGTTCACGTCGAAACCAATGACGTCCTTGCAACGTCATTTAGCGCAATGCACGTCGGGAAATTATAGGGATGCCGCATGCGCAGTGCGTTCGGCGCGGGAACGCGCCTAATTTAAATGATCCACGCCCCCTACCCGGATCATTTGAATTAGGCGGGCTTGCGCCGGGGGATTTACGCTACGCCGCCGCAACTTTACAGGCAAGTGCTTTGTGAATCAAGCACTTGCCCGTAAAACTTGCGGCGACGTAACGTAAATGAGATACGTTACGCCGCCGCAGAGATGAGGCGATCTACGAGAATCTGCCCCACTGTCTCTATCTATAGATATACAATAAAAAATATGTTATATCTTTTCATGTGACAACACTGAAGAAATGACACTTTGCTACAATGTTGTGTAGTGAGTGTACAGCTTGTATAACAGTGTAAATTTGCTGTCCCCCTCAAAATAACTCAGCACACAGCCATTAATGTCTAAACCACTAGCAACAAAAGTGAGTACACCCCTAAGTAAAAATGTCCAAATTGGGCCCAAAATGTCAATATTTTGTGTGGCCGCCATTATTTTCCAGCACTGAGTTAACCCTCTTGGGCATGGAGTTCACCAGAGCTTCACAGGTTGGCACTGGAGTCCTCTTCCACTCCTCCATGATGACATCACAGAGCTGGTGGATGTTGGAGACCTTGAGCTCCTCCACCTTCCGTTTGAGGATGCCCCACAGATGCTCAATAGGGTTTAGGTCTGGAGACAGGCTTGGCCAGTCCACCACCTTTAACCTCAGCTTCTTTAGCAAGGCAATGGTTGTCTTGGAGGTGTGTTCGAGGTTGTTATCATGTTGGAAGGGAGGGAAGGGAGGGGATCATGCTCTGCTTCAGTATGTCACAGTACATGTTGGCATTCATGGTTCTCTCAAAGAACTGTAGCTCCCCAGTGCTGGCAGCACTCATGCCATGACACTCCCACCACCATGCTTGACTGTAGGCAAGACACTCTTGTCTTTGTACTCCTCACCTGGTTGCCGCCACACAAGCTTGACACCATCTGAACCAAATAAATGTATCTTGGTCTCATCAGACCACAAGACATGGTTCCAGTAATCCATCTTCATCAAACTGTTTGCAGGCTTTCTTGTGCATCATCTTTAGAAGAGGCTTCCTTCTGGGACGACAGCCATGCAGACCAATTTGATGTAGTGTGCGGCGTATGGTCTGAGCACTGACAGGCTGACCCACCCACCCCTTTAACCTCTGCAGCAATGCTGGCAGCACTCACATGTCATGTCTGTGTGTGTGGGGGGGTGATGTGAAGGGAGGCAGAGGACACTGGTTTGAGGGGGGTACAGAACACTACAATAGGGGGGCGTAATGTGTAGGGGCAGAGGAAACTGCTTGGGGGGTAACACTACTGTGAGGGAAGGGGGGCGGAGGACGCTGTGTTGGGGGAGGTACAGAATACTACGCCTACGATTTTTTATTAGGGGCTTAATTTATTTAATTTTTTAAGGTCACCGCCTAGCCCCACCCTTCGGGAAGCTTTGCTTTCCTCCATGTTCTTTCGGTAGTTCTCAATTTCCATAAGGTTGCCTATCCCTGCTCTAGGGGGTGAGTGCTACACAAGGAAACCCACAAACAACTTACAACTGAAGAAATTTTGCATTGAGAAGTGGTCAATGTCAGAGACTGGTGGGCACAACATGCTGTAAATAAGTAATTTGTGCTACTGGGGCAATATTAGCTTTGAATGTCAAGGGTTTACTTATTTTTTTGTTGGAAGACCACTGCATCTATTGATATTTTTGCTGACTAAATTATTGAAAAAGTAAAAAAAAATTTGTGTACTTATTTAAGTGTAGCGCTACCCCCTCAGGAGCCACTGGTTGTTTTGAGATTGGCGTATTAAGTTACCTTCAATCGTTGTCTAGGGTGATTGTAGTGAGTAGAGCAGTAAACGAATGTCCAATCAGCAGATACGATTTTCTGAATGCTTTATTGTCTCGGCCCAACACGGCCAACATCAACATGAGATAAGACAGAAAAGGTTGATGAAGTAAGAGAACTTTGCCGTATCAAGCTTGGATAAGAGACAAGCAATCCTGCTCTCAGTAGTAGTAGATACAGTTCGTCGCCACTCTAGCCAGAGTGGGTGAAGTGCCCCCGGACAGACTCATGCCACGAGCCTGGCAGCCGAAGTGTCACTTTAAGGTTGCTGGGAGGAACAGGCCTCTGCCACAGGCCTGGCTCTAGTGGGGCCTCTGCCACAGGCCAAGAACTTGGATGAGCTGAATAGTTGAGCTTTTCCTCCCAGGAAATTGTGCTTGGGGTCACCGACTGACAGTACTAAAGTTATCTGTCAGTATTCGATCACCCAGATCCCAGATGGTTCGTCCAAGCTTCTCAGACAACCTGCCTCTTGGTTCTCCTTGAGCCGATCCCCCACCGCACAGCACGTAGCTTGGGACCTCTTCAGTAGAGTTGAGGACCCAGTAAGTCAGGAACTCCGCATTGCGCGCGACCCCAGGCCAGGTAGGCCATAGTGGTGGGGCCCGCGATGTGCGCACACCCTAAAGGTGGGTGCCGAACCCGGAACCAGGAACCCGCGAAGAACCAAAAACAACGGCTTCCGCCACAGAAATACTCCTCTCCAGCATGCACCGCGAGGGAAACTCCTCTAATTGGCTGCTAGGGAAAAGTGGCTCCGCCTGGACCTCTCTAGCGCCACCTGCCACCCAGGGATGGTGTCTCATCCCTAGAACACAGTCTAGCACACAGAACAATCCAGATTTGGCGACAGCCAAATTTGACATAATTCAGAATGAGAGCAAATTATCTCTCTCATTCTCAAACTAACTTTAGCGTAGTGCCCTTACTGAAAGTAAAGTATCACTTTTTTTCTGTAGGCACTGCATAACTTAAAGCGGGAGTTCACCCATTTATTTAATTTTTCCTCTTTTCCCCTTAGCTTCATGCTCGTTTTGTCTAGGGGAATCGGCTATTTGTTTTAAAATATGAGCAGTACTTACCCGTTTTCGAGATGCATCTTCTTCCGTCGCTTCCGGGTATGGGTCTTCGGGAGCGGGCGTTCCTTCTTGATTGACAGTCTTCCGAGAGGCTTCCGACGGTCGCATCCATCGCGTCACTCGTAGCCGAAAGAAGCCGAACGTCGGTGCGGCTCTATACTGCGCCTGCGCACCGACGTTCGGCTTCTTTCGGAAAATCGTGACGGGATGGATGCGACCGTCGGAAGCCTCTCGGAAGACTGTCAATCAAGAAGGAACGCCCATTCCCGCAGCCCATACCCGGAAGCGACGGAGAGGATGCATCTCGTAAATGGGTAAGTACTGATCATATTTTAAAACAACTAGCCGATTCCCCTAGACAAAACGAGCATGAAGCTAAGGGGAAAATGTGCTCTCTAAGGGTGAACCTCCGCTTTAAGATCTAATGTTTGCCTATTCAAATATGTTGGAAAAGTCAACACATTTTCACTGGGTGTACTTAATTTTTCACATGACTATATGTATTCTGCTGTTGCCATATGACAGCAAATGTTATCAGTGGATCAAAAAAATTGTGAATAAAAAAGATACCTGTGTATATAAGGACCCCAGCTGCCAGATCGTGTAGGATGCTTTCGGAAGACAAAAAGAACAAGAGACAAAGCTGCAACCATCTACTAAATAATAGGAATATATAGAGATTCAGAAACTGAAAAGTTATTTCTGCTTCACTGACTTCTCTAAAGCTTTTGACTTCATGAACCATAACAAACCACGGCCAGTCCATAATGGAATAGAGATAAGAGGTCTCCTGAGATATCTCTACTCAAGCCAAACAGCAAGAGAACCAAACTTGGGAGAAAGCTGGAACAAGTTTAGGTAAGACATCTGACAAGACTGACTATTGTTCTTTTTTTATTTATCTTATAAGCAGCACATATGAACAATGCCAAGCCTTAAGAATCAGATGCTAGAATTAAAATGACTGGAGAATCAAGATTTTTTTTGCGGCTCAGAGTAACTAAAAGTCTAAGCAGTTCTTGGCTCTTCGTACCCTTTGCGGATACATAAGAAGGATATGACAAATCCAAGGTTTTAAAATCTGTGACTATTGCCAAAAATGTAAAATAATTATTGGAGGAAAGCTGGGACTAATCTGGACAATAGAGTAAAAAGTATAAACACCACACAGGTCAGCCGCGTCTTTAAGGCAGGTCAAAAGGGGAAGATGCCCTGGGCCCTGTCATTGTTGTGGGGCCAAAAGCAGCTGCCTCATACTTTCCAACTACGCCAGTTAAATTCCCTTGTCCATTGAAGTTTTGGTCTTGTGCTGTGTCCTGATATCTCAGTGTGAAGTGCTGCTACTAATGCTGCCCAGCTCTGCCCTATTGTTGTGTACAGATGACTCCCCTGCAGACCCTGGCCCAGATTCAGAAACAAGATACGACGGCGTATCTCCTGATACGCCGTCGTATCTCTGAATGCGGGAGGTCGTATCTATGCGCCTGATTCAGAGAATCAGTTAGGCATAGATATCCCTAAGATCCGACAGGTGTAAGTGTCTTACACTGTCGTATCTTAGGCTGCATTTTCAGGCTGGCCGCTAGGTGGCGCTTCCGTATGTTTACGCAAGGAATATGCTAATTAGGTAGATACGGCGATTCAGAAACGTACGTTCGGCCGGCGCAATTTTTTACGTCGTTTACATTAGGCTTTTTTCGGCGTATAGTTACCCCTGCTATATGAGGCATAGCTAATGTTAAGTATGGCCGTTGTTCCCGGGCCGAGTTTTGAAATTTTATGTCATTTGCGTAAGTCGTTCACGAATAGGGCTGTACGTCATTTACGTACACGTCGAATCCAATACGTCCTTGCGGCATACTTTAGAGCAATGCACACTGGGATATTTTACGGACGGCGCATGCGCAGTTAAAAAAAATGTAAAAAACGCGGGGTCAACTCAAATTTAAATAAAACACGCCCACAAAATCCCCATTTGAATTAGGCGGCCTTACGCCGCAACACATACGTTACGCCGCCGTAACTAAGGGCGCAAGTTCTTTCTGAATACAGAACTTGCGCCCAAAGTTACATCGGCGTAATGTATCGGAGATATGTTACGCCAGCAGAAAGATCCGCTGATCTTTCTGAATCTGGCCCCCTGTGTTTACATGTAAATAACAGGCATTCATATGTAAATAATGGGAGCATTCATATGTAAATAGTGGCGACATTCATATGTAAATAGTGGCGACATTCATATGTAAATAGTGGCGACATTCATATGTAAATAGTGGCAACATTCATATGTAAATAGTGGCAACATTCATATGTAAATAATGGCAACATTCCTATGTAAATAGTGGCAACATTCATATGTAAATAGCTGAGGCCAGCGGCATTCATATATAAATAAAGGCGGCATTCATATGTATATCATGCCCCTCTACAGTGAGGAGATAATGTGCTGTAACCTCTAGCAACCAATCAGTGAGCAGTATTACTGTACAGTAATCTCTAGCAACCAATCAACAAAAATAAATCATGTGCTGTAACCTCTAGCAACTAATCAATGAGCCGTAATGTGTGCTGTAACCTCTAGCAACCAGTCAGTAAGTGGTAATGATATGCTGTTACTTCTGGAAAACAATCGCAATCACTGCCTGATCTGATACAGTAAACTGATTTTAAGTCTAGCTGATATTTATTGTATGTCTCAGAGCAGGTGGGGAGCAAAATTGCATACGGGGGGGCTCCAAGAAATATTTTGCCCAGGGTCCAATCAACATTAAAGACGGCCCTGACACAGGTATCAGAGCTATGGTATCCTCAGCTGCAACATAGCAATGATAGTTGAGATATTAAAACAAACCTGTGAACTGCCCATGCCAAACAACACAACAGGGCAATGTCCTCAATCTCCTTTCTCTGTCTAAAAAGTGAGACTTTAGGGGTTTAGACCCCCAATATTTCACCAAAGTACCACAATAGGGCTCCTAAAAAAATGTAAAAAATAAGAAAAAAATTTTTTAATTACCCTCTCAATATGTAAATAAAGATCTGAAATACCGGAGCTCTCCCCCCGTCGCGTAAGCCGCGTCACGATTGGCGAAAGGAGCCGAACGGCGATGCGCATGCGCAGTATAGCGCCGACTCGCCGTTCGGCTCCTTTCGCCAACCGTGACGCGGCTTACGCGACAGGGGAGAGCTCGTTTTTGGGCAAAACGTCAATCAACAGCATGTGAGGAACGCCCACTCCCGCGGGACTCGCAACCCGGATGCACGGGTGAAGATGCTGTATTAAGGTATGTACAGCAGTAAAAAAATAATAAGAGCCTTAATTCGATTGTAATGTGGGGGGGGCAGTGGAATAAAAAAAAGTTGTTTTAAGGGGGAACCACCGCTTTAATATCTTAGCCAATCAGCTTATCTCATTTGTGCTGAGTCACATTGTACAGTGTAAAGCCTCGTACACACGATTGGACTTCAAACAAACTTTTCCATGGATTTTTGTCAGAAGGGAGTTGGCCGGACTTTTGTTGCCGAAAAGTTGGTCCGTTTGCAGAGCGAAGTTTTGTCCGATGAAAAAGGAAAACGTTTGTCCGATGGAGCGTACACACGGTCGGATTTTTTGGAAAAATGCTCATTTTGAAATTTGTTGTCAAAAAGTCCAACTGTGTGTACGGGGCTTAAGAGAAAGTCTATCTTAATATGGATTAGCCGCGTGTTGAAAATTAAACTAAAATACAAGGTTGTGAGTGACCGTGCCGCGATATATTTACGAAAGTTCAAAATTACGAATCCATTAAACGGAAATTATTATCTAACAAAATTACGAATTTCGAAACAACGAAAATAAATTAGACAGAATTACGAATCATTCAGTATCAACGAAAATAAAACTGGTACGAAAATACGAATTGGTCTTAATAGGAAAACTTGCGTCTTACGAAATACGAACGAGTCCGAATAGGAAAACCTGTGTCTTACGAAATACGAACGAGTCCGAATAGGAAAACTTGCGTCTTACGAAATACGAACGAGTCCGAATAGGAAAACCTGTGTCTTACGAAATACGAACGAGTCCGAATAGGAAAACTTGCGTGTTACGAAATACGAACGGGTCCGAATAGGAAAACTTGCGTGTTACGAAATACGAACGGGTCCGAATAGGAAAACTTGCGTCTTACGAAATACGAACGAGTCCGAATAGGAAAACCTGTGTCTTACGAAATACGAACGAGTCCGAATAGGAAAACTTGCGTGTTACGAAATACGAACGGGTCCGAATAGGAAAACTTGCGTGTTACGAAATACGAACGGGTCCGAATAGGAAAACTTGCGTCTTACGAAATACGAACGGGTCCGAATAGGAAAACTTGCATCTTACGAAATTACGAATCTTTACGAATCTATGGAACGAGACAAAACAAAAAATAAAATAAAACATTTTGTTGTGCACATGTCTAGTTCTAAGACCGTGAGGCAACCAAGCACCAGTAGACCTGCTTACCCTAAGCAGGCCTGCTATGGGCAGGAGAAATACGAGCCAGCTATAGTTCCTGACCTGGGTATCAGGCTGTGTGTTGCAAATGTTACAGGATTATCGGTGATCTGAGTGCGAGGTATAACAAAGATGCATCCTGCAGTATCTGTATCAAAGAGGGGAGCACAAAACACATGTTGCTCACTTGCTCATTCCGAATATAACCACTTTAGCCCTGGAAGAATTTGCCCCCTTCCTGACCAGGCAATTTATTTTTTTTTGCCATATGGCACTGCGTCGCTTTAACTGACAATTGCGGGGTCGCGCGACGTTGTACCCAAACAAAATTGATGTCCTTTTTTCCCCACAAATCAAACTCTCTCTGGTGAGATTTGATCACCTTTTGCGCTATAAACAAAAAAACAAAAAACAAACACTTGTGAAAAAAACACAATATTTTTTACTTTTTGTTATAATAAATGTACAAAAAAAAAAACAACAAAAAAATAATTTCTATAGATTTATGGCATTTTTATTATTATTTTTTTTTTTTACTAGTAATGGCGGCATTCTGCAATTTTCATCAGGACTGCGATCGTGCGGCGGACAGATCGGACACCTTTTACACTTTTTTGGGACCATTTATACAGCGATCAGAGCTAAAAATAGCAGTGGCTGCGTTTAATGGGCACAGGGGCTCCGATTGATGGGCACAGTGGCTCCGATTGGTGGGCACAGTGGCGGCATTTGATGGGCACAGTGGCGGCATTTGATGGGCACAGTGGCGGCATTTGATGGGCACAGTGAGGCTGCAATTAATGTTTTTTTTTTTTTCAGAATTTTTCAGTTTGTTTGCACCCCTCAAAAAAACAGCACCAGCCACCACTGCAGATACAATAACAACATTGAAAAAAATCATGTAGGTATGCAAGGTAGTTATCACCCAAAAGCTGACCTCCTGACAAATGTAAAAGGCACAAATTAATTTAGCTCTGTAATCAGGCCTGGACTGCGACAAAAAATAGGCCCGGGCATTTTAGACTGAGCTGCCCTTTTACATTACACAGCACCCTGCACCTCTGGACCCCTTTACATTACACAGCACCCTGCACCTCTGGATCATTTTACATTACACAGCACACTGCACCTCTGGATCATTTTACATTACACAGCACCCTGCACCTCTGGATCATTTTACATTACACAGCACCCTGCACCTCTGGACCCCTTTACATTACACAGCACACTGCACCTCTGGATCATTTTACATTACACAGCACCCTGCACCTCTGGATAATTTTACATTACACAGCACCCTGCACCTATGGGCCCCTTTACATTACACAGCACCCTGCACCTCCGGATCATTTTACATTACACAGCACCCTGCACCTATGGGCCCCTTTACATTACACAGCACCCTGCACCTCCGGATCATTTTACATTACACAGCACCCTGCACCTCTGGGCCCCTTTACATTACACAGCACCCTGCACCTCTGGGCCCCTTTACATTACACAGCACCCTGCACCTCTGGGCCCCTTTATATTACACAGCACCCTGCACCTATGGACCCCTTTACATTACACAGCACCCCCTAACAGTTCTGGACCCCCTGCATGTTACACTGGTGGGAGAAGTGACATGCGGCCCGCAGGCCGCCGGCGACCCGCCGGGCATATGCCTGGTATGCCCTATGGCCAATCCGGGCTTGTCTGTAATGATAAATATATCATTAAATGCAAGCAAATGAAGAACCTGAATCTCACCTGGTATCGGCCTCTTGCAGTCGCTGTACAGCAGAACTGGAACGTTAGAGAAAGAAGCAGTACAAGGAACCAATTGGTTCATGTGCTGATAGGAGGAGTCAACAGAGTAACAGAGAGATGAGCTCATCACTGTGCTGCTTCGCCTTTAATTGTCCAATCACAGGCTGGGGTGGGTCCGGGATGACCTGGGCTCAGATGAACTTGGTTAATTGATAATGGCCATCAGGAGTCACAGGAAAAGTGCAAATCTTTGGATTGAAGGTGAATATTGCAGCAAAATTTGGTTTTGTTGTTTTTATCTTTTGATGGACTATTCATTTTTATCTAGTTATTTTTTACTAGAGTTCTGCTTCAAACCTGTTTTTGTTTTGCCAGCTTCCACAGTCTTATAATGAGCTGTCGAAAAGCTTCAAATTATAGAGGATTATTTTGTTTCCTGACACAGGGAAAACCTCTGTCCTTAAGATGTTACACTAATCTGATTACACCGATCAAAAAATATGTCCTCCGCATCACAGTGTGAGTCAGAGGTCTTATTCGTTCTGAAGAAAAGCAAATACGTCCAGGTCCTTTGCTTATTTTTTGCCATTATATCTGAGGGTTCGGTAGATCCGATCTCAGGTCTCAACTTTAATTGGGGCTCAGGAGTCACATGACTAGGTCATGGTAGGGCCACGAATTCTAGGTTGCGGCCACATGGGATTGCATCTGGCATCTACGTTTGATTTAATCCTTTAACCACTTCAGCCCCCAAGGATTTGGCTGCCAAATGACCGGGCCACTTTTTGCGATTCGGCACTGCGTCGCTTTAACTGACAATTGCGCGGTTGTGCGACGTCTTTTCCAAACAAAATTGACGTTGTGTTTCCCCCACAAATAGAGCTTTCTTTTGGTGCTATTTGATCACCTATTGCGGATTAAATTGTTTGCGCTATAAACAAAAATAGAGCCTCAATTAAAAAAAAAAAAAAAAAAAAACAATATTTTTAACTTTTTGCTATAATAAAGATCCCCAAAAAATATAAAAAAAAACAAATGTTTTCCTCAGTTTAGCCCAATACGTACGTATTCTTCTACATGTTTTTGGTAAAAAATCGCAATAAGCGTTTATTGATTGGTTTGCACAAAAGTTACAAAATAGGGGATAGTTTTATGGCATTTTTTTATATTTTATTTTTACTAGTAATGGCGGCGATCGGTGATTTTTATCGGAACTGACATTATGGCGGAAACATCGGTCACTTTTGACGCTATTTTGGGATTATTGTCATTTATACAGCGATCAGGGCTATAAAAATTCACTGATTACCGTGTAATCAGTGACCCCTGGCAAATCATCATTTGACCCCCGAGGGGGTCCCGACCCCAGATTTAGAACCACTGCTCTAAAAAAAACAATTCATGCGTCCGACGCCCAGCATGTAGATTAGGGGCTGGGCTAATGGAGCGGCCCCCACTGGAGCAGGCGGTGCCAGCAACTGATCATGTGACCACTGTTTCAGTCAATCAAAGTGGTCATGTGATTGGACAGACCTTTTTGCTCCTCAGACAGTAAAGCCCAGTTTAACCACTTCCCTCCCATCGTATGCAGAATGACGACCGGGAAGTGGTTCTGTTTTCATGACTAGGCGTCATATGACCTCCAGCAGGACAACATGCCGGCGCAGCGCGGCGATCGCGAGTGAGGCGTGTCAGTCTGACACACCACATCTGCGATTGTGGTAAGAAGCCTCTGACAGAGGCTTCTTACCATGTGATCAGCTGTGACCAATCACAGCTGATCACAGCGTGAACCAGGAAGTGCCGGTTAACAGCATTTTACCAGTTTACGCTGACAGGGAGAGACGATCAGCACATTGATTATCAGCACAGCCCCCAATTGTAAAAAATAAGCTGCCAATCAGTGCCCAGTCAGTGCCCCATCATAACCCCTTGCCAGTGCCCAATAAAGTGCCAATCTGTGCCAATCAGAGCCCACCACAGTGCCAGTGTCCATTACAGTGTCAATCAGTGCCCAGCAGTAACACCTGTCAGTAACCAATAAGTACCTCATCATCAGTGCTGCCCATCAGTTCCACCTGTCAGTGCCACCTGTCAGTGCCAATCAGTACCACCTATCAGTGCCAATCAGTACCACCTTTCAGTGCCCATTAGTGCCACCTGTCAGTGCCCATCAGTGCCACCTATCAGTGCCCATCATTGTCATGAATGCAGCCTCACCATCGCCATGAATGCAGCCTCACCATTGCCATGAATGCAGCCTCACCATTGTCATAAATGCAGCCTCACCATTGCCATCCGTGCATCCTGATCAATAGCCATCTGCAGCCTCGGAGGGGACAGGGAGGGGGCAGGACGAGCACCAACAGATTACAGCAACAACAGATTGTGGCCCCCCTGTGGGCCACAAAAGATATGTATCCAAATTACCAGGGGGGCCGCATCAAACAAGAAAGCGGGCTGCAATTGGCCCGCGGGCCAGACTTTGGACATGCCTGTTATAGAGACAAGATGATTCGGCAAAGCAGCTAAAAACATACGATCGCCACAAATGGACATTTATGGTCAAATGCTCCGCCCATAGGCTATAGAAGGATTCTAATGTTGGTTGACTAGTAATAATAATTAATAAATATAATTATTACTAGTGTCATACAACATTAGAATTCTACTATAGCCTATGGGCGGAGCATTCGACCGGAAATGTACGATTGCGGCGTTGTACAGTTTAGCTGCTCCGTCGAATCTTCTTAGAACATTCGACAGATACCAAGGCCCAGATTCACAAAGCACTTACGCCGACGTATAACACGTTACGTAAGTGCCAATGTGCGCCGGCGTATGTGTGCGGCAGACCCACGAACCAACATGCGCCTAAAAACAGGCTACACCCTGCCAACGTAGCTTGCACATGCTGGCGTAGGGTGGGCGCACATATGGGCTGGGCTCATTGATTAGCCATTCAAACATGCAAATGAGGGAAATACGGCGATTCACGAACGTGCGTGTGCCCGGCGCATGCTACGCGAGATGCGAGTAAGTTGTACGTCCGGCGTAAAGTTATTCCCCATAAAGGAAGTGCAACCCGGCAACAGACACGCTCAGGTCTGCACCAGGGAACACAAGCCGGCGTATTGTGCGTTGGACGTGTGTCTGGCTGGGCGTAGGTTATGTTCACGGCGTACGCGGTGATCCGGCGTAGCTTAGGCAGTTGTGCCGGCGTGGTTGTGAGCAGGCGCAGGGGGGTGCTGTGCATGCGTCCACGTCACGGCGCATGCGCAGTTCGTGTTACGTACCTGTCTAGCGCTCGGCCCATCATTTGCATGGGGTCACGCCCACTTCCACCTACGCCGGCGTGCGCCTTCGAAACCCACGCAGCGCTGGCGCAGCGTTAGGAGCACTGGCTTGCTGAATGCAATGCTTGCCTCTCCGCGCTACGTTGGCGTGCCGTACGGTGTGTGCTCTACGGCGGCGTAATGTGCGCCTTGCTCTCTGTGAATCTGGGCCTATAAGTCTTCAATGACAGATTCAACCTTAATTCATTCGGATTTTCAGACAAATGCATTTTTTAACGAAACAAAACAAATAAAAACAAATTTCGGGAGTAACTAAATAAATGTATTTTTCAGATGAAAACAAAATTCCGAAACGAAATATTTCAGTGTGCGCATGTCTAGTACTCACACAGCTTGTATTTAAGAAAAAAATAATAATAATGTAATAATGTATTACTGATTATAGATTTGCATTCATTTTTGCATCTGCCTGAAGTTGGGCTCTGACTTGTACTGGTAACAGGAAGGCTTCAGGTGAATGGATGGGATTGTTGGCTTTGTTTATTTATGGGACTTATTAGCTGGGTTTTGGTTACTGGTGACAGTGCCGTATCCTGCTGGTTGTTTGTATTATTTAGCAATATGCTGTTCTCTGGAAAATAAGAGTACATTTTAGGAATGATGTGGAGTTTTTATTGTTAGTCATGAGTTCATACTATGAATAATGGATGAGGAGATTTCCGCGGAACACGCTTAGAACTTTCTGCTATTGCCACCTGATGCTCTAGTGAGAAAGCAAACTCAACACAAGTCATCTAAACACGGTCTGGTGGTTGCGCTAGGTTTTATTTACCGGGAATATTCCAGGGCAGAAGCAAAAGAGCAAACTGTAGACACCTTATGGTGTATGTAAATGTCTTTGCTACTTCTTAACCACTTACCTGCCGGGCACTTTCACCCCCTTCCTGATCAGGCCAATTTACAGCTTTCAGTGCTGTCATATATTGAATTGCAATTGTGCGGTCATGTAACACTGTACTTACAGCTTGCGCTTTCTTTTGGTGGTATTTAACCACTTAAGCCCCGGACCAATATGCTGCCTAAAGACCCAAGGGGTTTTTACAGTTCGGGACTGCGTCACTTTAACAGACAATTGCGTGGTCGTGCGACGTGGCTCCCAAACAAAATTGGCGTCCTTTTTTCCCCACAAATAGAGCTTTATTTTGGTGATATTTGATCACCTCTGCGGTTTTTATTTTTTGCGCTATAAACAAAAATAGAGCAACAGTTTTGAAAAAAATGCAAAATTTTTTACTTTTCGCTATAATAAATATCCCCCAAAAACATATATAATACGTATTCTTCTACCTATTTTTGGTAAAAAAAAATCGCAATAATCGTTTATCGGTTGGTTTGCGCAAAATTTATAGCGTTTACAAAATAGGGGATAGTTTTATTGCATTTTTATTTTTTTTACTACTAATGGCGGCGATCAGCGATTTTTTTTGTTACTGCGACATTATGGTGGACACATCGGACAATTTTGACACATTTTTGGGACCATTGTCATTTTCACAGCAAAAAATGCATTTAAATTGCATTCTTTATTGTGAAAATGACAGTTGCAGTTTGGGAGTTAACCACAGGGGGCGCTGTAGGAGTTAGGGTTCACCTAGTGTGTGTTTACAACAAGGGGGTGTGGCTGTAGGACTGACGTCATCGATCGAGTCTCCCTAATAAAAGGGATCACTCGATCGATTCGCCGCCACAGTGAAGCACGGGGAAGCCGTGTTTACATACAGCTCTCCCCGTTCTTCAGCTCTGGGGAGCGATCGCGAGGGGGCGGCTATAAACGAATAGCGGCGCCGTCGTCCCGGATCGCTCCCCGAGGCTTACCGACCGCCGCATGTACCGGGGGGGGTCCCGATCGGACCCCCGACCCACGTCAAGCAGAGGACGTACAGGTACGTGCATGTGCCTGTCCGTGCCATTCTGCTGACGTATATTTACATGAGGCGGTCCTTAAGTGGTTAATAACCACCAGGGTTTTTTTTATTAATTTTTTTTGCTGATCAATCTAAAAATTTTTTTATTTGTTTCTGTTATAAAATTGTGCACATTTTTCTTTTTTTACTTTACTGATGTGGGCTGATGAGGCTACACTGATGGGCACCAATATGCTTCACTTATGTGCACTGATAGGCTGCACTGATAGGCTTCACTAATGAGCACTGATAGGGTGCACTGATGAGGCTGCACTGATGGGCACTATCTTAAAGGTATGCCTCAAAAAGGGGTAATCTTTCATAGGGAAGGGTACCATCATCCACAATAGGTCAATAATGTAAAAAGGAGCATAGCGCTACCCCAAAAGCTGTTCCTGGCAAAATGGAGAACTGGACTATTCTCGATACCCAAGGATTTGACTGATGGGCACTGAAGCGGTCGCACTGATGAACACTGATGAGGCTGCACTGCTAGGCACTGATGAGGCTGCACTGATGGGCACTGATGAGGTTGCACTGATGTGCAGTGATAGGCTGCATTGATGAGTCTGCACTGATGGGCACCGGTAGGCTGTACGGATGTGTACTGATAAGCTGCAGTCGGCTCTATATGGCCCCTGCGCAGTCAGCTGTACACGGTGGGCGCAGGCACCGTATATCGCCGTATAGAGCCGACTCGCAGGTCGGCTACTTACGGAAAACTGGTGACGCGCCTTATGCGCCAGGGGAAGTTTTTCACCAGATGTCAATCATCTAACCTCTGAATAGGAACGCCCACTCCCGCGGGAGCCAGAACCCGGAAGCCGGGGGAAAAATAACAATAAAACGGTATGTAAAAAAAAAAAACAGCATACTGTAGATGTCGGAAGTATGCTGGATGTAATGGTATATAATTGTTTTAGGGTGAACCTCCACTTTAAGAAAGAGGTTAAATGTATAAATGGAATTTATGTTATTTGTGATGAAATGGATTTTTATTAATATGATTTTATAGAAACCTGGAATACGTTGATGAATGTAAGATGTGAGATGTATACTTGGATATGAGAAAAGAGAAAAATTCAATAAAGAGATTTATAAAAAAAGGCCCATACACACGATCGGACTTTCCGACAACAACGGCCCGACGTGTTTTATCGGCCAATCTGACCGTCTGTATGCTCCATCGCACAATTGTTGTTGGAATTTCCACAAACAAATGTTCGCTGTGCATGCTCTCAAACTTTCCGACAACAAATGTGTTATGTCGGATCATCCGATCATGTGTACACAAGTCCGTTGGACTAAAGTCCAAAGTACAAACACGCATGCTCAGAACCAATGCTAAACATCAGACAACAATAGCAGAAGTTGCCCAAAGGGTGGCGCTAAAGAGCTGAAAAAAACACATTATTTGGTAAAAATTGGCTGAAAAAGTCCTGCCGTGTGTATGCAGAACAAGTTCATGACTAAACGCCCTTTGGACGAAAAATTTACGGAAAAGACAGATGGAAGTCCGATCGTGTGTATGAGGCTTTAGAGACGCCGTTAGTTCTCTGTGGGGAGGCAAGTATATGATTTGATTCCAGAGTTCCGCAAGAGTTAAGAAGGCCAGGGCCGCCATCAGGGGGGTACAGGCAGTACACCTGTAAGGGGCCCGGAGGTCCCCAGGGGCCCGGATGGCAACCCCCTTTAAAAAAAAGATATATATATATATTTTTTTTAGGGGTCCGGAGGCCCACAGGGCCCCAGATGGCACCCCCCCCCCTTTTTGTATTCATTTATTATTTATTATTATAGGGCCCAGAGTATTTTATTTCTTTTTTTTTTCTTTTTATTTCTTTTTTTTTATATATATATTTTAAAGGTCTCAGAGGTCCCCAGGGCCCCATGTGGCAAACCCCCCTTTTTTTTTATAAATGTTTATTTTTTTTTATTAAAGGGCCCAGAGGTCCTTAGGGCCCTGGATGGCAACCCCCCCTTTTTTTATTTATATATATTTTTTTTATATATTTTTTATTAAAGGGCCAATAGGTTTTTTTTTTATTAAAGGGCCCAGAGGTCCCGGATGGCAACCCCCCTTTTTTTTTGTAATTTCTTTTCATTAAAAAAAAAATATTAAAGGGCCCAGAGGTCTCCAGGGCCCCAGATGGCAACACCCCTTTTTAAAAACATAAATATATATTTTTTATATATATTTTTTATTTCTTTTTTTTCTTTTTATTAAAGGGCTCAGAGGTCCCCAGGCCCACGGATGGCTACCCCCTTTTTTTTAATATATATTTTTATTTATTTCTTATTTTTTTGTAAAGGGGCCCCCCTGCTTCTCAATTCGTGGCAGCCCCCCCAGCTTCTTTATTTCAGGCGGCAGCCCCCCCCCCCCCCTGCTCCAGGGGGCCCATGCCTGAAGCTGTGTAAGGGGCCCCATAATTCCTGATGGTGGCCCTGAAGAAGGCTATCCTAGTGTAAGCCGGGTTACCCAGTAATTGTCACCTTTCCAGCAGAAGCTGTCATCCGGTAACGTTACAGTGTAAAGACCACATCAAAAGCCAGTCTGAACTGTCCTAATCTATAACAAGCCAATTGTCTGACTGTTTACCTGTTTCAATCCTGAACAACATCCATAAAGTTTCCATCTTGCTTAGGCCTCCCAGGGCCTCCCTCCCAAGTGGGTATTTAAATCAAGGCCTCGTCTGCAATTTTACACATTCTTTCTTCTACATTCTTGATAAAAACACTTGTCTCCGCCAAGTGCCAGGTGCCCAAGACAAGCCCTGTCAATCATCGTCAGTGTGTATAATGTCAGTGCTTGCGACAGGCATGCTTACTGCACAAGGGGCGGTTTCAACTGAGCTCTGCCTGAGCTATACATTAGCAACAACCACAAATCGGGCTTCTATCAGGGGAGGAGCAGAGAAGCTGGAAAGCAATGATTACAATTGGGATTTCAAAATTCAATAGCGGTTGTTTGGATAGGTTAATACATGTATTTAATTTTTAAGTGCTCGTGAGAGTTCTTCTTTAAAGTGGATGTAAAGCCACTGTCATCCTTTCTAAACTACTGCCATAGTGCTGATCTATAAGGATTTAGATGCCTCCTGCATGTATCGTTACCTGTCAAATGTCTCCCCTCTGTCTGTTATAAGAACTGAAAAACTGCATATTCTGTGGGTGGATCTGTTGTCTGGAGCTCGGTGGGTGGAGTGGTGATGTCAGTAGACTCCCCGCCCTCCTCTACACTCCCCTTACACTGAATTCTGCTATGATCACTAACATCCAGTCAAAATCCAGAAAAGTAACCACATGAATTCAGAAAAGGAGTGGGGGTGGGAATTAAAAAAATAATGCCTGTCTCCAGGCTAGTGCATGAGATATGTAAATAACCTGTCATTCACAGCAAGGGCGCGGAACGGACTAAGGTTTTTCTCTATAAGTCCGTTTTATTTCACTGAACAATAAAAGAGGATTGCTCAGAGCTGGATTAACTCTGTGTGACAAGACTGGTCACAGATGATAGGAAATCTTATACTGTACTGTCATGGCTATGCAATAGTCTGGCAGCTTACCTGTGTCCATCTGTCCATTAAGAGGCCTGACTCTGTTCTGGTTACCTTCTTATCTCCTCTACTTCCTGTATGGCCCCACCCAGGCCATCCCAGGAAGTCTATATTAACTGTTGCACTACAGGCCTGCTTTGCTGTTCAACCGTGTTGTTAGCTTTAGTTCCTGTCTGCAGTGTGCTACGATTATCTTCCTGTGTACCCTTTTTGGCTCTTCCCTGACTTCTACTGTTTGCCTGTGATCTTGACCTTTTGCCTGTCCCTCGGTTACCCCTGTCTGCCTGCTGCCCCGACCTCGGCTTACCCATCACTACCGCTTTTCCGCTTGCTGCTTCCACTCTCTACCCGGGGAGCGTGACCTAGGGGATCCCAGGGGTCGCGACCTGGATCCAGCTGCGGTGAAGGCCATCCTCACCACTAGAGGCTCTGGTGAACACAAAGCTGGGTCTTAGACTCTGCGCCCTGGGCGATCTTGGGTTCACACTTCCTCTCTTATCGCAGCAGTCGGTCTTAGGTTTCACTACCCTGTGGTGCATCCCTGACCCCAACGGGGTGCACTTGTCACCTGGCCTCAGGTCACCTGACATGTACATTGTGACATAAAAAAAAAAAGTTATTTTTTTATTTTTTTTCGGGTTTACATCCACTTTAATGAATAGCGAGCTGTATGATTTCCTAGGACTTTGTAGTCTGCCTGGAGTTCAGCTTTAAACAGAAATAATGGCATTGCTGGTACCATCATACCAGGATTAGTATTTTATAGTTTGTTGCCCTATGGCCAAGTTCCACTTGCTTGCTCCAGTGGGCACCTCCTGGAAAACATACACTGTAATTCTGGCCCCCCGATGGAAGCCCATGTTTCTTGGTCTTTTCGCTCAGATCAATGACTGTAAAAGCAGTATTAGAAACAACAGTCATTTCATTGCATTGAGGGGAACTTTACACTGAATAATGCCCATCTGGAGAAGAAACTAACAAAGGTGTAAATCTGAACCACCTTTTACTCCGGCGATAGCACATGCCCTGAATCAATAGTGATTGTGTTAAGGCCGTGCCGTAAACTTGTTTGATGGGCCATGCCTCGGCTTGTGGGACTTTTTATTCCATTATTTGGTGGAAGATATTTTTTTCTCCTTTCCTTTGTAGAGCTCCATATTTTGCACAGAAGTTATTTACTTGCGTATATATATATATATATATATTTTTTTTTTATTTTTTTTTTTTTTTCGTCTGTCTATAACGCACTGGTTAGAGATAAATGAAAATCACAATGGGGGATATTTAATTAAGCGATATGGTCAAATCCAGGCACATTCTATCGTTTTTTTTTTCTTTTTAGAAGTCATAACATCTGCAGTGCTTAAAGCGGGGGTTCACCCTAAAACATTTTTTTTTTCTACCATGTCATCCAGCATACTAGCACGAGCTACAGTATGCCTTAATTTTATTTTTTTGAGCCGTACTCACAGTTTAATGCCGTAGTTAAGTTTCAGACTCCCCGCGAGGAGTAGGCGTTCCTAGGCAGAGGGGAACATGATTGACGGCCGGCTATGGCGCGTCACGCTTCACGAAAATAGCCGAAATAGGAGTTTGCTCTTCACGGCGCCTGCGCAGTCAGCTCCGATGTCTGTGCGCAGGCGCCGTATAGCGCCGTGAAGAGCCGAGACCTACTCCGGCTATTTTCGCGAAGCGTGACGCGCCATAGCCGGTAGTCAATCACAAGCCCTCTGCATAGAAACGCCCATTCCCCACGGGGAGTCTGAAACTTTACTACGCGATTAAACAGTGAGTACGGTGCCCTCAAAAAATATAAAGGCATACTGTAGCTCGCGCTAGTATGCTGAATGACATGCTAGAAACTTGTTTTTTAGGGTGAAACACCGCTTTAATGGTATAGATGTCATCATAAACCAATTTAACCACTTGAGACCCGCGCTATAGACGAAGGACGTCCACAACGCGGCTCTCAAGTGCCGGGTGGACGTCCCTGGACGTCCTGCTATTTACATTCCCCGCGCGCGCCGCTGGGGGCGCGCAGCGGGGAAACACTGTGCCCGGCGCATAGCTGAGAAGCCGATGCGCGTGCCTGGAGGCCGCGATGTCCGCCAGGTACCTGCGATCGGCGGTGACAGCAGGGACGTGGAGCTCTGTGTGTAAACACAGAGCTCCACGTCCTGTCAGGGAGAGAGGAGACCGATGCTGTGTCCCTTGTACATAGGCACACAGCATCGGTCACCTCAAAAAGGATGCCAATTTTGTTTGGGAGCCACGTCGCACGACCGCGCAATTGTCAGTTAAAACGACGCAGTGCCGAATCGCAAAAACTGTCCAGGTGCTTTACCTGCATAATGGTCTGGGTCTTAAGTGGTTAAACTGGTCGTAAACCCTTTACAACCACTTTAACCTACAGGTAAGCCTAGATTAAGGCTTACCTGTAGGTGCTTGAAATATCTCCCAGACCTGCACGGCCTAGGAGATATTTGCAAATCGCCATACAGCGATTTGTTCTGCGCATGCGCCAGAGTTAGAAAGTGCACGCCGTGCTGTTTCTAACTCGGGTCATGCCATTAGTGGAGGCTCCCAGCACGCGACTCTGGCCACTCACAGAGCTGGATTTCGCGGCCCCCGGAAAGGAAGAGGGGTGAAGAATGGCCGCTCGCTACTCGCGAGGAAGGCGGGGCCATTGCGGGCTTCTCCTGCAGGTAAGTGTCACATACTGGGCTACTATGCGATGCATAGAAGCCCATTATGCTTTACCTTTGTAGGGAAACAAAGAGGAAGTAACACCCATCAGGGTTTACTTCCTCTTTAAGGATTGTAACTAACATTTTACATATTTGTTCTTTGTTTTAGATATACTTTGCTGTCTTGAATAGATGCTTACTGTATAGAAATTGTTGCAGCTATATTAGAACAGATAACCTTAGCGCTGATTTTGGTTCATGAGGGCAGAATACTCTAAAGCCGTGTACACACGATCAGTCCATCCGATGAGAACGGTCACCTGAATTACAGTGGCGGGGTGTTTTTTGGAAGCACCTGATTAAAGCCATAGGCTCTAATAGGCGCCCCAAAACAGTGATCAGCGGGCGCCATGCTGGGCATTCGCTGATCACTCAGCTTTGTGTTAGCAAAGAGAACAAATTCGCTTTGCTAACACTGAACCACCTCTCAGCCAATAAGGTTGCCGCCGCTAACCCGCTCCTAGACAGGTAAGTGCCGGGCAGCATCTGACGGGGCACAGTAGCGGCAATTGTTGGGCACACTGGCAGCATCTGATGCGGCACAGTAGCAGCAATTGATGGGCACACTGGCAGCATCTGATGGGGCACAGTAGCCACAATTGATGGGCACACTGGCAGCATCTGATTGGGCACAGTAGCGCCAATTGATGGGCACACTGGCAGCATTTTATGGGGCACAGTAGCGACAATTGATGGGCACACTGGCAGCATTTGATGGGGCACAGTATCAACAATTGATAGGCACACTGGCAGCATTTTATGGGGCACAGTAGCGACAATTGATGGGCAGACTGGCAGCATTTGATGGGGCACAGTATCAACAATTGATAGGCACACTGGCAGCATTTGATGGGGCACAGTAGCGACAATTGATGGGGCACAGTGGCGGCAATTTATGGGTACAGTGGCTGCGTTTGATGGCCCAGTAGCTGCGTTTGGCACAGTAGCTGTGTTTGATGGGCACAGTGGCTGCAATTGATGGGGGGGGTTTTTTTCAGTTTGTTTGTGCCCCCCCAAAAATTTTGAGCACCAGCTGCCACTGCCCTCATATATACTTGATGGATGTGGAAGGATGCCCACTCTAATGCCTTGTTTCAGAAATAATTCAGTAGCCTGAAAAACATTCATGATACCTATGATAACATTAAAGTGGAGTTCCACCCATAAATATAACATTACATCAGTAGTTTTAAAAAAAATGTCATTAGTCCTTTAAGAATTATTTTTTTATTTTTTAGATGACTTCAAAGTGTTGTTGCTAGGCAGAATAGTTAATCTTCCCTCTTCCTGCACCTAGGTGCTTAAGCTTCCTAACCTACACCGCACAGACACCTGGGAATGTAGTGGGTGTAACTTTCCAGGAGTCTGTGCACTCCCCAGTCTCAAAGAATCATGTGACTTGGACAGTACAGGTGCTGAAACCTGATCTGAAACATATTACACTGCTTGTGCAGCACTGAGCATGTGCGAGATCTGCAAGGCTGAAATCCAGGAAGTCATACAGTCTGGCTTCATGATGCCCACACTTAAGATGGCCCCAGTCAATTTCTATTTTATAAAGTGTCTAAATGCTGTAACAACCTAACAAAACGGACCTTAGTTTACAGACTAACTTTACTAGAATACATTAAGCTTGTGTATTACAGGGGTATTTATATTTAAAAAGTGAAATTGTGGCCGGAAATCCGCTTTAATATACCTAATGAACATCTCCAGAGCCACTAATAGGGGGGTAGATCAATCCCTCCTGTACCGGGCCCAGGCTTAATCAGTTCAGCTGGGGGCCATAGGGAGCGTGTACAGTAATTCCAGGAGCTATGCCTCCCAGCGGTTTAAATAAAAACAATTTGCCAGGCCCCGTCAGTTCAGCAGCAGGGGCCAGGTACAGAGCCAGGACAAATTATACATTTTTGGGATCAGGTTTCTCAGGCAGGCTATATGAGAAACCACCATTTCTAATGGCAGGCCTGAATCTCTCTGTGGTCTATAGTAGCACCCTCCTGAGCTTTCTCGAATGTTACTGCTACTGACATCAATACAAATCTATTTGGTTAACAAATGACAGCTGTCAGCTGTTTAGAAAAGAAAGACTGGTGCTAGAAAGTGGCTATATTTGGTAGGGGGATGGGATCAGGTCACCGAAGAAGAAGTGACAGTTGGGTAATACCCAAAGCACTTGCATTAAATCTACCAGGTAGATAGCAGAGCTTTATTCATCGCGCTGTGACTTATTTGGATCGGCGGATGAGCAGTGTTTTTTTTTTTAATCCGCTGCCAAAGAATTACACTAGTGGAACCTCAAATGGAACATGTCAGTTGGTATTTACATAAAGTACATAAACATATGCTGCTCCAGCAAAACGATGTTATGTGTATAAACAGATGCTTGGTCGAATCTGTTGATTCAGCAATGCACATTCCTTCAGCCAAACCTAAAAAAAAATTAAATAAACACAACAAAGCCCAACTGTACTTTTAAAACAGATTAGTTAACATATGCAGGGATACCAAGCAACTTTGTAAATATAATCCTGTCTTAGACAGTTGTCACCAGAAGAAGTGTCCCATTGGAAGATTGCCATTCTATTGCTATTCTGGTAACCCAAAATGTTACATTTCCCGTCATTTTCTCTATGTCTGATAATAGTCACCAGGTGATATAAAGAGGAGAATCTCTCCAGTGGGAGACATCAATGCATACAATTTAATAAAGGTAGGTCAAACAAGTTTAATGCATATCATATAATTGGGTCATAGTTCATATTGGTTTCAAATTTGGAATCCCAGTTTGGAAGATTCAGTTTTTGTGTGAAGCAGTAGATTTCAGTGTGGGGTCTTTGGCTGGTAAGTTTTTGGCATTTTGAGGATTAATTATAGAATTGTAGGATTACTGTATATACTCGAGTATAAGCCAAGTTTTTTAGCCCGTTTTCATCGGTCAAAACCGATCGTGTGTGGGCCCCATGGGTTATTTAACATTCAGGTTAAAAAAATAGGAACTTGCTTTAACCTCCCTGGCGGTATGATTCTTTCTGAAAAAACATGCTGAAAGCGGTACAATTATTTGCAAGGAAATTTGGTGTTTTATACTGTAGGCCTGTGATTTTTTGGAATAACTCACTTAAATCTGACCAAACAAGAATCTAATAGGCATCCCGGGTATGACATTTTTTTAAAAACAAAATTTTAAATTATAATATAATAAATAATTATAAATAATTATAGCAAGTAATAATATAATTAAAATAAAAATTATTCAATAATGTAATCAACTCAAAATCACTGAAATTTGCTCAGTTGCAGAATTGTTGCTGTCATTATTTTTTTTTTTTTATGACGAATTTCCCCGCAAATCGCTATCGCACAATTCTGCAAGTGATCATAATTTATTATCGCTGTTTTCTAGCTGATCTAAAACCATTTTTGACATAAAAAGACACTTTTGGTTGCTATGGACAATCTACAGTTTTCAGGCAGAAAGAAAGGTTTTTATTATATAAAATGACATGCAGGACACATGGCAGACCACTAGGGACAAGGGGGGGGGGTGTTTTTTTTACATACAGTACTGTAATCTATAAGATTACAGTATACTGTATGTATAGTGCTTGTTTACTTTTTTTAATTTGGCGCCGATCTCCGCTCCCGTGCGTCGTAACGTCGCAGGGAACGGAGATCGGCGGCACAGGAGGACGCTGTGTGAATCGAGCGAGGTCCCGCTCGCTCACACAGCATGGTGACATCGCTGGATCCAGGAGAAGGTAAGCCAGCGCACACGCTGCAGGCTCTGCATATCTACCCCGAGCGTGACTCGGGGTTACCGATTTTGGTAGAAAAAAATCAACCCCGAGTCATGCTCGGGGATACCGCCAGGAGGGTTGAAATGTAACCGATGGACGCCTAACCAACAGGTCAAAACCGATCGTTAGTATGCAAAAGCATCGGTTAAAAACCTGCGCATGCTCAGAATCAAGTAGACGCATGCTTGGAAACATTGAACTTCGTTTTTTTCAGCACGTCGTTGTGTTTTACGTCACTGCGTTCTGACACGATCAGTTATTGAACCTATGGTGTGTAGGCGTGACGGACCATCAGTCAGCTTCATCGGTTAACCTAAGACAACGGTCCTTCAGACCGTTGTCCTCTGGCTATCCTATCGTGTGTACGAGGCCTCAGTGTACCGTGACATGCAGAGGGCAGACGGGCAGTGTTAAAAAGTCGCGCTCCTCCTTGTCCTGTTCTGTGATAGGTGGGACACTCAGTTTCCCAGCAGACACTGTGTTCAGTATTCCGCCTATCACGGACGCTGTGATAGACGAGAGGACGAGAGGGCGTCCGTGATAGGCGGAACACTGAACACAGAACAGGACAAGGAGGAGCCCGACTTTTTAACACTGCCCGGCAGCCGTCTGAATCTGCATGTTACGGACTCGGGTACACGGCAAAGTGATTCTGCAATGGGCACAGTGAGGTCTGGCTGCAATGGGCATGGTGAAGTCTGACTGCAATGGGCACAGTTAGGTCTGGCTGCAATGGGCACAGTGAGGTCTTTCTGCAATGGGCACAGTGAGGTCTGGCTGCAATGGGCACAGTGAGGTCTGGCTGCAATGGGCACAGTGAGGTCTGGCTGCAATGGGCACAGTGAGGTCTGGCTGCAATGGACACAGTGAGGACTGGCTGCAATGGGCACAGTGAGGACTGGCTGCAATGGGCACGATGAGGTCTGGCTGCAATGGGCACAGTGAGGCGTGCAAATGGGCATTGTTGACCCTCTTTTCCACATACAGTAGCTGCTGCATTCTCACCCTAGGCTTATACTCAAGTCAATATGTTTTCCCATTTTTTTGTGGTAAAAGTAGGTGCCTCGGCTTATACTAAGGTCGGCTTATACTGAAGTATATATGGTAATTGAGGATCAATTGTAGCCAGAGGAACAGTGATTTGTTTATTTGGTCTGCACTGGCTGGGAGTTTAATTGTTTTCCTTTGCCTCTAGAAGAGGTTTATAGAGTTTTGGGAAGGGGAATTTAAGGGAGGGAAGGGCCTGTGGCAGAGGCCCCCCATTCCTAATTTCGATCCTATCTGAGCCAAGTCGGTGGCAGAGACTTGTTCCTTCTCAAACAGATCCGAGTGACACCCTGGCTGCCAGGCCTGTGAGAGGAGCCTGTCCAGGTGCACTATACCCACTTCGGCTGGAGTGGCGACGAAGTAAGAGTTGCTATTAGAAGCAGGACTGCTTCTGTTTATCCATAGGCCTGAATCTGCAAGTTCCTCCTTTCACCAACCTATTTCTATCTACCTCAAGTTGACTGTTGATCATTGTTGGACCAGTAATAAAAGCACAGAAAATGTCACCCAATTGTCTGGACATTCCGTCATTGCTCTCATCATCATCCCTAGACACATCATAGAGGTAACATAATCATGCCGTCCCAATCTATCCAGCGGCTCCTTCGGGGGTGAGTGCTACATATATATATATATATATATATAAATATATATATTTTAAGCCCTGACTATAATTAATAAATGAAAATGAAATGTACAAAACCATTATACACGTACTTTGATTATGTACATAAGAGGTCTTGGTTCATGACTTATGTATGTATCTATATTGTGAATCTTGATGCAAACCTATGTTTCTATATACATGTTGTCTTCAATAAAAATTGTTTTAAATTAATAATACAAATAACTGCAGCTAAAACATTCACTACAATATTTTATTCATGATGAACAGTTTCTAAAGTATTCCGCAATCAGAATGATGTAAGAAAGGAAAGGCTCTATGAGTAATAGAACACCCTAGGGCAGTGATGGCGAACCTTGGCACCCCAGATGTTTTGGAACTACATTTCCCATGATTCTCCACTATATTGTAGAGTGCAAGAGCATCATGGGAAATGTAGTTCCAAAACATCTGGGGTGCCAAGGTTCGCCATCACTGCCCTAGGGTCTAATTCAATTAAAATTCTGAAACACACAGAGAGCCATGATCAAAAGTATTACCAGGCCACATGCGCTCCGATAAAACAAAACAGGTTGAGATGCCTATACTATGCCAAGTCAGTCCAGATATTTTATGATTTTAGGCATCCAAGCCATAACCATGCAAAGAGGGTGTTACATTCCCTTTGTTAGGGGCTTTGCTAGACCCTGGCTCAAGGAGCATGTGCCCCTGATTTTCTACTGAGTGTCCCAGGTCACTCCAAGAATGGTCCCCTAGAACAGTGTTTCTCAATCTTTATCCAGTCAAGGCACCCTTTAAAATGATGCACAATTTTGAGGTGCCCCCTTCTTAAATATACTTTTGTCCACTGGTACTGACTAGTATCCCAGCATTTGTTCTCATTCATTTTCTCCTCACTACACAGCTAATGTGACCCCAGTGCTGACAGAAAGGGTTGGAGGTCAAACATTGAACAAGCAGACGCCAGATGCCAGACGTCCTCCTTATCAAACAATGTTGTCAACAGTTGTTAGGACACTGGCAGCTAGCCAAGCCTTTGCACTTTCTGTTTGCCAGATTATTGTGCTCTCTCCAGCCCGTATCTCACTTTTGTTAATCCTGCTGCTGTTTGTATCTTTGCTACCACTCTTTACCTATCTTTGGCTTGTTTCTTGACTACACTTCTGCTTGATCACAATCAGCAGCCAGATGTTACTAATGTAGCGCTACCCCCGGAGGAGCCGCTGGTTAGATTTTGGATCGGCGTATTTAAGTTACCTCTATACTGTGTCTAGGGGTGATGGGGGTGATGAGAGCAGTAATAGAATGTCCAGACCGTTGGTTGACGTTTTCAATGCTTTATTTTCTGGTCAAACACGACCAACATGTCAACTTGAGGTAGACAGGATAGGTTCATGAAAGAAGAATAACTTCGCAGAATCAGGCTATGGATAGAGAAAGCAGTCCTGCCTTCTATAATTGTATTTGTCTCATCGCCACTTCCGCCGGAGTGGGTAAAGTGCTCCTGGACAGACCTCTCTCACAGAGCGCCACTAAGAAATTCTGGGGAGGAAGAAGTCTCTGCCACCGACTTGGCTCTAATTGAATTAGGATTTAAGGATGAGACCTCTGCCACAGGCCTAGTACTTGAAAGTTTGAATGTTAGAGCGAATCCTCCCAGTATGTCATTTGGGGTCACCGACTGACAGTCTGAATGCAACCTGTCAGTGTCCGGTCACCCAGATGCCCGATGGTTCGTTCAAGCCCTATTGGATCACCTCCGGGTTCTCCTCAGACCGATCCCCCACCGAACAGCACCCAGCTTGGAATCTTCTCAATAGAAATGGGAACCCAGTAAGTCACTGGGGTCCCCTGGCAGCATCAGTTGCTCCGGGCTATGAGAGCCCAGAGTCAGGAACTCCGTGTAGCACGTGACCCCGGCCTGGTAGGCCATAGTGGTGGGGCCCGTGATATGCGCACACCCTAAAGGTAGGTGCCGCACCTGGAACCAGGAACCCGTGAAGAACCCCGAACAATGGCCTCCGCCACAAATATACCCCTCCCCAGCATGCCCCGCGAGGGAAAACTCCTCTAATTGGCTTCTGGGAAGAAGCGGCTCCGCCTGGACCCCTCTGGCGCCACCTGCCAAACAAATCAATGAATGAGAGCAATATGGCTCTCTCATTTCCCCACTAAATTTAACCATAGCACCTGTACTGAAAAGTACACAGGCACTACACTAACTTTTGGCCTTTTACTGACTACATTTGCTCACCAACTGGTGGGGTGACTCAGAGAACTGTGACCTGGTACTAACACACAGCAAAACCCATCTCCACCATCAAGAGCTCTGGTAAACACTTGTTAGTGCTTAGACTCCACCACTCAGGTAAGCTGGGATCTTCTGCCTGGGTGACCTGCTTCTGTACCAGCTGGTCGGTTGGACCCTCTTTACTACTACAGCCACTGTTCTCCTAGCCTGACCCATGATCGGGACACCAAGGTTGTAGTGTTGCACAATGAAAACCTGTGACTTTGTGTAACATTAAGGAAAGCTTAAAGGATCACTAAAGGAAAACATTTTTTTAGCTAAATAGCTTCCTTTACCTTACTGCAGTACTGGTTTCATGTCCTCATTGTTCGTTTTTGCTTTGAAGTTGCTGTAATTCTGCTCTGATCTCCACACTTCCTGCTTGTCTGGCTCCTTATGAAAAAAATTCATGGCAGCTTTTCACTGTGGTCCAAGCTGTGTGTCTAAAACTCCTCAGAACCAGATTCATTTTAAAAACAAAACACTGCCCTGGATTTGTTTGTTTTTGTTCTGTGGGTCTCTTTACTTCACAGAAACATGAAACCAGTTTAAAAACTAAAGTGAAACTGCAGGTACATTATATGATTGAATTTAATCTATTTTTAATCATTTTTAAAAGGAATCAGTTAACTTTTATGTCTCTATACCCTGTAAACAGTCATTTCAGCAAAACATTTTTTTTCCTTTAGTTACCCTTTAATCCACCTGCTGGATTTTACATAATTTTTAAACAGTTAAGCAATTTTTAGTCATTATGTCAAGGCACCCCTGAAAAACTCAATAGGCACCCTGGTTGAAAAAGGCTGCTCTAAAACAACACATGTTGAGTTTATTTTATACATTATTCAGAATTGTACTGTATCTAATTTGTTATTTCAGTCATTTTGTACTATTTATAATATTACAACTGTAACCAATTACCATGGCCTGATTAACCATTGGGCACAGTTGACACGTGTTAATTCCCTGTGTACACTGCTGCTGCTAAACGGACGTTCAAAGGCAGCTGCACACTTTTTTCAACTGCCCCTGAATGTTATCTTATGTGTACACAGATTAGTTTACTGTCGTTTTTAGGCATTTGCGTTTATAGGCCTTTTTTTTTAAGGCAAAAAGGCAGAAGTTTCAGATTTTTTCAGAAGCCAAACGCTTCTAAACGTGGCTAACCCGCGTTTAGCAGCGTTTTGTTTATAGGCGGTTTTAGTTTTTGGCCATTTAAAAAAAAGTGTGCCTCCTTGGATGTCCCAGGAGGCAATGGGCAATGAAAAAAATCAACCTCACCTAAGTAAGAAAACAGGAAGTTCGGGGATGTGTTTCCAGAAAAAGGTATACAAATACCAAAAAGATTAATAATATACAATATTGGGAAAGGAGGGAGGCTAGAGGGTTTTGAAAAAGAGCGATGGTAAGGCGAAAGTCTACCTTAAAGGAGTTGTAAAGGAAATGTAGACAGACAGAAATAGTGTAATGATTCTGTTAAAAAAAATAGTAAATACCTAATAAATTCCTTCATCTATATCACCTCCAGCGTTCTAGTTTCTGTTCTCTCATTCACTTCCTGGTTTGCGGCGCTCATTCATGTAAGAACTACATTTCCCAGTATGCATTGCGGCACGCCCAGTAATTCACACCTCCTTGAAGTCTCTAACACGTAGAGAGCATCCTGCCGCACAGAAGTAGTTCCCAGGAGGGGTGAGTAAGTTACTGACCACCGCAGTAAAGCCTCCCATCACGGTGGTCAGTAAAATCAGACAAGCAGGAAGTGAACAGAACAGAGAAGAAATAGAGCAACTTCTGAGCAAAAACAAACAATGAGGAAGTGAAAAGAGGAATGTCTGCAGGTAAAGGATGCTTATTATGAAAAAAAAAATCCTTTACAACCCCTTTAAGGTAAGTGTAAGGGGAAGTGAGTATTAATCTACTAAATGTTAGCCTTTTTCTTTAAAAAAATAACCAAACATTCTTCATCAGCTGGGAAGATGACAATTTTACTTATTTTCTTGTTCAATTTTTTTTTTAGTTTAAAAAAAAAAAAATGTATTCATTATTAACCACCCGGCCATCGCGGCCGCCGGGCACGCGCACTGTGTTCCCAGTGACGCGACGGGTGCGCGCGCGCGCCCTAGAGGCTTTAAAAGACAGGACGTCCTATGACGTCCTGTCGGAACAATAGAGGATGTTAAGTGGTTAAAGGGGTGTTCCAGGCTTTTAATAAACAGACACTTACCTGCTCCACGGCTCCAGGAACACGCCGGCCGGGGCTCCGCTCCTCGCCCCCCCTCTTCATTCCTAGTGTGGGCACCCGGCAGTGACAAATTTCGGCTTCACGGACGGGCATCCACTGCGCATGCGCAAGCGGCACTGCGCATGTGCGAGCGGCGCAGCGCCGTCCGATTGGACAGGCGCTCGCCTACAGGGAGGGGCTGCAAAGAGGTGATTAAGCTAATCGCCTTACCAGCCCCTCGGCGGAAGGAGGAAGTGGGACAGGAAGTCCCCTTCTCCTGAAGCCCCCACTCCCCCCCAAAAAAATTACATGCCAAATGTAAGGGGGCGAGGAGTTGGTTAAGCGGAAGTTCCATTTTTAGGTGGAACTCCGCTTTAATTTGACCTTGGGTAGGTTGGGGGGGGGGGGGGGTCAGGGGAGACTGTGGTAGAAAATAGTGTGGAGATGATTTGAAATATCCCTGCCCGAAACCAAATTTTACCTATTTAATCACTACCTGGAGTTTGGCTTTAAGGGATACTGTTGAAAAGCAAAGGTTCCCTTTAATTTAGCTACTGTTGCAACTTTTATCATCGTTTATTTTTGTTGAATGAAATTTAGTTCTCGATCTCTTATTAAAAATCCCAACATCAGTTTTGACTAAAAATCTTTTATTATCCATTAAAACGAAAATATATTTTGTTTTTGTTTTTTGTTTTTTTTTTAACTAGAGAATCAATTAAATACTAAATTAAAATACATGGAATACATTAATTTGAGTGACACATGTTTATACGTTAATGCAAAAGAGGCTCTTATTATGCTAACGGATACAGTTCATTTGTATTCCCATGTAAATTCTAATTAACTATACCAAAGACTGATGCAGTATTTAATTGTTTGAAAAACAATATTTTCTTATCTTTCTGGGTACAATCCAAACCATAATGATTTGTTAGAGAAAAAGCACTAATTATGTTTCATTACATGCTTTGCATTCTGCTTCATTACCGAGTGTCACCTTCTTTTAGGTATAAACTTACAGAGTACCAAGCAATTATAGTCAAAAAGTAAAATTATAGTAAATATTTAATTTAATTATTTAAAATGCAGCATGCATTTAATAATGCAAAAGGGAAGGACCATTTAGATGAGAATTATAAGTATATACTGTATGTGTATATATATATATATATATATATATATATATATATATACATTTTTTAAATAAATAAATTATTAATAAAACGCTCCAACTGAACTAGAGTAAATGTTTCCAAATGTTGGCACCTTTTAAACAATATAGAAGCAGTTTACAAACAATCTATTAAAGGTTAGTTTGTTGTTTTATCCTCATAAAGCTGCAGACAAAAATTCACCTGTGTCTTTTAACCACTTCAGCCCCGGAGGATTTGGCTGCCAAATGACCAGTGCACTTTTTGCGATTCGTAGTATGAACTGTCCTAATCTATAACAACCCAATTGTCTGTTGTACCTGTTTCAAACCTGAACAACATCCATAAAGTTTTCATCTTGTTTAGGCCTCCCAGGGCCTCCCTCCCAAGTGGGTATTTAAATCAAGGCCATGTCTGCAATTTTACACATTCAATCTTCTACATTCTTGATTAAAGCACTTGTCTCTGCCAAGTGCCAGGTGCCCAAGACAAGCCCTGTCAATCATCGTCAGTGTGTGTGATGTCAGTGCTTGCGACAGGCATGCTTACTGCACAAGGGGCGGTTTCAACTGAGCTCTGCCTGAGCTATACATTAGCAAAACCCACAAATCGGGCTTCTATCAGGGGAGGAGCAGAGAAGCTGGAAAGCAATGATTACAATTGGGATTTCACAATTCAATAGCGGTTCGTTGGCTAGGTTAATACATGTATTTAATTTTTAAGTGCTCATGAGAGTTCTTCTTTAACCACTTAAGACCCTGTTTTGTGAGTGAGTGAGAAACTTATATAGCGCAACACATGCAAACTGAATTGACTCTGGGTGCTTAGTATCCTTTCCCTACTGTACTTTTTCCCTCAGAAAAGATGGGTTTTGAGTTTTTTTCTGAAAGCCAGGTGATTCACCTCCAACCGGATGCTGGTTGGTAGAGCGTTCCATAGTCTGGGTCCTTGGATTCCAAATCTTCGTTCTCCTTTGGACTTGTATCTGGCCTTGGGTATCTGGAGTAGATTTTGGTTGGTGGATCGCAGAACGCAAATGGGGTTGTGACATTTTAATTTTTTGCATAGATATTGGGGGGCATTTCCTTGAACACACTTATGCGTCAGACAGAGTGCCTTAAAAGTGATTATGTCTTTTACTGGCAACCAATGAAGGGATCTCAGTGAAGATGAGATTGATTCCCATGTTTTTTTCCCAGTCACAAGTCGAGTGGCCGTATTTTGAACGACTTGCAGACGAGTGATTTGGTATTTTGGGAGTCCGAGGTAGAGGGAATTTGCATAGTCAAGTCTGGAGTTGATAATTGTACCCACCACGACTGCTATGTCTTCTTTCAGGATAAAGGGAATGAGTCTACGTAGCAGGCGCAGCAGATGGTGAGATCCGCTGACTACTGACCCTATTTGTGCATCTATTGCCATGTGGGTGTCAATAATAAGTCAGAGACTTTTGACTTTGGTGCTAGGGGTGATGATTTGTCCCAGAATGGGCGGCGGTTTCCATATTGGTGTGGGATGATTTTTTCGGTTGGCGTGAAACAGGAGAAGTTCTGTTTTTGAGCTGTTGAGTTTAAGGTAACTCTCCGTCATCCAATTTTCTATCAAAGTAAGGCATTTCTCTAGTCCGAGATATTGATCCTTATTGTTGCAGATGCGAAAATATAGTTGCGTGTCATCCGCGTAGGAGTGATAGAGTAACTTCTGGTTACTGATGATTTCAAAAAGAGGGCGGAGATAGATATTGAATAGTACGGGCGACAAGAGGGATCCCTGAGGGACTCCACATGACACCGTGCGTTTTTCAGAAGTGAAAGGACCCAGTCTCACCATTTGAGATCGGTTTTCCAGGAAGGAGGAGAACCAGGGTAAATCCGAGACCGCGACTCTGGCTACTTTAGCTAGGCGAGTCAGCAATAATTTGTGGTCTACAGTATCAAATGCTGCGCTTAGGTCCAACAGTATCAGAAGACAAGATTCTTCTGCGTCTGCTGCTTCGAGAGCGTCATCCCATATTTTGAGAAGTGCTGTTTCAGTTCCGTGACCCGGACGAAAACCCGATTGGAATGGATTGAGTAATTTGTGGGTGTCTAAATGGGTGTGGGTGTTTTGGAATACTTTTTGAATTCCAATATTTTTGAATTTGAATTGTTTTCCAATTTCCAAAGAGAATTAAATAGAATAGAAAATAAAGGAATAGAACAGAAAAAAATGTATATTCTATTCCTTTATTTTCTAGTCTATTTTATTTTCAAATTCAAAGTTTTTAAATTCGAAAAGTTTTTGGATTCGAAAAGTATTCTTTTTGGAAATGGGAAAACTATTCAAATCTGAAAAGTATTCGAATTCAAAAACAAATTTGTTATGAAAACTTTTCATATCGATTTTAAAACAATTAATCTAAACTAATTCCCGAAAATGAATTAAACTATTTTTTTTTTTTAACTAAACTAATTTAGGTAAGAGACGAATCAAAACAAAACAAATTTTTACGTTCTGTGCATGTCATACTGGACACCATAGTGAATGGTCTAGATCATGGGTCTTCAAACTATGGCCCTCCAGTTGTTCAGGAACTACAATTACCATCATGCCTAGTCATGTCTGTGAATGTCAGAGTTTTACAATGCATCGTGGGATGTATAGTTCTGCAACAGCTGGAGGGCTGTAGTTTGAGAATCCCTGGTCTAGATGAAGTACCACCCCACTGGAAGCTTAGCACTCTGGAGACAGTTGAAGCAGTGCCCTCTTCAATGACCTGGACTTCTCCTGAAGTGCCATACTCTTGTGCCCCAAATCAGCTGCCTGCATTCCAGATAACATGGTTGAGGGCCAGACAGCTGGTGATAGATCTCATGTCCAGTCACCTTTGTCACATTAGGTGTGATTGCTTGGGACTGACAAGGTTGGGAATAAGGGTAGATTATATTTTCTGAGCATGCCCAGAGGTTTGTGGGAAGCCAGGACATTTTGGGAAAATAAAGGAGCCTGAACTACAACTGCAAACTTGCTGCCTTTGGCAAGTTTTTAGACCAAACAAAGTCTTGTGCAACGAGTTCATGGGGGGGGTGTCAATTGGAGCCCTCTGTGAGCACCTCAAGGACTGAGTCTGAATTCCATCTTCTAGGGCAGGGGTTTACAAACTTTCCAAACAAAGGGCCGGTTTACTGTCCTCAGACTTTTGGAGGACCGAACTATGGTCATTGGGAGTAGAAACTGTCCTGGCATAAGTGGGAGTAAGCAATGCAAACAATTCCTCTTCCTAGTACATCTAAACATGTACTAGGTGAAAGAATAGCTCCCCATTGTTGGTGTCAGTGGAAGGAATAGTGTCCCAAGAGCCAGATAAAGGCAAACAAAGGACTAGACATGTGCATTCGTTTTTGTCCGAATGCATTTTCGTCTGAATTTCAGGTATTTTCGTTATCGTTTTAACAAACAAAAACGAAAGCGCAGAATACGAAAAACGAAAGATCCGACATAAATAAATTATTTATTTTCGTTTTCGTTGCAAAAACAGTTCGATATAGATAGGAGATTCGACATGATGCTGACAATAACAATCTACGTCTATCAAACCTGTGGTCGAATGTGCCTAACCTTAATTTTATTAGTCCAAGATTATTCTACATAGAGAGAAAAGATTCGTCATTATAGAGAGAAAAGATTCGACATTATAGAGAGAAAAGAACGCTGCTGGAATTGGGTGGGGGAAGTAAAAAAAAAATAATGATGATGATGAATGTTATTGATGGTAACCAAATAGGAGGAGCAGTACAATAGCTAGAACTAACTTGACAATTCAACATGAACGACGAAGATTCGACAAAGCATCGAAAAACATACAAACGTTGAATCTGTCATTGAAGGCTTATGGTGTCTGTCAAAAGTTCTAAGAAGATTCGACGGAGCAGCTAAACGTACGAATCTGCAATCATAAATTTTCGGTCAAATGCTCGGCCCATAGATAAAGAAAATTTTTAATGTTGGTTGACTAGTAATAATAATTAATAAATATAATTTTTACTAGTCATACAACATTAGAATTCTACTATAGCTAGCTTGTAGGTGGAACATTAGACGGGAAATGTGTCGTACAGTTTCGCTGCTCCGTCGAATCTTCTTTGAACATTCGACAGACACCATAAGCCTTCAATGACAGATTCAACCTTAATTAATTCAGATTTTCGGACAAATGCAATTTCTAACGAAAAACAAAATAAATAAAAACAAATTTCGGGAGTAACTAAATTAATTAATTTTTCGGACGAAAACTAAATAAAATATTTCAGTGTGCACATGTCTACAAAGGACCGCATCTGGCCCCCAGGCCGCAGTTTGGACACTGCTGTTCTAGGGCAAGAGGTGGTATGTCTTTGTTTTCTTGTGCATTAGTGGGTGACAGGTCAAGGTGCTCCACAGAAGAGACATGACTATGAGACAGATGACCATTGGACCGTGTGACATCATTATTGTCTGATATGGCCGATCCTGTTCATGAACACCATATGTAATGTAGAGATATCAGCCAAATAATCAGAACAGCAACATCCAACTTCACGTTTACTGAATGAATGCAGGATAAACAATTTGGTAATGGGGTATACAATAAGTACAGAACAAATAGTAACAGGCAATACAACTATCACAATAACAGGAGCTACCTTGGATCCGTTTTCCAATAAGGACACTAGCTGGAAGCATAGTGCAGCCAACGAGACATACAGAGAAATATTTTAAGACCTATAGTAAAAGGGACTACTAGCATTTCCCAAGGGACTCCACATCTCTCATAAAGAGATGGATTGTTTCTGATAGGAGGGTCGTCTGAACCTATTCCACAGGCAAGTGGCCAAAGGAGTCTCTGGTGTGGACATCCAAATAAATAGCTGTAGGCACACGACCACCCCACTGGAAGCTCAACATCCCGGGGACAGTGCTCTCTGGTTGACTGGAAGTAGTGCCCTCTGAAGTGACTAGGTCTTTTCCTAAAGCAATTGTGCTGCAAACCAGCTGTCTGCACGCCAAATAAACCGATGGAGAACAAGAAACCTGGAAACGGGTCTTGCACACAGTCATGCTGATATTTGGTCAGCAACATTGTCTTAACATCGCCATGTGGCCATATTGTGTCAATGGTTTCACAAGCATCCCTGCCTCTTTATTACATGTGGTTAGGGTGGGGGGGGAGGATTCCATGGAGACAGCTGATTGGAATGGCTGCCTGCTGTCATGTGATCCTGTGGGGTTGGGCCGAACTGAGTTTGGCGTGAACCCTTTTTAAAGTAAAGCCATCCCTAGTAAAGTGTGCCAGTGTAATATTTCCATGGTTTAGCCCAGGTTCACACTGGGCTGCAGGAGTGAAGCCGTGCGAGTTCAGCTGAACTCACACGATTTCACTCCCGCTGGCAGTCCCGATTTCGGCCGCGATTTCAGAGACATCTGTGCAGGTGTCTGCACAGATTTCAATGTAAATCGCGGCCTGAAATCGCAAAAAATTGTACAGGAACGACTTTTTGAAATCGGTGCAGCGCCGCAAATGCGGCGTCGCACAGATTAGGACGGTGCTATTGCCAACAATTGCCGGCAAATGCCGCCGATTTGAGATGCGATTTGACATTTCAAATCGTACAAGTGTGGCCTTAATACCTCTCACAGAGATCACAGAAGCCCCCCCCCCCCCCCCCCAAGTTACAGTGTTGCAGTGTTATAACTGGGAGAGAGGAGACTCAGAAAATGCTTCCTCCTGCCTGCAGTAGACTGATGACATCATCATCATTAGCCTAGTCAGAGTCACCTTACTGGAACTCAGTGATAATTTTTTCTGAAAGTTTTGAAATATTCCTGAAAAATAGTTTTGCTGTATCTTGTAACACATTAGGAAGATATTTACACAAAAATTGTAGTTACTGAAAAAAAAAACCACTTTGTACTTTTATTATTTTTATAATCATTTCCCTTAAGTAAAGTGCAGCCTTTAATAGAAAATGAATATTCAATATTTGCAAGCAGCATGTTTTTTTTTTATGGAGAACTAGGAAGCAAGAAAAGAAAAGTAAAAATCCTAAAATACAGCATAAAATCCCAAAGGAATATAAACTATATTATACTATCAGAGATACCCACATAATATGGTGAATTATTCTATCCAGTACACCTTGTATTCAGCTTTGGTGCTCTCATTTAGCATTCAGCTTTGATAAATTTATTATAAAAAGGTCTTATTATCCTGCTTTTGATGGTATCCTTCTCTTGAAACACGGACTTCTATGTGATAGTCTTTGCATACCGAAACGGATTAATTTAATCATATTCAATTCCGATCTTTTCTTTTAAAGGTGAAATTGTAAATGTCTTGGCAAAAATATATCTTTTGGGATGGAAATACGGGTCCTAAATTTATAATTTCCCATTTCCCCAATCAAACGAAATAAAAAAAAATATTACAAATCCGTTTTTGAATCAGCTAGATCAAGTTTATTATTTTATAGCATCCGTTTAGTTTTGATAAACTTTAATTTAACAAACTTATAAATATTTGAATAAGACTATGGCCACTGTTTCCATGTAATGCAATATACTCTGTATAGCTAAAAGTATTTGGAGACCCCTCAGGAGTTCAGGTGCTTCCAGTAAAGAGTACTGGTAATGCTATGACATATAACTATATTAACCACTTCAATGCTGGGCATTTTCACCCCCTTCCTGTCCAGACCAATTTGTAGTTTTCTGCGCTGTCGCACTTTGAATGACAATTGTGCAGTCAAATAATTTTTATGTTTTTTACCCACAAATAGAGCTTGTTTTTTGGTGGTATTTGATCACTTCTGTGGTTTTTAATTTTTGCCCTATAAACGAAAGAAGAGCGACAGTTTTGAAAAAAACACAATATTTTTTACTTTTTGCTATAATAAATATCACAATTTAAAAAAATATTTTTTTCCCCTCAGTTTAGGCCTATATATATTTCTCTACATATTTTTGGTAAAAAAAAATCGCAATAAGCGTATATCGATAAGTTTGTGCAAAAGTTATAGGGCCAGATTCACATAGAATTGCCCTGGCGCAGCGTATCAGAGATACGCTACGCCGCCGTATCTTACCTGGCTCTAAGTCGAATCCAGGAAGATTTTGCGCCATAAGTTGCGGTGGCGTAGTGTATCTCTCTGCGCGTATTTCAAATTGGGCAGGTAGGGGGCGTGATTCAACTAAATTAAGCGCGTCCCCGTGCCGATTGAACTGCGCATGCTCCGTTTTGAAATTTCCCGCCGTGCTTTGCGCGAAATGACGTCGCACCGACGTCATTTTTTGAACTTAGACGTGAGTTACGTCCTTTCCTATTCACGGACGACTTACGCAAAAAAAAATTTAAATTCGATGCGGGAACGATGGCCATACTTTAACATGGCAAGTCTATCTATACGCCACAAAATAGCAGCTTTAACTATACGCCGGGAAAAGCCGACTGGCGACGACGTAAGAGAATGCGACGGCCGCGCGTACCTTCGTGGATCGATGGAAAAAGCTAATTAGCATACCCGACGCGGAAAACGACGCAAACTCCACCCAGCGGGCGCGGAAGTATTGTACCTACGATCCGAAGGCGTACGAAGCCGTACGCCTGTCGGATCGAAGCCAGAAGCCGTCGTATCTTGGTTTGAGGATTCAAACTAAAGATATGACGCTGCAAATTTGAAAGTACGCCGGTGTATCAGTAGATACGCCGGCGTACTTGCTCTGTGAATCTGGCCCATAGTGTCCACAAAATAGTAGTGGCCACTACTATATATGCGCATCCTGCACCTTCATTGTATACAGCAGCTGGAACAACCTTCATTGAGTGACCCCAGGAGAAAGGTGATCGGAGATCCGGAGGGATATCACTATATGCGCACATATAGCACCTTCATGGTAAGGGTACTACAACACCAATGAGGATTTTGAAACTGCTGCCTTCACACAGCTATCCATATATGGGAACATCTTACCATCTCCATCTATAGACTGTTTTATCATCACTATTATTGTTGTTACTACACATTTTATCTCCACATTTTTACCTTTTCATATACTATATATATTTATATATTGTTCTTATGAGTGCACATCACAGTGTTTTTTAGACCCATAGGGGACTGGATATCCCCAAGGGGTTTCACAGTATCTGAACACTCACTTTCAGATAACTATTACTCAGCACGCACTGCACATTTTGAGTTTGGTCACTAATCCCCCTTTTTTTTTTGATTGTGGTTCATTCATATACTTTATACCTTGGTTGTGATTTATCACATACCTGGAGCGCTTATCACACTTATTTTGTTTTCCCTTTTTGTGTTATGTGAACACTTTAGATACAGCTGCCCCAGGTATAATATATACACTATTTTTTCACATTTTGTTTACTCACAGTAGCGCATTGGAACTTATCATTTATTGTTCACAGGGAAAGAAATACCATTACAAACGCTTTTAATTCACACACACCTAATACATGAAATAAGCCTTCAAACAAACCTTAATAAATCCACAACTGTAGATGCGATCGATACAGCGACTTCACCGTTCGAAACACAAGGCTTTTGTGAACGAATCGGTATGAAATTTATGTTGATAAACTTAAAAATGTGGGCATGTCAGCGATTTAAAAAAGAGTGTCTTTGTGTGTTTTGCTGGGAATTTTTTTAGACTTTTTAACATTACAGTCAATAAGAGAAATTTTGGGACTCTTGTCCCTTAGAAGCTCCACAAACTAAAAGTAAAATGCGTATCACAAAACTGATCACATTGCCTGAAACCAGACAAAAATACCTACGTTTTGATATATAAATTGTGTATGACAAGTAGATCTTGTGGGCGTGAGAGCAATTTGTTCCCCCTTTTTTTAAAGATAATTTTTTTTTCAATGATCTGCACTGTAAAGGTCACATGACACACTCTAAATCATCCCCATAGGAATTCATTATAACCGATTACATTTTCTGAAAAAAACATTAAACGTAAATAGTTTTTTCACAAAAACTATAAAAGATATCAATCTGAAAAGTCATAGCCGGATAGCTGAATATTTTGTGACCATTTTAAAGTTTGTTTGGTGTCTGTAAGTGAAAGTATGAAGGAGCTGAAACTTTTGGCAGCACATGAGATTTTAAGCAGTAAAAAGGATGTTCTCATTGACTTCAATGTTAAAAAAAAGTGTCTAAAAGCTTAATATTTAAAAAACTATAAATAGTACAAAAAAACTTGAAGACGTCCCATCGTTAGCTGAACGAGATGAACATTTTAATAGTTGAATGGTCTCAATAGCTGAAAGTATGCAGAAGTTACGCAGAGCCAAAAAACGTACGGAATAAAAAGAATAATACATTTACGGATATCAATACTGGGAATGCTTATTAAAGCATTCCCACTAATAAACATAAGAAAATAAAGAACATCAAGAAACCATAAAGACGTTGTTTTGTAGAGTTTGGTGTGAAGGAACTTGAGTGGCCTGACCTCACATTTACTAAAAACCTTTGGGATGAATTGGAAAATGTATTACAATCCAGATCTTCGTATCCAACATCAATATCTGAATGGGCTAATGTTCCTAAAGGAACACTACAAAATTTTGTTGAAAGGGGGATATAACTCCAAAATAATGTCCATGGTTTAAGCATGGCATTTCCAACAAGTTCATACAGGTTTTAGAGTCTGTAGGGGTTCATGAATAGTTTGGCAAATCTTGCTTAATTATTTTTTTTACTTTGTGGCAAAGCCCATTGAAGTCTGTGTGAGAAAAACATATTAATTTCCAGATATTTGTAGGGTTAATAATCAGGCTATTGTTAAACAAACGGTACAAAAATGTCTGCCATTGGGGACTAGACATGTGCACTGCCGAAAAATTTGTTTCTTTTTGTTTCTTTATTCTCTGGGGATTTTTTACGTTTTTCGGGTCATTGGTTATGATCACAATTGCATAACTAAAAAGCTTTTCAGTTTTAATTTTCTAGATTGTATAAAAAAATTCAAAAAAAAAATTCAAAAAAAAAAAAAAAAAAATATATATATATATATATATATATATATATATATATATATATATATATATATATAGGCAGGGCCACCATCAGGGGGGTACAGGCATTACACCTGTAAAGGGCCCGATGGTCCTCAGGGGCCCGGATGGCCCCCCTCCCATTTTTTTGGCATTACACCTGTAAGGGGCCCGATGGTCCCCAGGGCCCCTTACAGGCCCGGCTGGCCCCCTCCCGTTTTTTTATTATTATTTATTTATTTATTTTTTGCATTACACCTGTAAGGGGCCCAATGGTCCCCAGGGCCCCTTATAGGCCCGGCCGGCCCCCCACCCATTTTTTTTTTAATTTGTTTTGTATTATACCTGTAAGGGGCCCCTTATTATATCACATCAGAAAAGAAGAGATTACACTTGTTTTTTTCGTCAGCACTTTCCCCCGGTTCTCTGCTCCAGGGGGCCCTGCCTAAAGCTGTGTAAGGGGCCCCAAAATTTGTGATGGCTGCCCTGTATATAGGCGCTGATTGGTTGCTATGTACAATAGCACCGATTGAGATAAAATGAATCTCTCTCTAGTTCCCTCCATTACTTGAAACCCAACCGTTACAAATAAGTCATAGGGGAATGTTCAGTTAAAAAAAGGCTATGTCCCAATGTGTAGTTTCAACAAGTTGTTTCAGATTTTGCAATGCACCTAATGATCTGGTTTATTGGTGGTTAGTCACTGGTACAGTTTCTCAATGGATGGTAAAATCGGCACTGTCAAGGGTCTGATTCATACATTGTGAGGTTTCATAAAAAAGTTATAAATGTTATTGATTGTTGTTAACACAATGGATTTGTTTAAAGTGTAGGTTTAGCCATTGCTATTAGCTTTTAATAGCGTAGGAAAGATTTGAAGCCCTGTCAAGTTTTTTTTGTATTGTTGTCTTTGTCTTTGATAGGTACAGTGGATTCACCCTCTCTATTTTTCTTGGTAACCACTGTCATAAATAATGGGAAATGCAACTGGAAAACTTCAAGTTGGGACACCTGTTTTTGTTACAACTGCCCATGAGGGGACTTCTTTTTTCTTTCTAATCATATATATATATATATTTTATAATTGTATTTTTTATTTTATTTTGTATTTCAAAGAAGAGAATGTTACAGAATATAAAAGATTTGTAAAAAAAGTAACAAAGTGTAAGCTACTACATGAAAAATGTCCACGTAAACAGAACACAAGAGTGGACTGCATAGCATATATAAATGTCAAACAACTCGTAGGTAAAATAGAAGGTAAAATTGAGGTCAAGCATTTACACAAAAGCAAACATAGTGAATACTGGTATGATGAGGGAGCTCTTATGGGGTACCATTCAATAAGCATTTACAAGAAAGAAGTTAACAGGAAGGCTCAGGGGAAAGCAACCGAGCACTTCCAGGTGTAGCAGTTGGCAGAGGTGTCCCATATTCCCAATGATCCTATGGTACCCAGATCTTATTAAAGTGAGAAATATTATCTTGTACAATGGCAGTCAGATATTCCATTCTCCCTGTTTCAGCTATAAGTTGGTTTCTAATCATATTTTAATGTTTTAATAAAGCACAGAGAATTACAGTCATTCGTTTAGAACAGGGGTCTCCAAACTGCGGCCCGAAAGTCAGATGTGGCCCTTTGCTAGCCTTTATCCGGCCCTCAGGACTTTATTCCTCCCACTGATATGAGGCACTATTCTTCCCACTGACTCCAACAAGGGGGCACTTTTTCTTCCACTGATACCAATGATGAGATACAATTACTCTTAAGCAGCGTACACACGATCAGTCCATCCGATGAAGCTGACTGATGGTCCGTCGCGCCTAAACACCATCAGTTAAAAAAACATCGTGTGTACGAGGCCTTACTAATAGGGACACTACTCCTTATCCTACTGATCGCGAACTATGAGGCCATATTTATTCTCACCAATGCTGGGCCCAGGGAATTTTCTACTCCGCTCGCCACAATCTGGCCCTAAAGGCTGAAGAACAATAAACTGGCCCTTTGTGCGAAAAGTTTGGAGACCTCTGGTTTAGAACAAGGACTTGTATAAGGAATAGGGCTGTTACTGACTAAAATTTTCGTGTTCGATTAATCAATTTTTTTTTAATCGATTAAACGACTAATTTCGATTAATTATAACACACTTACAGATCCAACTACTTTTAGCTGATCTCCTTGCATTGTAACTCTGCATTAGTCAGTGGTAAATGTGGTATACACTATTTACTATCACCCGACACTAGTTAGTTTCCACAATACATGACTTAACTTCACAGTTCACACAAATACATTTTAAATTCAAACTGTAGCACTGACGTAAGTATTTTTTTCTTATTAAACTTTAAGAAAAACTTAGAAAGTTAATTTAACTTTAATTATAAAACTTATCTAGTTTATTGACTGTCAGTCACTTTATAGTAGGCAAGTAGGCATCACTTTGGCCAGTCACACAGACATACCAGAGTGTTTACATTTTCTGGAAGCAGACATGATCACATTTTATTGACAATTTACCCTGAAGAACTGAACAGTCTTTCGCACGGAACAGATGTTGCCGATACACAAAGAATTGTTTGCACAAAACTGCTTAGGACAGGAAAACGATGGTTATTTTTGCCCCCTTCCCTTGATGGAGCCTGATGCATCCTCCTGCTCCACAGATGCAAAGGTACCTCAATCCAATGGGTGCAGTTTGCTCGCATCCAGCAGGGTAAGTCTCACTGTCCAGGATGTCTGGTGACATCAAGAATTTTGATCGATCAAAAGAATTTTGATCGATCAAAAAAATTAAAGATTATTCGAGGAATTAATCTTTAATTTCCCCAGCCCTAATAAGGAACAATAAAGAATTATGGAAACGTTTGTTTATACAGAACAGCACACAATGTCGTAAAATAAAGATAAATAAACAATACAAGATTTTGGAGCCCCATGTAGTTTCACATATTCGACTCATCAAAATGGGGCGCAATCCACAATCTTATTAATATCAGAAAAATAAAATCCAGGAATTAACTACAATGGCAGGACATGGTGGATAATCGTTTAACAAGAGTGTGAAAGAGAGGGAAGAAAGGAAAGCGAAAGAGGGGAAAAAATAAAGGGTAGTAATAGAAATAGCATGAGTGTGCCTCAACAAGTAGTCCTTCCAGTTTCGGGCCCCTATACCCCAAAGACGTCTCTCTGCCAATCTGTGCATTGTAGGTATCGAACCCAAAGATCCAGGATGTTATTGTATTTGGATTGTTTATTTTCTAAAATGCTAGCCAATTTCTTGTGGATTATAATCCACAACCATCTGCGCTTGGCGGCAACTAATTGAATCACTGGTGATTTCCATGCCTTGGTAATCATATTTTTTGCCACCTAAAAAAATATTCAAATCTGGGTATGTTTAGGTATATCTGCAATTGGTTCATTCAGGAGCATCATTCTCACATTTTTAGGTATGGTTACAGTTGGTATGGTGTAGTTGAAGGTAAATATTCTGATCCAGAACTGCTGTACTTTGGGGCAGGTCCGCCATATATGGAACATGGTATCCTCCTGTCCGCAATACCAGACACAGAGGGATGGATGCCTCCGCATACATCTTGGCAAGTCTGGAAGGGACCAGGTACCATCTGGAAAGGACCTTGTAATTCAACTCTACTAGGGATGTTTTGAGGATACTTTTGCTTTGTAGAGCTTTCCACTCACTTCCTTCACTTCCACTTCCTGGAACAGGGAGTGGAGGGAAATCTCCTCAGTAGGAGATAAGCATTTAAAAATAGATAACAAAGGTTTTAACCCTTTTCTACTCTATTCAACAGAATTTTTTTTTGACTATGAATACACTTCAAAGCGAAACGTTGCCCTCAGTTCAAAATGTTTTTGTTTCCGAAGACACATTTTGTATCTCTTCTGAAAAAAGGTTTCCCAACCTCCTGTTCAGAAGATGTTTTACAATGTACGTATGTGCAATTCAAAGTACTTGCTTCAGACTGAATAAACTCCAATGCACATGCACAGGAGTTACATCATCTTGGGAAGGCCAATCAAGCTGGCTGAAGATGCCAAACCTGGAAGAAGTTCGACAGAAGATATAGGTTGCGGTGGGACAGTGCATTGCTGGTTGTTTTGTTATGTTTTGAAGAGTTAAGTTATTTTAGCCCTGGTTCACACTGATGCAACTTTGAAATCGGGCTACTTTACTTGAAGTAGCGCGATTTCAAAGTAGCAAGGTCAGCGCGATTTCAGGTGCTACTTGATAGACATTTCTGTGGCTTCATACACAGATGTCTATAGAAATCGCACCTGAAATCGGCAAAAGTAGTACAGGAACTACTTTTGCAAATCGGTGCGGCGCCGCAAAATCGGTGTCGCACCGATTGGAACAGTGCCATTGCCGTCAATTGGCTCCGACTTGTCATGCGATTTGATCTCTCAAATCGCATGACAAATCGCTCCAATGTGAACCTAGGCAAAATGTTGTTAAAGTTGAAGCCAATTAAACTCCAAAGTCAAAAGAACAAACTAGTTTAGACTTTTCAAGTTACTGTGACCAACCACTTACCTTTCTTACACACGATCAGTCCATCCGATGAGAATGGTATGAAGGACCGTTGTCAATTGTCATAGGTTAACCGATGAAGCTGAATGATGGTCCATCGTGCCTACACACCATCGGTTAAAAAAACGATCGTGTCAGAACGCGGTGACGTAAAACACAACGACGTGCTGAAAAAAACGAAGTTCAATGCTTCCAAGCATGCGTCGACTTGATTCTGAGAATGCGTGGATTTTTAACCGATGGTCGTGCCTACTAACGATCGTTTTTTTCCCATCGGTTAGGAATCCATAGTTTAAATTTAAAGCAAGTTGGCTTTTTTTCAACCTATGGGCCTACACGCAATCGGTTTGCACCGATGAAAACGGTCCATTAGACCGTTGTCCTCTGTTTAACCTATCATGTGTACGAGGCCTAGCAATTTGGTACTACATTGACCCAATCCTCAAAAATCTAGACCTTCTCCAAAAGGTTTCAAAGATGGACAACTCACAAATCAATGACAAAATGGAATTAAAAAAAAAAACCCACCAACTTATCTCCAGCAATCACAAAGGGAAATATGAGGAATATCAACAGAGAGAAAAATCAAACATGCAAATTCTTCCATGAAAATATGTTCTATTATCTTTGGCTAATTATGAGCAATTAAAATGAAAAATTAGCCCAAATAGTGGTGAGCTAACAATGTATAGCATTCCATTTATTTTCCTGATGTCTTCTACAAAAATTTCCCCTGGCGGGATTAATCAACAAGACACATCCAGACTTGCTGTGCTTCTAACGGGACCAGAGATTCTTAAATTGGCTTCATCGTGCTGACAACATCCAGATGATTGACAGCATAATTATGACAGATTTGTGCAAATGTTGTCATGTCATTCACTTGAGCAGCTTAAAATAAATTAACCGTAGAAAACTAAACCGAGATGAAGGACACCATGTTTTTCTCCCAGAAACATACTTAAGAAGAGTGAAAACAAGAATTGGATTGGTGAACGTTGCCTCATATAAGGGCCTGGTTTAGGGACATGTTTTTTTAAGACTTGATCTAAAATAATAATAAAAAAAAAACCTGGATGTATGAACTAGGAATGTCAAGTGCGATTAACCTCTGCAAAAAGTTAGAGTATAGCTTCATTTAAAAGGACATACTGAGAGATAAAAACGTACCATCATCCAGTGTTTGCCATTTATTGGGTAAGCTACCCATTTATTTACTTCTGTTTCAATATGCTGACATTTTTCTGTATGTTTTTTATATGTTTTATTGTATCATTTGCTTTATAGATTGGATCTCCTGAGGAAGCGGGTTACCGCGAAACTTGTAGAGACTCTGACCAATCTATCAATGTACAACTACAGATGTCCCTTGGGTGACCCCTGAGCATCTGTTTTTTGTTTATTTTTTAAAATGTTTATTGTTTACTTGGTTTTATAATAAATTAATTATTTTTATATTACACTGTATTCTGTTTACTATCAGTCCAGGAAAATCCTTTCTGAGTGGAGACACCATAGGGTTAGCCTCAGCCACTACTCCCTTGTCCCCACTCTTCCCCGTTTTACTTGCGATTAACCTCTGTCCTTGTGACGTCGCCTCCCCTTGGAAAAACTTTCAGAAAAAGTCACATTTAAAGAGGTTGTAAAGGTACAATTTTTTTTGTAAATGTCTTCCTTTACCTTAGTGCAGTCCTCCTTCACTTATCTCATCCTTCCATTTTGCTTTTAAATGTCCTTATTTCTTCTGAGAAATCCTCACTTCCTGTTCTTCTGTCTGTAACTCCACACAGTAATGCAAGGCTTTCTCCCTGGTGTGGAGTGTCGTGCTCGCTCCCTCCCTTGGACTACAGGAGAGTCAAGATGCCCACTAACACACAGCTCCTTTCTCTATCTGCAACGTAGAGAGCGTCCTGACTCTCCTGTAGTCCAAGGCCGGCCATGCCACTCCACAACGTAAGCAGCTTTTAACTATTTTCGACTTGTGATCTATTAAAATGGTATTACACTATATTAGGTTCCCCTTCTTTTATTATGCCGTGCCATGGTGGAGAAGAGGAGTGTTATCAAAAATCCCAAGAAAGGAGCCAGGAGAACTTAACTGCTTGATGACCGACTTACGCCGATATACGAATGTCACGGCTGGGCAGATTGACATATATATATATATATATATATATATATATATATATATATATATATACATACGTCGCCTTTAAGAAAGGGCATTGTGGGCGTGCGCGCGTATCCGGTGGCACGCTCGTGCGCCCGCGGCGATCTCTGTGACTCCGACCGCGGGTGCCGCAGACTCGATGTTCATGGGGATACCCGCGATCATCTCACAGAGAGGAAGAACGGGGAAATGCTGATGTAAACAAGGCATTTCTCCAGTCTTCCTAGTGACAGGACACTGTAATCGGGAGCAGTGATCAGTGTCGTGTCACACACAGCCCACCCCCCTACAGTTAGAACACATCCCTAGGACACACTTATTTCCCTTCAGCGGCCCATACTGGTTAACCCCTTCACTGCCAGTGTCATTTTTACAGTAATCAATGCATGTTTATAGCACCGATCGATGTATCAATAACAATATTCCCAAAACAGTGTCAAAAGTGTCCGAAGTGTCCGCCATAATGTCGCAGTCATGATAAAAATCGCAGATCACTATTGGGTGAACAAACATTCAATTGGTGATGGTTTTTCAGCAACACACCTTATTGAAGATTAATCTCATTCAGAAGATTTTATGAACTGCATTTAAAAAGGACTTTCATTTACTGTCACTCTTTATTGATTGGAATCTAGCCGTTTGCACTTTAAGTATTGATTTTTTTTTGTATTTTGTCTCACAGTTTGATGAAATTTGTATTTTTATACAATTAATTTTCTTCATAGCTTATACATTTGCACTATATTGATATCTGGCTATATCATATTATCAGAGGTTGTTACTTAGACCCCCCTTAGGCACATAACATTTTCAGCATAGGTTTATTCCTACACAATTGGGGAGCAGTTTTCAACTACCTTATTTGCCGGTGTATAAGGCGACCGTGGGCCAGATTCAGGTAGATCCGTGCAATATTTGCGTGGGCAAAGGGCAACGAGTTTTGCTCTGCGCCCATGCAAATATTTTGAAATGCCCGCGATTCACGGAGCAGTAGCTCCGTAAATTGCGCGGGCGATATGCTAAATAGCCGGGCGTAAGGCTGCCTAATGTAAATGATCCATGAATCATTTAAATTAGGCGCTCTCCAGCGCCGAGCGAACAGCACATGCTCCGTCGGGAAACTTTCCCGACGTGCATTGCGGCAAATGACGTCGCAAGGACGTCATTTGCTTCTAAGTGAACGTGAATGGCGTCCAGCGCCATTCATGAATCACTTACGTAAACGACGTGAAATTTAAATTTCACGAGCGGGAAGGGCGGCTATACTTTAGCATTGGTTGCCCCTGCTATAGCAGGAGCAACCTTGCGCTAAAGTCGCCGTACGGAAACTCTGTACCTTGCGTGCGCAGGGCCCGTGCAACTTTTGTGAATCGGTGGTAGTATGCAATTTGCATACTATACGCCGATCACAATGGCCGCGCCCCCTAGCGGCCAACGCAAGAATGCAGCCTGAGATATGAAGGCATAAGGAGGCTTATGTCTGTCACATCCTAGGCTGCAGTCGGTGTAACGAGGTTCCTGAATCAGGAGCACTCGTTACACCGGAGCAAGTAAGCACTTGCGCCGCGCAACCTATGGTTGCACGGGCGCAAGTGCTTCTTGAATCTGGCCCCAGGCGTATAAGACGACCCCCTAATTTTAAAATTTTCTAAGATTTTTTGCCTGTACTCACCGTATAAGACGACCCCCCTTCCGAGGCTTCCGATGCTCCATATTTCTTCCTTCAAGAGCCATATTCTTCTTCATTCTTGCTGGAGCTGGAGCCAATCACGGCGAGCGATGCATTCTATTAATGAATACAAAGCCTGCTTGGATTCAGCCCACACCTCTCTAAATCAAAGCCAATCGAAGCAGGCTACTGTATGTAGCCTGCTCATATTGGCAGAGGTTGTTACTCCAATCCGAGCAGGCTCTGTATTCATTTGAATACATCGGTCACTGGGATTAGCTAAACTGTATATACTGTATGTAGACGAAGCTACATAAAGTATTACCGCACATCCAGCAGGCATGCGAGCAGCTGACCCGGCTATAAGACGACCCCTGCTTTTTGGCCAGTTTTTTTAAGTGTAAAAGGTAGTCTTATATGCCAGCAAATACAGTACTTTAAAATGTAATTCAATACACACATTTAAATTTATTTTGAAGTGGCGCAAGGTATCATTAACATATTAAATGGGAAAGTAATAGTTAACCCAACGCATTTCGCAGTTACAGCTTCTTCAGGGGTTCAGGAGATGTGGGTATGGAGTTGGGTGTATGGGATTGTTTTTTATTTTGTTTGTTTCTTTTTTTGTGGTTGAACTGGATGGACTTGTGTCTTTTTTGAACCTGACTAACTATGTAACTATGTTGAGTTTGGTTAACCACTTCAGCCCTGGAGGATTTGGCTGCCCCATGACCGGGCCATTTTTTGCTATTCGGCAATGAGTCGCTTTAACTAAAAAATGTGCGGTCGTGAGACGTGGCCCCCAAACAAAATTGACTAGTCACTTGATTTCTGCCTAGTCACTCCTGAATGAAGGCTAATACCCACTGGCCCAGATTCAAGTAGCACTTGCGCCCGCGCAACCATAGTTGCGCGGCGCAAGTGCTTACTTGCTCCGGTGTAACGAGTGCTCCTGATTCAGGAACCTCGTTACACCGAATGCAGCCTAGGATGTGACAAACATAAGCCTCCTTATGCCTTCACATCCCAGGCTGCATTCTTGCGTTGGCCGCTAGGGGGCGCGGCCTTTGTGATCGGCGTGTAGTATGCAAATTGCATACTACCACCGATTCACAAGAGTTGCGCGGGCCCTGCGTACGCAAGGTACGGAGTTTCCGTACGGCGCCTTTAGCATAAGGTTGCTCCTGCTAAAAGCAGGCGCAGCCAATGCTAAAGTATAGCTGCGCCTCCCGCTCGCGACGTTTAAATTTTACGTCGTTTACGTAAGTGAACCGTGAATGGCGCTGGACGCCATTCACGTTCACTTACAAGCAAATGACGTCCTTGCGACGTCATTTGCCGCAATGCACGTCGGGAAAGTTTCCCGACGGAGCATGCGCTGTTCGCTCGGCGCGGGAGCGTGCCTAATTTAAATGATTCCCGCCCCCGGCGGGATCATTTACATTAGGCAGCCTTGCGCCCGGCTGCTTAGCATATTGCCCGCGCAATTTACGGAGCAACTGCTCCGTGAATCGCGGGCAAAGCGCAATATTTGCGTGGGCGCAGAGAAAAAAAATTGCTCTTTGCCCACGCAAATATTGCGCGATTCTACTTGAATCTGGGCCACTTTGTCAAGATTACTGCTGTGTCCGTCCATGAACTCAGAGAAAAGGATTTTATGGTGAGTACAAAAATCCTATTTTTAAAGGTAAACTGTGCTGACATTTTTTTTAGTGGTAACCTGTACTGAGATATTTTTTTTTTTTTTTTTAAGGATAACCTGTACTGAAAAAATATTGTTACAGTACTTGTACTGAAATAATATTTTTTTAGAGGTAACCTGTACTAAGATTTTTTTTTTTAAGAGGTAATCTGTACTGAGAAATATTGTTTTAGAGGTAACCTGTACTGAGAAAATGATGCCAGTGCTGAGTTTGGTCTGAAAATGCCACTTTTATTTCTAATACATTTTTTTATTAGATATGTATTATAGCAGAAAGTAAAAAATATTGTCGCTCTTTTTTTGTTTATAGCGCAAAAAAATAAAAACTGCAGAGCTGATCAACCAGCACCAAAAGAAAGCTTTATTTGTGGAAAAAAAGAGCATCAATTTTGTTTGGGTACAGCATCGCACGACCGTGTAATTTTCAGTTAAAAATAACGCAATGCCGTATCGCAAAAAATGGCCTTGTCATTAAGATGGTAAAAGCATGACTTGTTAGATATCTATTTACTCGGCATAAAGTCATCTTTTAAATCTTTCAAAAAAAGAATGGGCTATCTATCGTGTTGTTTCACATTAAAATGTATTAAGTGTATTTTTTTTTTCAAACACGTTGCGTTCGAAAAACCACTGAGCAAATACTGTGTCATAACATATTGCAATATGCTCTAGGGTCTCTATTAAAAACATATATACAGTGGAACCTCAGATTTACTAGCATAATCAGTTCCAGGAGAATGCTCGTAATCCAAAGCCCTCGCATATCAGAGCGAGTTTCAACTTAGAAGTCAATGGAAACTAAAATAATTTGTTCTGCATTGACGTCTATGGCATGCAATACCGCATGTGGCCAGAGGTGGGGTGCACCAGAGAGCCTCGGAAATACTCAGAAAGGCTTTAGGACAGCTCGGCTGAACTCGGAAAACCTTGGAAAGGCTCGGGAATTAAGTATTTCCTAGTTTTTTCGAGTATTTCCGAATGGCTCCAATAGGTTCAGATTGGCTCCGGCGCCCCCGCACCTCAGGCTGAATGTGGTACTGCACATCGCTGTGGCTTGAATCCTGATTTGCAAGACAAAAAAAAGCAAACCGAGTCAGGATTTTCAAAAAAACAGCGCTCCTATTGTGAAATGCTTGTTAAAGTGGAGGTTCATCCAAAATATACATTTTTAACATTAGATTTATGCTAATTAAGGGGAGCAGAAATGGGTATTTTTTTTTAAATCAATGCCGTACTTACCGTTGTAGAGATAGATGTTCTCCCGCCGCTTCCGGGTATGGGCTGCGGGACTGGGCGTTCCTATTTGATTGACAGCCTTCTGACCGTCGCATACAGCACGTCACGATTTTCCAAACGCCCAGTCCCGAAGATCATACCCGGAAACGACGGGAGAACATTGATCTCTACAACGGTAAGTACGGCATTGATTTAAAAAAAAAAATACCCGTTTCTGCTTCCCTTAATTAGCCTAAATCTAATGTTAATTTTTTTTTTTCGGGTGAACTCCCACTTTAACCACGTTACTTGCAATCCGAGGTTTCACTGTATATATATATATATATATATATATATATATATATATATATATATATATATATATATATATAGATATATCTATATATAGATATATCTATATATAAAATGTTTAGGGTTTCTAGCAAAAAAACCTGATTTAAACATTTAAACAAAAAGTTCCAGAAAAGGCCTGGTCTTTAAGAGGTTAAATACTAAAACTGGAGTTGGACTTTAAGTCCAAAGCTTCTTGCTCCCGGGTCTGAGGATCTTAAAGGGGAACCCCTTTGCAAAAAAAAACTGGCCTGGGGATTTCCCCCAAGATGATACCAGACCCTTCTGTCTGGTTTGGATTTTAAGGGGAACCCCTACGCCAAAAAAAATGGTGGGGTCCGTCCCAAGATCCACACCAGACTCTTATCTCAGCATGCAGCCTGGCAGGTCAGGAAAGGGGGGGCAAGTGACTGCCCCCTCCCCCTCCTGGACCATACCAGGCCACATGCCCCCACCCCAAAGCACCTTGTTCCCATGTTGATGGGGACAAGGGCCTCTTCCCGACAACCCTGGCTGGTAATTTTCATGAAGATTTCCTCTATTTTTTTTAGGATTTCATATATGCAAGTACTTTTTTTTTCCAACGAATGGCAGGGTTTCAAAAGCTTTCTTTATGCATGCACTTAAATATAAGCACACAGGGGCATCCATATGTGTTCATTTGTACATATGCAGATTCCGCCTTTTGCTTAGTAAACTGCAGTTCATTGCTTTTCTCTCCTAATGAGAGGCCACTCATAACATCTGGCTGACTATAAACAAGCAGTTTCTGTGTCGATGAAATATTTTTTTTTTGTTTTAGCAGAGTGTCTGCAGTGAAAAGCAGATAGTTCCTAGGAGAATCAAAAGGGTGTATGTGATCCAGAAACAGGAAATAGGATACAGCAAACATGCACAAATTAGAAAAATCACACCACATTTCACAAGAATAATGCAATTTCTTGGAAAATTCCAATTAACATTTCTTACGACATATCCTGCAGTACTGTGTTCCAAGGGTGCAATTCCAAATTCTTCTGCTGTGTGGAGCCACTGCCTTTAAAATGAAAACTAGCATGCTGTATATCTAAATAATGTATTTTTACTAGAAAGGTCTTTGAAAAGCAAGTAGATGCAACATTTTTTTTTTTTTATATAAACAGCATGCATGGATCTTCTTTCACGCACACTAAAATAGTAAAGTTTATAGTTTATACGAGGATATGAGGACACTCACTGATGTAATTATAGCAAGATGTTTGTATTTATTTTTTGTGCACAAGGGGTGTACAATTTTTTTTTTTGCAATTTGATAAGCTGGTTGCACTTCTTTGGCCAGAGAGCAATAAAAAAAAAAAATCAAGAAAAGGTATATAGAGATACACATTAAAAGGGTTGTAAAGGTACATTTTTTTTTTCACCTTAAAGCGGGGGTTCACCCCAAAAAAATGTTTTAACATTACATTCAGGCGAGTTTTTAGAATGACAATCGGGTGTTATTTTTTTTTTTAAATCGTTGCCGTACATACCGTTTTATAGATATATGTTCACCGCGGCTTCCGGGTATAATCTGCGGGACTGGGCGTTCCTAATTGATTGACATGCTTCCGACCGTCGCATACAGCGCGTCACGAGTTGTCGAAAGAAGTCGGCTCTATAAGGCGCCTGCACACCGACGTTCGGCTTCTTTCGGCAAATCGTGACGCGCTGTATGCGATGGTCGGAAGCAAATTAATCAATTAGGAACGCCCAGTCCCGCAGAAGACATACCCGGAAGCGGCGGTGAACATATATCTATAAAACGGTATGTACGGCAACGATTAAAAAAAAAAACACCCGATTGTCATTCTAAAAACTCGCCTGAATGTAATGTTAACATTTTTTTTTGGGGTGAACCCCCACTTTAATGCATTCTATGCTCTAAGGTGAAAAAACACCTGTGGATTAGCGGCCCCCCCAGCCCTCCCCGTTTACTTACCTGACCCCTCAAAAGTCCCGCGCCGTGAACGTGCAGGCTTCTCGGCTCATTCATTGGTTGAATGAAAAGCAGCGCAGCCATTGGCTCACGCTGCTGTCAATCACATCCAGTAACTCGGCAAGCCGGGGGGCGGGGCCGAGTGATACAGTGAGCGGCTATAGCCGCCAGCTGTATCACTGGAGCGCGCCTGCAAGAACTAACCCCTATGCGAGCTCTTGCGGGGAGGAGCCGAGCGGGGAGGAGGAGGAGGAGCGGGGAGGAGCCTGGTTAGTTCTTGCGGGGAGGAGCCGAGACAGCCGCCGAGGAACCCCAGAAGACCAGGTTCGGGGACACTGTGCAAAACGAGCTGCACAGTGGAGGTAAGTATAACATGTTTGTTATTTAACCACTTAAGGCCCGGACCATTATGCAGGTAAAGGACCTGGCCCCTTTTTGCGATTCGGCACTGCATTGCTTTAACTCACAATTGCGACGTGGCTACCAAACAAAATTGGCGCCCTTTTTTTCCCACAAATAGAGATCTCTTTTGGTGGTATTTTATCACCTCTAGTTTTTATTTTTTGCGCTATAAACAAAAATAGAGTGACAATTTTGAAAGAAAAATGCAATATTCTTTACTTTTTGCTATAATAAATATCCCCCAAAAATATATATAAAATTTAGTTTTTTTCCTCAGTTTAGGCCGATACGTATTCTTCTACATATTTTTGGTAAAAAGAAATGCAATTAGCGTTTATTGATTGGTTTGCGCAAAAGTTATAGCGTTTACAAAATAGGGGATAGTTTTATGGCATTTTTATTAATATATTTTTTTACTCGTAACGGTGGCGATCAGCGTTTTTTTTTTTATGACTGCGACATTATGGCGGACACGTTGGACACTTTTGACACATTTTTGGACCATTGTCATTTTCACAGCGAAAATTGCTATAAAAATGCACTTATTACTGTGAAAATAACAATGGCAGTGAAGGGGTTAACCACTAGGGGGCGCTAAGGGGTTAAGTGTGCCCTAAGGGAGTGATTCTTACTGTAGGGGGGCGTGGCTGTACGCGTGACAACACTGATCGTCAGTCCCTATAACAGGGAACAGACGATCAGTGACACTGTCACAGAGAAGAACGGGGAAGGTTTGTTTACACACACCTCTCCCCGTTCTTCAGCTCCTGTGACCGATCGCGGGACAACGGCAGGGATCGGGTCCCGCGAGCGTGGTCACGGAGCTTCGGACCGGGTAGCGAATGCGCCGGCGGTGGCGTGCTCGCAACCCACAGCTGGACACTTAAAGGGCAATGTACCTGTACGTGCCTGTGCCCAGCCGTGCTATTCTGCCAACGTATATCGGTGTTAGACGGTCCTTAAGTGGTTAAAAAAAATAAAAAAGTTATATTTAGTGTTCTTTTAAACCAGTGTTGCAAAGAACATTAATTACCCAAGGCATATATTCACTGTGAAATTATGCATCTGTACTCTTTTCCAAAGGAAAATTCCGACAAGAAAACCGTGGATTTTTTCTGATGGAATGTTGGCTCAAACTTGTGTTTCATACACACGGTCACACAAATCTTGTCGGAAAGAACGCGGTGACGAGATTAATGAAGTTTAATAGGCAGCTTGACTCTTCTGCTTGATTCTGAGCATGCATGTTTTTTTTTTTGCGCGTGGGAATTGCATACAGATGAATGGATTTTCCGTCAGAAAAATAGAGAACCTGCTCTCAATCTTTTGTTGGCGGAAATTCCAACAGCAAAAGTCTGATGGAGCCTACACACGGTCTGAAATTCCGACCAAAAGCTCACATGAGACTTTTCTTGTCGGAATTTCTAATCGTTTGTTCTGTAAGCGGCATTATAGTATATTCCTTAAACACTTTTGGTAAATTTACTAAAAAATAATGTTGAAATAGAGCCTACATAAAGCAGAACGCAGGAAACAAGAACATTTTGTGAACATACATGAAAGTAAATTGTACCACCTGATCTCATAAAAAAAAAAAATTCTTGGCCCATAAAGGTCATTTGGAAAACAAATTATGTTGTAGATACCAAACCAAGCATCTCAAGTAGACCTCCCCGTCTTTCTGCCCTTTTCCTTTAGCCTCATTGGGCCTGTCCGGTGGTGAAAATGAGGCAGTGGGTTTACCGGTACTACATATTATACGAGCGGCGTTCAAGTCAAACCGAAACTTTTAACTGTACAGGTATAACAAGGGATGCTAGTGTGATACTACACACCAGTGGCAGCCGGTGGACTTAGAAAATGTAATAGTCTTGAATTCTCTCTGAAACTTAGTAAGTATTTGCATGACCATGGAGAAATAGGTTCTGTGACAGACCTAGCCAAGCTTTTGGAGAGGACTGAATGCTAGCCTTTTGTGTTCTGATTATGGGCCCTGGATTTTAAGGGAACAATACTCTTTGTGAGGTGTATGCCTGGGGACCTTGAAGTAATGCTACTTTGGATTCAAGTCCATGTCCCCCCCAAAACACAAAACGTTGGGAACCCTGTATATGCCATATTATAGTGATGGCTTCACAATGTTGGGGCTCATAGAAGATGCTGATATCAACTCCAGCCACCTGTCTGTCTGTTGTCTGCTATAATGTGTTTATTGTAAATAAGGCTAGTGTGGGCTCTTAGTCTTTCACCCATTGTTGTTTGTGTTAATTAACTCTGCTATTATGAGAAGGTTTTCTGTGTTTCTATTTATAAATATTGATTGTGTCTTTTGAGCTAAAAGACGGCAAGTCTGTCCTAAAAGGCCATGCCTCTGAGTCACCTAGGCTGTCTAAAGGATTAGATAATTAGCTCATGTTACCGTATATACTCGAGTAAAAGCTGGCCCGAATATAAGCTGAGGACCTAATTTTACCACAAAAAAATGCGAAAACGCATTGACTCGAGTATAAGCCGAGGATGAGAATGCAGCAGCTACTGTAAGCGGAAAAGAGGGTCAACAATGCCCATTTGCACGCCTTGATAAAGATTGATAACCCCTGACACAACTTCAGGGCATAACCCATTCTGCCTCTGACCCAAATTATGAAAACATGTAGAGAGCGAGGGACAGACTGCTTGCTTCTGTGTCCAACGTCAAAGAGGAGGAGCCTTTATTGCTACTAACGCTTTATAGACAAATGACATTATTCATATGAGCACAACTGATTGGTCAGTCCATGTAAGGGTTTCTTCCTGTGACGTTTATTCTTGGCATCGTGGCACACTTCAGACTCACGGGGGCCATCTTTCTTCAGTCGATGGAGTGGGCCGGAAGGAGGGAGTTTAGAAGTGCAGTAGAAGGGGCCATCTGTCTTCACTTAATCACTTCAGAAGGGTTGATTAACACTATAATGTCATTTAAGGAAAGTAACAGTATTGTATACTGTATACCCATATATATATATATATAGATAGATAGATAGATAGATAGATAGATAGATAGATAGATAGATAGATAGATAGATAGATAGATAGATAGATAGATAGATAAAGACATAAAATAAATAAAACAATATAAGAAAGAAAAGCAACATTTGAGTAGTTCAGGAGAAAAGTAACAACCACAAAATAATCATTTTATTTACCTCCACCATAGCCTCACTGTGCCCATTGCAACCTCACTGTGCCATACCTCACTGTGCCCATTGCAGTCTCACTGTGCCATACCTCACTGTGCCCATTGCAGTCTCACTGTGCCATACCTCTCTGTGCCCGAGTACCTGCAATCTTGACAGGCGTCCATTTTTTAAAAGTCGTGGCTTCCTCCTGGTGTTCCGTTTCGTGATAGGCATTTGACACTGTGTTCCGCCTATCACGGAGGTCCGCTCATCCTCGGACTAAGTTTCCCAGCAGACACTGTGTTCAGTGTTCCGCCAATCACGGACATTCTTTCATCCTCGAACAAGAGGACGTCCACGATTGGCGGAACACTGAACACAGTGTCTGCTGGGAAACTGTCCGAGGATGAGAGGACCTCCGTGATAGGCGGAACACAGTGTCAAATGCCTATCACAGAACGGAACACCAGGAGAAAGCCGCGACTTTAAAAAAAAAATGGACGCCTGTCAAGATTTCAGGTACTGACTCGAGTATAAGCCGAGGGGGGTATTTTCAGCCCTAAAAAATGGCTGAAAAACTTGGCTTATACTCGAGTATATACGCTAATTAGGTTTCTGATTACAGTTTGTATTGTCATCCTTGTGTATATATTTGTGTGAGATCGCAAATAAAAGGCTATTCCTGATGTTGTCCAAGACTGGTGTTGTCTGGTGGCTGGGCAGGTTAAAGAGTCTTGGATAGTGCTGGTTCTGGACAAAGGAAGCATTGATGCTGGACATAGTGCTGGGTTTGTCACAGGTTCCTTCAAAAATAAGGCAAAATAAAAATTAAAAACATGCAATGCATCTCCCTGGCCCTGATTCACAAAGCACTTACGCCGACCTATATCAAGATACGCCGACGTAAGTGCAAATGTGCGCTGTCGTATCTGTGTGCTGGACCCACAAACTAATATGCGCCTAAAAACAGGCTTCATCGCGCCAACGTAACTTGCCTACGCTGGCGTAGGGTGGGCGCACATTTAGGCTGGACGCATGGTGGCGCTCCCATTGATTAGCCATTTAAATATGCAAATTAGTGAAATACGACGATTCATGAACATACATGCGCCCGACGCAGTGCGCGTAAGTTTTACGTCCGGCGTAAAGTTATTCCCCATAAAGGAGGTGCAACCCAGCAGCAGACATGCAAAGGTCTGCACCAGCGAACACAAGCCGGCGTATTTTACGTTGGACGTGTCTGGCTGGGCGTAGGTTACGTTCACGCCATACGCAGTGATCTAGCGTAGTTTAGACAGTTGTTCCGACGTGATTATGAGCATGCGCAGGGGGATGCGTTTACGTCTCGGCGCATGCGCAGTTCGTGATACGTATCTGTCTGGCGCTCGGCCCAATATTTGCATGGGGTCACGCCTCATTTGCATGGCTCACGCCCACTTCAACCTACGACGGCGTACGCCTTTGACCCAGCCCAGCGTTGGGAGCACTGGCTTGGTGAATTCCATGAATGCGTTGGCGTAAATTGTTTGCGCTACGGCGGCGTAATGTGCGCCCGCTCTCTGTGAATCCGGGCCCCTGTGTTTAATCCCTGCAGCTACAGAAAAATATCTATTGGCCAGATTTTAAGCCCTGTTGTGAACGGACAATTCATTTCATTTTTGTTGACTGAGTTTTGCCAACCCCGCCCATTGTCTTTTGCTAAAATACTCGACTGCTCCCCCTGTTGGATCTTTACAACGTAATGACTAATCCCGATAAGAATTAGGAAGGCTCTTTGAGATAGCACAGGAATTATACAGAGGACAGCTTTGAATTTCGACAAGAACAACAGTTTTTTTATTGCACTTATGAAACAAATACAACAAAATGCTTCTAATGGTATATTAAACAATCCAAAAGGGAACATAATGTGGAAAATCTAGTCTTAGGGCTTACATACGCTACGGAAATGGAAACTACAATGGTATTTGGTTCATTTTATTTTTGGTCTGGGAGTTGACATAATGATGTTTTTATTATATATTTTTTTATTATTTGTATGTTTTTCAAATAATCATTTACTTCAGGGTGCAGTCATGATGCAAAACACATATAGTGCATCGAAAAGTATTCACAGAGCTGTACTTTTTTCACATTTTGTTATGTTACAGCCTTATTTTAAAATGGATTCAATTAATTATTTTCCTCAAAATTCTACAAACAATATTCCAAATTGACAACGTGAAAGACGTTTGTTTGAAATCTTTGGAAATGTATTAAAAATAAAAAATAAAAATCCCATGTACATAAGTATTCACACCCTTTGCCATGACACTCAAAATTGAGCTCAGGTGAATGAATGAATGAAAACTTATATAGCGCAGCACATGCAAATTTAATCGCCTCTGGGCGCTTGTTGTTCCTGTCTCCTTTGGTATCAAAAGAGATGAGTCTTGATCTTTCTCCTGAATGCTAAGTGATTCTCCTCCAACCGAATGCTGGTTGGTAAAGCGTTCCATAGTCTAGGCCCTTGGACCGCGAATCTCCTTTCTCCTTTGGACTTGTATCTGGCTTTGGGTATCTGGAGGAAATTTTGATTGGTGGAACGCAGAACGCGATTGGGTTTATGTGCCTCCTGTTTCCACTGATCATCCTTGAGATGTTTCAACAACTTAATTGGAGTCCACCTGTGGTAAATTCAGTTAATTGGACATGATTTGGAAAGGCACACACCTGTCTATATAAGGTTCCACAGTTAACAGTGCATGTCAGAGCACAAACCAAGCCATGAAGTCCAAGAAATTGTCTGTAGACCTCTGAGACATGATTGTCACAGATCTGGGGAAGGGTACAGCAACATTTCTGCACCAGTGAGCACAGTGGCCTCCATTATCCGTAATTGGAAGAAGTTGGGAACCACTAGTACTCTTCCTAGAGAGGGCCGACCGGCCAAACTGAGCATTCGGGGAAGAAGGTCCTTAGTCAGGGAAGTGACCAAGAACCTGATGGTCAATCTGACTGAGCTCCAGGATTTCTCTGTGGAGAGAGGCGACCTTCCAGAAGATCAATCATCTCTGCAGCACTCCACCAATCAGGTCTGTATGGTAGTGTAGCCAGACAGAAGCCACTCCTCAGTAAAAGGCACATGACAGCCCACCTGGAGTTTTCCAAAAGCCACCTAAACGACTCTCAGATCATGGGAAACAAAATTCTTTGGTCTGATGAAACAAAGATTGAACTTTTTGGCCTGAATGGCAAGCTTCATGTCTGGAGGAAACCTGGCACGGCTCATCACCTGGCCAATGCCATTCCTACAGTGAAGCATGGTGGTGGCAACATCATGCCGTGGGGATGTTTTTCAGAATCGAGGGAAAGATGAATGCAGCAATGTACAGAGACATCCTTGATGAAAACCTGCTCCAGAGTTCTCTGGACCTCAGACTGTAGGGAAGATTAATCTTCCAACAGGACAACGATCCTAAGCACACAGCCAAGATAACAAAGGAGTGGCTACGGGACAACTATACAAATGTCCTTAAAATGCCCATCCAGAGCCCAGACTTGAACCCAATTGAAGAGATCTGAAAATGGCTGTGCAATGATGCTCCCCAATCTGATGGAGCTGGGGAGGTCCTGCAAAAAAGAATGGGAGTCACTGCCCAAAAATAGGTGTGCCAAGCTTGTAGCATCATACTCAAAAAGACTTGAGGCTGCAATTGGTGCCAAAAGGAGCTTCAACAAAGTATTTAACAGAGGCTGGGAATACTTATGTACATGGGGATTTTTTATTTTTAATACATTTGCAAAGATTTCAAACAAACTCCTTTCATGTTGTCATTATGGGTATGGTTTGTTGAATTTTGAATAAAATACTGAATTTAATGCATTTTGGAGTAAGGCTTTAACATAACAAAATGTGGAAAAAGTGAAGCTCTGTGAATACTTTCCGGAAGCACTCTAGTAAAATAGGCTTTCTAAGAAAGCCCAGCACTGACACTTGTCATTTCACTGTCTCTGTCTTGCTTTAACCACTTAAGGACACGCTCACGACTATATACGTCCTGCTTTTAAAGATGGATATCTCGGTAACGGCAGCAGCTGCTGCCACAACCGAGATATCCATCTTTTCTTTGAGTGGTCCTGTAAACGATAACGGTGGTCTCCGCGGCGGATTCACCGCAAGATCACCGTTATCGGCGGCGGGAGAGGGGCACCCCCCTCCCGCCGCTCTCCCGCGCCCTCCGGCGCTTATCGGAGCTGTCGGCAGCGGCGGAGGCGATCGGGTGCTGTCTCCTGCTTGCTGTGGATGTGGGTGATGGCAAGATGGCCCCCACCCGTCCCCATAGCATAGCAGGGCGGAAGTGACGTCAAAACTTCACTTCCGCCCATGCTTCTTAGGCTTTATTTCCATGGACGTTTTTACAGCCACTTTTCTGAGCAGCTTAAAAACGGCTCTCCATGTTAGTCTATGGCCTCATGCCCACCATGACGTTTTTGAGCTGTAGATGGCTGAGCCGTTTTTAAGTAGTGTTGAGCGGAATACGCCATATTCGATTTCGCGATATATCACGAATATATAGACAAATATTCGTGAAATATTCGCTAAAATCGAATATTCGTGATATTTTATCAAAAAAATATTTTTGCGAAATTTCGCTAATGCGAAATTGATTGCGAAATTTTGACAACTGTGGTAGGAGAACTCTGATTGGCTCTGATGCAAAAGAAGGGCGGAGAAAGTATTCGCGAATATTCGTGATATTTTATCGAAATTTCGCTAATGCGAATGCGAAATTGATTGCGAAATTTTGACAACTGTGGTAGGAGAACTCTGATTGGCTCTGATGCAAAAGAAGGGCGGAGAAAGTATTCGCGAATATTTGAAAATCGAATATTCGCGATTGCGAATATTCGGAAATCGAATATTCGCGATTGCGAATATTCGGCAACATAAAAGGATCGCCTCAGCTTAGCTACTCGGCCCAGGGTCTCTAATCATACCAGCAATGCTTTTAGACGTGGATAGGATGTGATCTGTTTTAAAAATAAATTTGAAAAAATACGAATATTCGGAATAGCAAATTTTGGCCGCAAAATTCGAGTTATTCGCGAATATTCGAATATGCCATATTCGTAACGAATATTTGCAATGCGAATATTCGTGAGCAACACTATTTTTAAGCTGCAAAAAAAAACCAGGACCAGTGCGTTCTAAAGCTCCAGCGTTAAAGCTGTAAAAACGCCAGACGTTAAAAAACGCTCAAAAAAGCGCAAAACGCTCAAAGACGCTACCGCAGCGTTTTTAAGCTCCAGCTCAAAAATAAATAAATAAAAAAATAAATAACTAACTATAAAAAAAAAACATGGACAGGCGTTTTTAAGCTGTAAAAAAGGCTAAAAAAACTGGCTGTAAAAAAGTCCATGGAAATAAAGCCTTAAAGCAATATTTTCTTGTTGTCATTTTTTCAAATGACAATTTTTTTTTTTTTTTGCATTTAAGTCTAAATATGAGATCTGAGGTCTTTTTGACCCCAGATCTCATATTTAAGAGGACCTGTCATGCTTTTTTCTATTACAAGGGATGTTTACATTCCTTGTAATAGGAATAAAAGTGATCCATTTTTTTTTTCAGTGTAAAAATTAATAAAATAAATAAAAATAAATAACAAAACAAAATAAAACATTTTTTAAAGCGCCCCGTCCCGACGAGCTCGCACGCAGAAGCGAACGCATACGTGAGTAGCGCCCGCAAGTGAGGTGTCACCGCGATCGTTAGAGCGAGAGCAATAATTCTAGCCCTTGACCTCCTCTGTAACTCAAAAAATGCAACCTGTAGATTTTTTTAAACATCGCCTATGGAGATTTTTAAGGGTAAAAGTTTGACGCTATTCCACAAGCGGGCGCAATTTTGAAGCGTGACATGTTGGGTATCATTTTACTCGGCGGAACATTATCTTTCACAATGTATAAAAAAATTGGGCTAACTTTACTGTTGTCTTATTTTTAATTCAAAAAAGTGAATTTTTTTCCAAAAAAAGTGCGCTTGTAAGACCGCTGCGCAAATACGGTGTGACAAAAAGTATTGCAATGACCGCTATTTTATTCTCTAGGGTGTTAGGAAAAAAAATATATGATGTTTGGGGGTTTTAAGTAATTTTCTAGCAAAAAAGAAACAGTTTTAGTCTTGTAAACGCCAAATCTGAAAAACAGCCAAGCATCAGTAAGTTTTAAATTGGCAGGTATTCTCTAAATAATTTGGCCGCTAGTGGGGTGGTTTTACCCAAGAAAGGGTTAAAAACCACTGCAACATGCCTCTGCAGAGGTGCTTTGTCGGTGGTATAGCCGCGGTGCCCCATTGATTTCAATGGGCAGGAGCGGTGCAGGAGCAGTATACACACTGCTCCTTCACCACTCCAAAGAAGCAGCTAGCAGGACTTTTTTACCGTCCTGCTAGCGCCCCTCGGGCCTTTCACACTGGAGAGATAGCAGCGACTGTTTCAGGTCGGTTTGCAGGCGCTATTTTTAGTGTTATACCGCCTGCAAACCATCCTAGTATAAAAGGGGTCTAAAATGTAAAAGTTATTAAAGACATATATTAAAAATATGTAGCACTACCCCCCGCAGGAGCCATTTAATCGATTGACGACCAGCCGCCGTCATTATACTGTGGCAGGTAGGCACGATCCGGCGAACCATCGTAGCTGTACGTCGGTCCCTTTAAGCGGGATAGCAGGGGCCCTCTGCACTGCGGGGGTGCCGATGCGCGTGGCAGGCGGTCGCCATAACTGCGCGCGATCGCAGGCACGAGAGGCAGAACAGGCTTAAACACACACATCCCAGTTCTGTGAGGAGAAGAGATGCATATTGTGAGTTCCTACAAGCTAGGAACCACAATCTGTCAATTCCTCCAGTCACTTCTATCCCCCTACAGTTAGAACACACACTAGGGAACACAGTTAACCCCTTGATCGCCCCCTAGTGTTAGCCCCTTTGCTTTCAGTGACATTTACACAGTAATCAGTGCATTTTTATAGCACTGATCGCTGTATATTTGTCAATGGTCATAAAAATGTGTCAAAAGTGTCCGATGTGTCCGCCATAATGTCGCAGTCCTTATAAAAATCGCTGATCATCGCCATTACTAGTAAAAAAAAGTAATAATAATAATAAAAATGCCCTAAATCTATCTCCTATTTTGTAGACTCTATGGCCCAGATTCACAAAGACTTACGATGGCGTATCTCCAGATACACCGTCGTAAGTCAGAATGGCCGCCGTCGTATCTATGCGCCTGATTCATAGAATCAGTTACGCATAGATTTGGCCAAGATACGAGCGGTGTAAGTCTCCTACGCCGTCGTATCTTGGGGTGCATATTTACGCTGGCCGCTAGGTGGCGCTTCTGTTGATTTCCGCGTTGAATATGTAAATGAGCAAGATACGCCGATTCACGAACGTACGTACGCCCGTAGTAATTTTGCATTTTCAGATTTCTCCAGAGATGTTCAATCGGATTCAAGTCTGGGCTCTGGCTGGGCCACTCAAGGACATTCACAGAGTTGTCCCGTAGCCACTCGATTCTTTTCTTGACTGTGTGCTTAGGGTTGTTGTCCTGTTGGAAGATGAACCTTTGCCCCAGTCTGAGGTCCGGGTCTGGGGTTTCTGGAGCAGGTTTTCATCAAGGATGTCTCTGTACATTGCTGGAAAAAGGTCACATGTTGCCAAAATGATTCAAAAATAATTATAACAAAAATAGTGTCCAATAAAGGGTAATGAAGTTCATATGGGAAATATCCCCACAAGGAAGATGTAATCCTGTGTTACTCCAATGTTATTCCAAAATATGTGAAGACCCACCACCAGTGAATGTAAGGGGAGGCTTACCAGCTAGCCTGTGACCGCCCTTCTCAGGGGTCCTGCGGGAACGCGTGGGAACGGAGTTCCTGCACTTTTTTCACAGCAGGAACTCAGTTCCTTTTGCAGGACTAGAGCAGCCGAGCCGCCCGAGCCACCCGAGCCAATCCTTCACTAAGCGGCGATGCCCAGCTCGAGTCACTGTCAGGGGCAGGCGAACCTTAGTAATCCTTTATGTTACTGGCTGCTTCCTGTATATGGATTCATCAGGTATTCTGTCAGGTATTCCGTCACTTCCTCGATGCCACAATGTCTCCTGGGAGCTTTTGTCATTGATCCCAGGAGACACTGCGGAGGTCTGCCGCGAGTTATCACGGGATTTAGAAAGAACTTGGATCAGTGGATCGTATCATTTTTTTTTCGATGGGGGGGGTGAGAGTTCCCACACTTTTTTCCCCAGGACTTGACCCCTGCTCTGCAGAGATACAGATGATCGTGAATGGTGTCCTGTGGAGATCTCCAGGAATGATCCTTTATCTATCCCCTCTGTAGCGATGGTCAGTGCAATCACTCAGGTGCTCCAGTGACAGGTGTTCCAGCACAAGAGAAGCAATGGTGATCCATATTTTGAAAATTTAGTGAAGCCAAATGGTATAGGAAAAAAGAGAAAAGGCTTCCAATAGTGCAGACGTTATAAAAATGTATTGTAAAATGCACAATAGCAGCTAAAAAACTCTCTATAAAGAGTTGAAGACAATTTCCTTGCAATAAGCTCCGTTCGTGTCAGTACACGGGTTGCCGTTTTGCGCATTCACAGTGCAAAAAAACGTGACTCTCTACGGCCGTTTTATCATAAACTGACATGATCGTGCTGTACCCCTGATGACGTCAGTTTATGACGAAACAGCCGTAGGGCGTCACGTTTTTTTTGCACTGCGACGGAGCTTGTAGGTGGTCAATCTCGCCGAGAAAGGGAGCGAGATTGACACAATATCGCGGTCACCTACTGTGTGTTAATGGGATTTTTTGGGTTTTTAATTTTTAATACATTTGCAAAGATTTCAAACAAACTCCTTTCACGTTGTCATTATGGGGTATTGTTTGTAGAATTTTGAGGATAATAATGAATTCAATTTAAAATAAGGCTGTAACAACAAAATGTGGAAAAAGTGTTGTGCATTCGAAAAGTATCTATCTATCTATCTATCTATCTATCTATCTATCTATCTATCTATGTATATATATATATATATATATATATATATATATATATATATATATATATATATATATATTTTATATATATATATATATATATATATATATATATATATATATATATTATTTATTTATTAATGTTTTCTATTTTACATCAGCCTTTTTCAACTAAGATGCCCAGGCACCCTGGGGTGCCTTCAGGTCTCTTCAGGAGTACCATGGCAAAATGTCTAATATTTGCCCTGAAAGTGTATACAATCCAGCTGGTGGATGAAGTTTACCTTTTAGTTACACAAAGCTTCAGGTCTTCATTGTGCACCATTACAACCTTCTAGCCACCGGAATCCTAGCAACCAATGACATTATTTCATAAGGAGGGCGTAAAGCCAATGCACAGCTTATATTTGCTTTGGAGGAATAAATCACCTCTAACATCCTAAATGCATGATGTAAAGCTATTAGCTTCGTTTTTTACATTTTAGTATGGGGTGCCTAGAGATTGTGTAGGATTTTAACCACTTCAACCCCCGGAGGATTCGGCTGCCCAATGACCGGGCCATTTTTTGAGATTCGGCACTGTGTCGCTTTACCTGACAATTGCATATTCGTGCGACGTTGCACCCAATTAAAATGTATTTCCTTTTTTCCCACAAATAGAGCTTTCTTTTGGTGGTATTTGATCACCTCTGCGGTTTTTATTTTTTGCGCTATAAACAAAAATAGAGCAACAATTTTGAAAAAAAGCTATATTTTTTACTTTTTGCTATACAAAATATCCCCCAAAAATATATAAAAAAGCACATTGCTTTCTCAGTTTAGGCCAATATGTATTCTTCTACATATTGTTGGTAAAACAAATCACGGTAAGCGTATATTTATTGGCTTGCGCAAAAGTTATAGCGTCTACAAAATAGGAGATAGTTTTATGGCATTTTTATTAATATATATATTTTTTACTAGTAATTGCGGTGATCAGCATGGCGGACACAACGGACAATTTTGATGCTATTTTGGGACCATTGACATTTATACAGTGATCAATGCTATAAAAATGTTGTGTAAATGACACTGGCAGGGACGGGGTTAACCACTAGTGGGCAAGGAAGGGGTTAACCACAAGTGGGCAAGGAAGGGGTTAACCACTAGTGGGCAAGGAAGGGGTTAATGGTGTCCTAGGGAGTGATTCTAATTGTGTGGGAGCTGGGCTACAAGTGACATGACAGTGATCACTGCTCCCGATGACAGGGAGCAGACGATCAGTTTCCTGTCACTAGGCAGAACAGGGAGATGCCTCGTTTACACAGGCATCTCCCCATTCTGCAGCTCTGTGACACGATCGTAGGACACCGGCAGACATCGAGTCTGTGGGTCCCACGGGCACGATAACGGAGTTTGCGGCAGGTAAGTTGCTTTGCGCAGCTGTGCCATTCTACCGATGTATAAGTACAGGCGGCTGTCGGTAATCGGTTAAAGGGTGCCTTGACTGAAAAAAAGGTGTTTTAATATATACATATGAGATATATAACAAAGAAATAACAAAATAAATAAAAATAAGCAAATAATACACACTAAAGCTTCTGTGAATTGACCCCTTTGTGTTTTAATCCACTTTCTAATATATGTACAATGTTGCTAAGCTGTCAATTACTGTATATACCGTTTCATATTTGATGCATTCTTCTTTCATGAAGGCAAAGCTGCTTTAGAACAATTTCAGTGAGATGCAGGATTACAGATTTTCTATTGCATTGTTGGGGTTTGCCATCACTGATCTATAACTGCTTACTGCTCTCTTCCAAATTAGAGAATAAATCCCCCAACATAATATATTCATTAAAATCTCTTTTCCCTTTTAGTATATCCCAGCTGAAAACACAAATATTCACAGAAGTGGGTAGCTCAGTTTTGAAGAGAAGGTGACCGCTCTCCGGATTGCAGAGGATTAAATACTTTTTTCCAAAGAAGCCATAGAGGATGTCAAAGTATAATCATAATACAGACATGATACAGGCAGAGACAACAGCAAGGATGACGCGTTTCACGAAAAAAAAAACTTTGCATAGTCATAACTAAGCAAAGTTTTTCGTGAAACGCATCAACTTTCCTGCTCTCTTTCTGTATCATGTCTGTATTATGATTATACTTTGGCATCCTCTATGGCTTCTTTTGAACAAAGTATTTCATCCTCTGCAATCTGGAAAACGGTCACCTTCTCTTCCAGTGGCGGTGCGTCCATAGAGGGCGCAGGAGAGCCGCCCCCTCTCTCTCTCCTGCACCGCCACTGAAAAACACATATGAAAAATATGATGGCTGTTCCCTGGTCCATACCTTTGCATGAGTTGCGCCTCATAGATGGTGAATAACTATACGCCGGACGTAAGCCTTACACAAACCGCGTATATTATGCGCCGGGCGCACGTACGTTCGTGAATCGCCGTATCTCCCTCATTTGCATATTTGCAAGATACGCCGGCGTAGGAAAGTTACGTCGGTCGGAGGAAGCCTATTTTCAGGCGTATCTAGTTCTATGGGCACGGCGCATAGATACGACGGCGCAAGTTCTATGTGAATCCGGGCCATTGTGGGTTTTTTTTAGCCCAAAAAATTAAAAACCGAGAGGTGATCAAATACCAACAAAAGAAAGCTCTATTTGTGGGGGGAAAAAAGGACAATTTTGTTTGGGTACAACATTGCACCACCGGGCAATTGTCAGTTAAAGTGACGCATTGCCGTATCGCAACAAATGGCCCGGTCATTGGGCAGCCAAATCCTCCGGGGCTGAAGTGGTTAAGCACCTAGTCATCAAGATGTTCAGAGTAAAGAGATGCCTATAGTACTTCTAGTATCAACTAGAGAGATATGGTTAGGGTTTTTGTTTTGTAAGAGATAGCTCCCATCTCCAGTCTATTTTGCAAAATTGGAAATATATAAATATGAAATATAATGGAAAAGTAGAAAATACACTCCACACCGTTGAAAAAAAAAGTTTACTGGGACTCCAGTAGGAAATGACATGCTTAAATGAATGTACAGTACTGTATATAAGACCCTAAATCTTCTTCAGAATAGAGTTCACGACTAGGGTTGAGCGAACCCGAACTGTAAAGTTCGGGTTCGGCACGGACTTTGGTTTTTTTTGGACCCGGACCCGAACCCGGACATTTTGCTGAAAGTTCGGGTTCGGGCCGGTGTTCGGCAATGTAATGGTGCGCTGTAGGGCAGCCAATCACCATTTGTTTTACTTGTTTTACCTAGAAGCCATCACAGCCATGCCTACTAATGGCATGGCTGTGATTGGCCAGTGCAGCATGTGACCCAGCATGTGACCCAGCCTCTATATAAGCTAGAGGCACATAGCACAGCTCGTCACTCTGCTTTAGCTAGGGTAGGGAAAGGCTGCTACTGATCTGAGGGAGAGGTTTAGATAGGACTATCCTGCTTCAGAAATCTACACCAGCACTGTTTCTTTCTGTGAGATACTCTGCATTAGATAGTTTAGGGCAAGGTTCCTGCTTGTTCTTATAGGGAGAGAATTATATTGCCATGCTCTTCTCGACATTTTGCTGCCATTTGCAGCCCTCTAGCCAACCCTAACCCTAACCCTAACCCCCTAACCCTAACCCCCTAACCCTGACCTCGTCCTCCTAGGTCAAGATTATTTTATTTGTACTTTTTTTTTTATGTTATTTTAAGTTATTTCCCTATCCACATTTATTTAGCTTTAGATAAAGGATGGTAAAGCTTAACTCCAGGCAGATATGAAAGGTACATTATTGAAACTCTGCATTCTATATCTACATGAAATGGTGGCTTGAATTTGTCAATTTGCTCTTACCGACATTTTGCTGCCATTTTCAGCCCTCTAGCTCTTTCCATTAGTTTTTTAGAGACATTTTAGTAGTCAAAAGTCTGGGTCCCTATTGACTTCAATGGGGTTCGGGTTCAGGGTCAAGTTCGGGTCAAGTTCGGGTCCCGAACCCGGACTTTTTTCCGAAGTTCGGCCGAACCCGTGGAACCCGAACATCCAACACATAGAGCCAACTCTTTTGAGCAAGCAAATCTTCTTTTGGCTGCTCTCTATAATGTATTTAAATTAGGGGATGTGTTGCAAATTGACAAATTCAAGCCACCATTTCATGTAGATATAGAATGCAGAGTTTCAATAATGTACCTTTCATATCTGCCTGGAGTTAAGCTTTACCATCCTTCATCAAAAGCTATATATTCAACATCCAAAGTTGTGAAATGGACAGGTTTCCCTTCTGAAAATCACTTTGCAAACAACGTAAAAGAACAAACTGAACTACCTAAACCAAATGAGCTCTTTAAAGACTTTACTGTTCTCGGGAACAAAAAAAAAAAAGAATTCTTCAAAGGTCTGCTGGATGTTAGGAGCAATTTTATGTATTCTTAATTGTCTTCTAAATAGACCTCTCTGAAACCACACAAATTATGAATGACTCACCAAATGACGGTTGCGCTACATGGTCGATAGATTCAATAGAGTGCCGAAAATAAAAGCCCTCAATCTGGGAGTATAAAAATGAAATGGCAGAAGGGTGTCATTAATAAAAGTTCGAATGTTCGGAGAAGACAGCTGGGTTGTCTAAAGCAGCGACATCTCCTAGTGCTGAACGACTACGCGGTGAGTATGTATGTAGAGTTTGGAGTGGTGGGGTCAGGTTGTTAAAGATAAACACCACTAAGTGCCGTTTCCTTTTAGAACAGACACAAAACATAAAAGAGTCATTTCAAGGAAACTGGAAAAATAAAAAGGAAATACAGCGCTCTGTGAAAAGAAATTTACGGTACTGCCTTGCCTGCAACAGTGATGCACATGTTTAGTGTGTATTGCCGAATAGCACTTCCAGATGCTCTATCCCTCTCTTGTATCACCTTCAACTTTTTGGGATTGCTGATCCAATTTTCCAAATAGGCGGGCCAGCCCTGGAGACCTAAGTGCAGGCCTTTGGTTCATGCCATGTGGCCCTTGAACCTCAGTAGCAAAGAGTGGGAGCGAGGATCACTACCGTGTTTCCCCGAAAAATAGGCCGGGTCTTACATTAATTTTGCCAGCCAAAAACACACTAGGGCTTATTTTTGGGGTAGGTCTTATGCCATATGCTGTCTTCTCTCCCCCCTGCCTGTCAGAAATCCCATGTGGAAATTCCTAAAATTTTCAGCACCGCATATTGCATAATGTGTATGTCTGCAATTCAATTGTGCCACATACCTTCTTCTAGTGCTGGGCACATCTGTAACCCTTTGAAGCTCTCTTCCCCTCTTCAAGCACTGCAGAGGGAGGGGGGCCGAGATTCCCCCTGACAGCTTTCAGAAGAGCAGATCGGCGTAACATCAGCTGAGCACTGCTTGGCAATTTCGTTGCCCACCAGAGCCCTTATCCCAGCTCCAAGGAATGCAGAGGGAGGGGGGCCCGAGATTACCCCTGACAGCTTTCAGAAGAGCAGATCAGCATGACATCAGCTAAGCGCTGCTCGGCGATTCCGTTTCCTGCCGAAAGCCTCTTTCCAGCTCTAAGGAATGCAAGGGGAGGGGGGCCCAAGATCCCCGCTGGGAGGAGAGGGGAAGAGGAGAGCAGCACAAGTACAGCTGAGAGCACAGGGAGGTCAGCGCTATACCAAAAGGTATTTGCACAACTACACTATATAATAGTGTAATATAGTGGACTCTAGTATTTCCCCAGGAATTTAAACTAGGGCTTATTTTCGGGGTAGGGCTTATATTGCAGCCCTTCCTGAAAAAAAACATGCACTAAAAAACATGCATGCTCTGAATCAAGCAGAAGAGCCAAACTGCCTATTGAACTTCATTGATCTCGGCTCGTCGTACGTCTTGTAGGTCACCGCGTTCTTGACGGTCGGAATTTTGTGTGACCGTGTGTATGCAACACAAGTTTGAGCCAACATTCCGTCAGAAAAAAATCCATGGTTTTCTAGTCGGAATTTCCGATCGTGTGTATGAGGCATTAGTCCTTGATTATCTCCTACAGCATGTGTGCAGTCTCCAACTTCATCTTACCTTCTTCCCTACTGCTGTATTGTAAATAAGTTGTTGGGGAAAATGGATGTCTATTTCTGGAGTGCCGTATATAAACAGCATATCCATACGTTATAAACAGCTCTTCAGAAATAGTGCCCATTAATAGCTGTGAACCAAGCTGTCATTGGATGGTTTGGTTCACAGACACACCGTACAGAGCTGATCCGAGTGACTCTATACATGTGATCACTTTGATGACTTATGACATATGTAAACAGTAGATGGTTACATTGGAGAGCCCATCCCTTCCTCTTACAACAGAGTCAACAAATATTTATTAGTTCTAGCAGAAAATTCAAGGTAGTTTCAGGATCTGGGTCTGAACCCACGACCTCTGCTGTGTCTGGTGGTGTCTCATCTCGTATGCTGGAGTGGACAGCTCCCTAGTAAATTCCTTGAATGATCTTGCCTTGTGTCTTTTTTCTCTTGATCCTTGAACCCTTCTAGCCTCTCATGAACTTCCTATTTCAGCCTTGCCTTTTGCACTTCTTGTTTGCCAGGTTGTTGTGCTCTCTCCAGCTACTATCATGCTCTTGTCACTTCTGCTGCCATCTGTCTCTTTGCTACCACTTACTACTGACATTTGGCTTGTTCCTAAACTTCACTTCTGCTTTATCCCTACCTGCTATATCTGGTGCTGAACCCCGGCTTGCTCACTTCTTGGTGGGGCAATTGTCACATACCTGGTGGTTTGATCCAGAATTGTAGAAGGAGGCCTCCCTTACAGCTCCTACTCGCGGCCCCTGATAAGGTACCAGAAGACACAGGAGTGAGGAGTGGTACGAGTGCCTGGCAGGATCAACAGCGGAGGAAGTCAGTCCAGAAGTCCAGGAATCCCTTGCAGGAGACAGGAACAGGAGGGTAGACTGGAGCTGAAGTACTGGACTGGAACCGTGAGCAGGAGCTGCTGGTAGGTTAGTAGGCTGGAACCAAAGTACTGACTGGAACAAGGAACTGGAACAGCTGACAGGTTAGCAGGCTGGAACCGGAGTACACTGAGAGTAGTCAGGCAGGCCGGGTCGGATATCAGGCAGGCAGCAGAAGAACCAGAGGAACAAGCAAGAGAGTAGTCAAAAGCAGGCCGGGGGTCATATGCAGGCAGATAGCTGGGAAGGTCACAGATGGGATAGGTGGGTATTCACAGGTAAGTCTCAGATCAGATTAAGGCACACAGAATGCTGTATAGCTTGAAGGGTGGTGATAATATTCCATTCACTCTAACCTGAGCCGTTGGTTGTGTGTAATTACTTGCAATCCATTGCAACATCTTTCTCCCGAACCCCATGTGTCTTAACACCGCAAACATAAATTGCCAGTTCATCCGATCAAATGCTTTCTCTGCATCTGTTCCTAAAAAGACACATGGGGTTCGGGTGGTACCCACCAGATGAATCAGGTTCATAGTCTTAACCGTATTGTCACGGGCTTCCCGCGTCTGGACAAATCCCACCTGATCTTTATGGACAAGTCCCGATATATTCTGCTGTATCCACCCTGCCAAAATCTTGGCAAAGAGCTTCAGATCTTCATTCAGTAAAGAGATTGGTCTATAACTCCCACATTGGGAGGGATCCTTTCCTTCCTTTGGAATCACGGCTATCACCGCCTTTAATGACTCGTTATGTAAAATACCAGAATCTCCTAGACCGTTAAACAGTTTTACCATAAATGAGCCCAATTCGGGCATAAAAGATCTGTAATAATGAATGGTATAGCCATCCGGCCCAGGTGCTTTCCCTCCCTTCCCCTTTTTCACTACCTGCTGTAATTCTTCTATCGTGATAGGTTTTTCCATCTCCTGGCTCATTTCTGACGTTAAGCTAGGGGTGCCTGAGGTTGCTATGTAATTACCTATTTCCACCTGGTCTTGAGAGCTTGTTTGTAGGTTATATAGGGAGCCGTAAAAATCCCCAAATCTCCCTGCTATCTCTCTAGGCAACACAATTTTCTCCCCCTCTATACCCTGAATCATCGGGATATATGTTTTGGTCTGTTGTTCCTTTAGCGCACTGGCCAGTTGTTTCCCACTTTTATTGCCAAATTCGTAATTCTGTCTTCTACCGTTTTGTATTGCCCATTTGGCCCTCTGTGAGAGTAATTCTGCAATTTGTCTACGTGCCGCCCGTAAATCCCGTTCCAACACAGGGTCAGGGTTCTGTTTATGTTTTGTCTCCAGATTTGCAATTTCTGTGATAAGGGTTGTTACGTTTGTCTCCCTCTCTCTCTTTATCCTCGCCCCGTGCTTCATCAGGACCCCCCTTATCACCGCCTTGTGGGCCTCCCACACTACTCCCAGATTACAATTTGGGGTCACATTAGCCTCAAAGTACCATTTTAATTCCTTCCGTACCTCTTCTAGTACAGCCTCCTCCTGCAATAGACTTTCATTCAATCTCCAGGGCCCAACGCCCGGGGGCCGCGAGTCCCCTAGAGCATATTTTAGAAGGATTGGGGCATGATCTGTCCACGTGATCTCTCCAATTACGACCTCCTTTACAGAATGTAATTGATTATGTGGAATAAAATAATAGTCTATACGCGAATAGCTTTTATGCGGAATGGAATAAAAGGAGTAGTCTCGTTCCCCTGGGTGCATCAGTCTCCATATATCTATTAACCTCGCCCGTTGCAACATCTGCTGATATCTCTTCCGGGTTCCCCCCGCCACTGATGATCCACCAGAAGAAGTGTCCAACTTTGGATCCAGTGGCATATTTAGATCTCCTCCCATTATCAACTGTCCTTCCTGGAAATCTGCCAGTTTATCTAGAAATCTTCTCAGGAAGCGATCTTGGCATGTATTAGAGGAATAAAAAGTGGCAAGGGTTGTCATCGTACCACCTATGGTCCCTTTCAGGGCCAAGTATTGACCCCCAGGGTCAACCAAAGACTCTGTCAGTGACCATGGGGTATTATTTGAAATTAAGATGGACACTCCCCCATTTCTAGCCTCTGGGTTCGTCGCATGATATGCCAATGGGAAGGGTCTGCCTGCCAGAAAGGAAGGGCCCCCCATCCTAAAATGGGTCTCTTGTACCAAAGCAATGTTACATCCCCTTTTCTTCAGGTCCTGCACTAAGATCCTCCTTTTTTCGGGTATGTTTAGACCCTTAGCATTAATTGATATCACTACCAGTGGGTCCATCTCTGAGACCAGTAGAGTACCCGCAAGGGGTCCCTCAATATTCCAGAACCAACGGGGTCAGATCGGAGCACAACTGTAGGATCCGCGGGGGAGACAACACACAAAAACCCCACCCCCCTCCCAAAAAAACACAACAAAAGAAATAAAATAAGAACAAACCCCCTATTCTAAACTGATATCGCCGAGCGGCAGGAGGGAGATCATATACCTCCCCCCCTCAGGGATACCACCAAGCCAAAGCTTTGAACACTCTCAACCCCCTACACCCTATGAGTGTTGGCCTAACAGGGGAAGATTACTTGCGCACACCCCGGTGAGGGATCCTCCTCGTCCCCCTATCCAGCTCCTTCCATCCACTCCTAATAATATTGGGAAATGTAATCCCCCCAGAAATTATAACCTTCCTCCCAGATAAGGGAGGAGGCAGGGGAGAAGGAGAAAAAAAAAAAAAGGGAGGGGAGGAGGGGAGAAAGGGGGAAGCCCCCCCCCCCCCCGATCAAGAAAAAATAAGGCTGTCACCTCTGGTATCTCCTATAGTAATCACCATCACAAACTTTGCTTTGTGATGTCTGCCAAAAAAAAAAAAAAGTAAATAAAGAACAAGGGGACAAAAAGTTGTATCCCCTTATAGTGCCCCCCCACTCCAAGTGCCCCCTTCCCCTAAGTTCGTCTTTTACGCCTTATGTTTAGTCTTTAAACTTTAAACTAAGATCCCCTTGATCAATTCTTTCATACCAATTCTTTCTCTCGTCCATATAATAGTAATAATTAAAAATAATTAAGGTCAGTGAATGTCTACCTCATTGATGGTTCCAAACCAGACATCCATAAACTCCCTCTTGGTAGGTCTATATTTGTTAATCAGTTAGTAAAAAGGAAAAGTCGAATAGTCTCCCCATCCTAGCCGCCCTACCCACACTACCCTCCCTCAATGCCCCCCCCCCCTAATATCCCCGTGCTCTTTATGTGCTGTTCCTTATGACCAGGTTACCAAATTAAGCTGGAATAAATCAGTGCCCTTAAAAAAAAAAAAGAAAGAGAAAAAAAAAAAAAATTCTCTTTTTCTTTTTTATATAGTTTCCCCTTATATGTGCTATATTAAGTGCTTCCCCTCATGTCCCCCTCCATGACAAGGCAGGGCTGCCCCCTATCACCGCTCTTGTTTGCCTTGACTGTCGAACCACTGTTGAGTCGGATTCGGCTGAACCCTGGTATTAAGGGGGTGTCTCTGAAGGGTACAGAATATAAAATTTCAGCTTATGCTGATGACATGATGTTTAGTGTGACCAGCCCGATGGAATCCCTTCCCAATCTGGAACAAGAACTAAGTGTGTACGGAGAGTTGTCAAATTTCAAGATTAACTATGATAAATCGGAGGCGATGGGAGTGGCGATTCCGGGGAGAGAATTAAGGATATTGAAATCAAAATTTAGATTTAAATGGTCTGACACTGCCCTTACATACTTGGGAACTTCCATCCCGGCGGACCTAACACAAGTTTTTAAACTTAATTTTCTGCCTTTATTGTTCAAAACGCGGGCCCTCCTGGATGGATGGCAGAGAGGGTTCCATTCGTGGCTTGGGAGATCTAGCATCATTAAAATGAGTATATTACCTAAATTTCTGTACCTTTTTCAGACCCTCCCGATTGAAATACCTAGATCTTTCTTTAGGCGGGCACAGTCTCTTATTAATGGGTTCATATGGGCAAACAAACGCCCAAGAATTAAGGCCCGCATAATTTCATTGGCTAAACGGGACGGAGGAATAGCGGCCCCAGACATCTATAGATATTATTCAGCGGCATTATTGTGCCAACTTATTGATTGGAGTCGGCATGCTGGAGAAAAGTTATGGCCAGGCCTGGAGCAGGACCAATGCGGCGGTATTTTACAGCGAGCGGCATGGTGTTATCGGGGGCTCCCATCAGATATCAAGAGCCATCCGTTGATAGGCCCCACCCTGCGGGTGGCACATAAGTTATTTGTGAGGGGGGTATTGTCCACGGAGGACTCACCGCTCTTTCCAATTCTGGGAAACCCGCAGTTTGAACCAGGGTTGATGAATGGACCCTTTAGTAAATTGATAGAACAAGGGTGGTTCCAAGCATCGCACTTTTTGAGGGAGGGTATATGGATTACCAGGCGGGAGATGGAAAAGGAAGACTTGCCTTACCATTTGGATTTTTGGAGATCTTTACAGTTGTATCAATTCTTGGATTCTTTAAAACCACCAGCTAGATATGGCCAAAGATTGACAATGTTCGAGAGACACTGTAGTGGGGGAGGGATCCTAAGGCACTCCCTATCAAGAATTAGTGAACTATTAAACACCCCAATAGAGGATTCTCAGGTGCCCTTCTTCAATAAGTGGGAACGGGAATTGGGAAGACCCTTTACAGAAGATCAAAAGACTAAGATAATAAGGAATATTTTTGAAACATCCATGTGTATAAAGGCACAAGAGATGAATTATAAAATACTATCTCAGTGGTATCGGACCCCGGAGATATTGAATAAATGTTTCCCAGAAACAACAGACCGATGCTGGAGATGCGGAAAGAAAGGAGGAACCCTAATGCACATCTTTTGGGCATGTCCTAAGATTCTAAGCTACTGGAGAAAGGTCCGGGAAATAACTCAAAGATTTAGTGAGGAACAATTACCAGATGAGTGGTCTTTCTTTATACTGCAGGATGTGGAGATGCCAGTGAGGCGGTACAGGAAATCAGTAGTATGCCATCTGTTAAATGCGGGCCGGGCTTGTATCCCAGGGTTGTGGAAGCAGACACGGGCCCCATCTGTAAGGATGTGGCTTATTAGAGTGGAAGACCTGAATAGAATGGAGGATTTAGTATGGACTTCAAGGCAGAAGCGGAAGGTATACTTAGAAACATGGGCGGAATGGAACATATTCAGATATTCAGAGGAGGGAAAGGCCCTGATGGATGTGGACTGAAGAGGGTGGGGTCCGGGGGGGGGGGGGGAGACAAACAGAAAGGGGGGTTTCCCCTTTTCTTTTTTTCCTTTTTTTTTTTGTTTTGTTTTTGGATAGGCTATGTTATGGATCGGGGGTATAAGGGAGGTAAAATAAAGCGAAACAGAGAGAGACAGTTTAATTGCCCCAACTCGGGCGGGACATGAGGATCCCGCTGGGAAAGGGACAAAAATAGCATCACGGCAAAGATGGTGTTATTAGAGTAGAGAGATGACCTTGGATGACGGGTAGAGGGGAAGGAAATTAGGATAAGATAAGAATATCTAAAATGTATTACGATGTATTTTCTCTTCCTCGTTTATATATGGAGAATAATATGATGGGGAAATGTTTTTGAGTTGTTGTGAATTTTATGTTGATATCCCTGTTACAGGTGAATTGAGAGGGTTAAACCAGAGGAATGCCTTGTAGGTTTCGGTGAATTTTTGTTTTTCGCTGTTTAAAATCAAATAAAGGATGATTAAAAGAATGCTGTAGAGCAAACAGCGAATTTAGTATGTCAGGTATGTTTCAATAGCCCGCCTGGCGCCAACAGAGGTACGCAATGGCAAATGCATGCCAGTGAGCCTGGAGCGCTTGTTACTGGTAGGATCTTCCTGACAACAATACTGAGGACTGTGACCTGGTACTAACACTCAGCAAAACCCATCTCCAACATCAGGAGTTGGTGAATACCAGTTAGTGCTTATACCCTGCACCTCGGAGGAGCCTGTGAGCTCCGCCAGGGTGACCATCTTGTTTACCTATCCTGATGGTCGGTGGGAGCCTCTCTACTGCTATTGCATGACCCCTGACCATGACAGTAGAGGGGGGGGGGTTGATTGTGGGATTGTTTCTTAGCCATTTCACCTCCCCCTCCTTCCCTTTATATTTGATCTCCATCCTATATCCATATATAAATCTTTTGACTTCCCTTATCCTGCGCATCTAAACATTAACCCTTTCATCTCCATCTTCCTACTGTAGGTATAGGTAACCTGAACATTAACCTCTTCACCTCCTTCTCTTTCTGTGTATGACTTATGATGCTTTTAGTGGAGCATTACCAAGCTCCATGTTTCAAAGACCGGAATGCCATAATTTCAAAAAAATCTTAACAAAAATTAGATAACCTTGGGGTGTCTACGTTCCAAAGAGGGCTAATCTTGTGGTCTTTATACTGTCCTGGCATTTTTGGTATACCAGGGAAAAAAAACACAGTGGCTGTTAAATAACACAAAAATAAATCTCTTTCTGTTTGAAAATATGAAATAAAATGTATTTGGGTACACTATTTGCATGACTAATTGCCAGTCAAGCTGTCACATGACTAAAAATGGTCTTTTAAGGAAGGGTTACATACAGGCTCGTACTCAAGTGGTTAAATGCTAAGGTCGGCCATAGATGTCTCGGTTCCTGCTGAACCAGCCGAGATTCGAACCATGTATGGGCAGGCTGAATGTACCCAAGTTGATCGATAAATCAGCTTGGGTACAACCATACATACGATTATCGTATGTGGTTGGTATAGCCGCTAGAAATAATAATTGTCTTCTCCCGGTGGGGTTGGCTTCCCCCACACTACACTGGGAGAATACAATGGCTCGGTGGGAGGAACTTCCCTGTTAACACTGTCTGTGTTGATGGGGAATGGAGTGAATTTCATTCCTGCAACCCGTGATTTTAGGAAAGAAATTTGCTCCATGTATGGCGTGCCTAAGTTTAATTATTATTGTTTTTTTAATCAGCACAAGTACTAACAATGAATGACAAATGTCCCTTGTGCTGTTGGCTGCTCTTTTGTTTGAAATATTCCATTCTCCGTCCCATCCCCTACCCCATACAACTGCAGTGGTAATCATCTGGTGCTGTGAGCTTCTGGACCAAAGAAATTGCTCTATGGATGGAGGATGGGCGGGTGAATCAGAGGCTCACCTCCTCCATTTACAGAACACTTTTCATTGCGTGTATTAAGGGGGGTCAGAGGACAGAACACTTCAACTAAGTTACTGAGAGAGCAGTCAACAGCACAAGCGGCATTTCTCATTTGATGTAATTACCATCCCTTTTGCTGATTTAAAAAATGAATAAATAAATAAACGCAGGCTTTAACAATTCTGTTCATAATTTTCTGACACAGGTCAACCCCTGCTGCAGCCTCTCAATACAGTGGAACATTGGTTTACGAGTAACGTGGTTAACAAGCATTTTGAAAGACAAGCAACTTTAAAAAAAGTGGTTTGCAAGTGTTGTTTTGCAAAACTAGCAAAACTCAAACTAATGGGGTGTGCAGTACCACATTTGGCCTGAGTTGTGGGGACGCCAGAGCCGAGCAGAGCCGATCATCAGAGCCACTCTGAAAAGTTCGGTAAATACTCGGAAATACTCAGCTCCTGTGTTTCCAAGGGTTTCCGAGGTCAGCCAAGCTGTCCCTGGACCTTTCCGAGTGTTTCTGAGGCTCTCCGGTGCCCCCCACCTCTGGCCACATGTGGTACTGTATGCCATTGAAGTCAATGCAGAACTAATTAGTTTAGTTTCCATTGACTTCTATGGGGAAACTCGCTTTGGTATGCGAGTGCTGTGGATTATGAGAATTCTCCTGGAACGGATTATGCTCGTAATCCAAGGTTCCACTGTATGTGACTTGCCACAATGTTACAATCTTGCCATCTGATCACTGGGAAGAAAGTAAACGAAAGCCTTGTACACATGCTCGTTTTTCTCGGCAAGAACCAGCAAGAAAATTGCTGGTAGAGCTTTCTTGCCGAGTAAACCGAGCGTGTGTACGAGGCTTTCAGGTTTCTCATCTGGAAATCTGCCCAGAATCTTGATGAGAAAAATAGAGAACATGCTCTCTATTTTTCTTGTCGTGAGATTCTTGGCAGTTTTCTTGCCGAGAAACCCGAGAGTGTGTATACTTACCTGACGCCGTGGAAACCCGTGCATGCTCGAAATTACTTTGACGCATGCGCGGTAGCTTCATAGGCATAGGTAGGGTGCAGCAAGATGGCGGCATTAAATGTGATGAGCGCATGCTCGTCGTACGCGATGACGTCACAGCGTTCTTTTCTTTCAAGAGAATCGCGGTTCTTTTGAAACAAGAGTCTGTACACTCGGGGCGGCAAGAGATTCTTGCCAAGAATCTCGTCAGGGAAAACAACGTTTTTTTTTCCTGACGAGATTCTTGCCCGTGTGTACAGGTGAAAATAGGTGTGGATACCCTGCGCTGCCAATAAAAATAGTAGCTGCTAACACGGCCGATTTGAAAAAAGCAAAAAGTGGAATAGAAATAAATGTGTAGCGCTAGACAATGATAATCATAATGAAAAGCATGTGTATAGACCGTGAACAATGAACACTATAATATATATAAATTATGTATCATATGTCAAATATGATAAAACAATAATAAATGTATAAAGTCCATAGACAATAGAAAATCCACTAAGTGAATGTGAATGGCATCAAAGTAGTGACTTCTTCCGTGTGCAATGTTCCCACCACCGGAAAGAATGCAGGTTTACCGGACCGAGTGGACTTAAGGGACGTATGTCATCAAAAGTCAAAAAGGCTTTGTATAGATCCCAACATCAACGATCGATAAACGGATCGAAGAGCGACTGGTCTTCAGAGCCTCTGCTAAACCAATAGGTGAAGTCTCCTCAGACTTTGAAACTGGGGATGGAGTCACCGGGCTGATTTCTCAAAGAAGTTTCAGTAGTATAAAGAGAAGGGAAAGAAAGGTGGCCACATAGCGTAATCTCGTTTGGAATATAAAAAGATTTATTGCAGCTATCACACTTACATTTAGCTGTAATATTACATGCTTGTATACAAGTGGGGCGGCAGTGGAGTCCCCCCCGACGCGTTTCGTGTCACAACACTTCGTCTGGGGTGTGTACAGGGCTTAAGGAAATGCTACCTCCAGCCTGCAGCAGACTGATAATAAGCATTGGCAACGTCAATGACTGAGGACAAGAATATCTTTTTTTATTTGCAAAAAGTATCAATTACACCTCCTACATACATAACTATTCCAAAAAAAAAAACCAAAAAACATGATATGCAAATATGAAGAGATATAGTAATAAAGCTGAATTCCATATGTAATAAAAAAGTAAGCAGTCCTTTTTTCTGAATTGAACGGAGCTCACCTAACGGCATGTGAGCGTGGTGCAGTATGGTAATACTCGGAGCCCTTTCTGGAATGTTCTGTAATCGTATTACAGAAGAAACATTAAAAGAATTTTTAGGAGTAAAAATCCACCTCTGAGTGGGAGAAATGCGTTTCTTCCAGCTTTTTAAAGCAGTATTTAGAAGATTGGAAGCAAATGCATGATTAGTTACTTTTGATTATAGAGGCTTGGTTCCCTACGTAGTCATTTTCACATGGCACTAACCCACTTGATACGCAGTATCTCTATAAGCTACTATAGTTAAGTATGCTGCTTGCTGGATGCAGGATGCATTTAACTAATAATGGAACAATTAGCTTATCTGTAATCATAATTGTGATTACAGGGTGTAATAAAGCCTAATTGAAAAGACTAATAAATGACCAAAATGAAGACTCTGACTTGCATGCATAAAACTCTAAATGCAAAAAAAGCAGAAGATAATACTATTAGGAATATTTTAGTGGTGGGAGTGGGCAATCAAATTTTTTTGCAGAACGGTACCGTAAATAGTGTTGAGCAGAATACGCCATATTCGATTTCGCGATATATCTCGAATATATAGTCGAATATTCGAGATATATTCGCTAAATTCGAATATTCGTGATATTTTATCGAAATGAAATGATTGCGAATTTTCGCTATTGCGAATGCGAAAATAATTGCGAATTTTCGACAACAGCGGAAGGAGCACTCTGATTGGCTCAGAATATTCGTGATATTTTGCACTCTGATTGGCTCAGAATATTTGTGATATTGTATCGAAATTTCGCAAAATGCGAATGCGATATTGATGGCGAAATTTCGGAAGGAGCACTCTGATTGGCTCAGAATATTCGTGATATTTTACAATACAAAATAATTGCAAAATTTCGACAAATGCGGAAGGAGCACTCTGATTGGCTCAGAATATTCGTGATATTTTACAATAGAAAATAATTGCGAATATTCGGCAAATGCGGAAGGAGCACTCTGATTGGCTCAGAATATTCGTGATATTTTACAATAGAAAATAAAAACTGTTTTGCATTGGTGGTGATTCTTTACTCTATCCATCTGTCACAGCCGTTTGTCAATCAAACACCTTGAAGATTGAACACGTTCATGCTGCATGCTTTGGACTTTTTTTCACTTCACATATCAAAGACATTTTTATGAAAGATTATTTTTCTATTATTGGGACTATATTTCTTTATATATTTGTTTCACTGTGTATTTCACAAGTTATTTGCGCTTGCTTATTTTATAATTTGCCCACATGTCTTGTCACTAAACATATTTTTTATTCTTGTAGAGCGACACCATTTTCTGTCTTGTATTAATTTATGTTGTATAACATTTTTGAGTTGCTGCTGTATTCTCCCCTTTTTTTAAGGTATGCGCAATTTTTTCCTTCTTACAAAAAAAAATAATATCAAACATACAAATATTCATAACAGAAACATACACAAAGCCCCCCCCCCCCCTTTTGCATCAGAGACAATCAGAGTTCTCCTACCACAGTTATCGAAAATTCGCAATCATTTTCGCATTCGCATTAGCGAAATTTCGCAATTTTTTTTTTTTATATTCGGCAACATAAAAGGATCGCCTCAGCTTAGCTACTCGGCCCAGGGTCTCTAATCATACCAGCAATGCTTTTAGACGTCGATAGGATGTAATCTGTTTTAAAAATAAAATTGAAAAAATGCGAATATTCGGAATTGCGAATATTCACCGCGAAATTCGAAATATATCGCGAATACTCGAATATGCCATATTCAAGCCGAATATTCGCAATACGAATATTCGTGAGCAACACTAACCGTAAACAGGTAAACACGATTATAATTGGTGTGTATAAATCCCCAGGCAGCTGGGCAGACTTTGCATTAGGGATGGGTGATTGGTTCGGACCGAGCATGACTTCGGGCTGAACATTGGATGTTCGCATGTTCACCGAACAACCAAATTCTCAGGGGGTTCGGCTGCAGAGGCGGCTCTTAATTAGGCAAATTAGGCGGTCGCTTAAGGCCTCACACTCGCAGGGGCCTCATGACCGCCTAACTTACCGAATTGCATTACCCAAGTTTTGAGGAACAGGTCATGACATCACAAGGGGGCGGGTTCACCAGGTGACATCACCAGGTAGCACCCGCGGCTTAGTTATTAAAGAGCAGGATCTGGGGGCCACCTTGTTAAAGGGGGATTCCAGATTTCGATAAGCCCTTGCCCGCAGACCCCCACAAACACCGGCCAGGTTTGTGGGGAAGAGGCTCTTGTCCTTGAATTATTTTTCCGATCATGGGCGTGAGTGGGGTCCCATGTCAAGTTTTGCCTAAGGCCTCACAAAGCCTAGAGCCGCCTCTGTTCGGCTGTTTGTTCGGCCCGTGGAACAACCACAATACACTGCAAAGCTGCACAGTGCATTGAAAGCCCTGATTGGCTGAAGCAATGAAAGCTTTGCTCAATCAGGGCACAGAGCACTGTCAGAGCCATGATTAAATGTTGTCATGATGACCGTATCCAATCATTGCTCATTGCTGTTAATCCCGCCCCACACTATAAAAGTATTCTTCCAATAGCAGCCATTTTCAGGTGTGATATCGGCATGGAGAAAGATAGAACAGGGCTCTGTTCAGTGCTATTAGACAGTTAGTGTGCTATAGTGTGCTATTCTGATTCTATTGTCAGTGGAATATCAGTTTGGTGTGAATGTAGGGATAGTTGAGTGTGAGGCCTCATACATACGACTGAGGAACCCCTCGGAAAAGACACATCGTTTTCCTTGACAAGTTCCTTGCTTTGCATACACACGGTCAAGACAAAATCTCCTCGTTCTCAAACGCGGTGACGTACAACACATACAATGCAGGGGAAGTTTGGTTCCACTGGCACAGCCCTTGGGGCTGCTTTTGCTAATCTCATGTTACTGCGTGCTAAGTAAAAGTTTGGTAAGAGACGATTTGCACTTTTCAGTCTGTTACAGCGTGACGAATGTGTTATCTGCATTACAAACGCTACTTTTACTTGTTATTTGCATGCGTCCTGATGAAGCTATTTCTAGGGAAACACGTTGACTCATGAAGATCCACATTTGATATCTGTTATATCGATATTGTATGTAATACTAGTCGCTTACTATCATGTGTAGTGAGCTTGGCCTATGAGCAAACCAATACATATTTGTTTTTAAAATTAGCATTCTTGCATTTTATATAATATATTAAATTAATTGTGCAATAAAAAATTCTGTTTTTATATGGTTGGGAACTCCTTGTCTGGCCAATATAGTCAGATCCATTTTTTCTTTTTTTTGCTGTATACATACCACAGAGGGTGGCCTTGGGTGTCATTTTTAGATTATAAGTTTGAAAGAATTGCAAACAGGAGAAAACACCTGCGCTTATTCAAACAATAATTTCTAGTGATTGCAGCTGCTGTCTATTATTCACAACAGGGAATTTAACCAATATAAAATCATTCCTAGGCAGTGCTTGCATTAACGTGAAAAAAAATCTAAATTGTGCCATAACAAATCACAAATACTAAACTATAAATAGCAATATAGATGTAAATATAAAGCGCATATAATGCATAAACGTGCAAAGATCCTAAAGTGAAATAGTGCAAAAAGTCTTTATAGATTGTGCAGTCTTGAGTGCTTGAGTGCCTGGTTCCCAGGATGTCCCCTGTAGTGAATATTCCACCTTGTGCTGAATATTATCCACCATACTCACCAGATGTTGTTAACCCCCTTACTGTACAGCAAGGGAAGTCATAAAGGCCTGTGGGTCCTTAGGGAGACCTGTTTTGGTGTTCCTGATGGTTTCCTGGTGTAGATCCTTACTCCTCTTCTATGTAATCCTGATGTTGCTCCAATGGAATTGCTATACAGTAAGGGCGGCAACTACATCTGGTGAGTGTGGTGTTTAATATTCAGCATAAGGTGGGATAGTCACCAGTGGCGGCTGGTGCTCAAAATTTTTTGGGGGGCGCAAACGAAAAAAAAAATTGCAGCCTCACTGTGCCCATCACATGCAGCCACTGTGCCATGCCACCAAATGCAGCCACTGTGCCATCAATTGTCACCACTGTGCCATGCCATCAAACACAGCAACTGTGCCATCAATTGTCACCACTGTGCCATGCCATCAAATGCAGTCACTGTGCCATCAATTGTCACCACTGTGCCATGCCATCAAACAGCAACTGTGCCATCAATTGTCACCACTGTGCCATGCCATCAAACACAGCAACTGTGCCATCAATTGTCACCACTGTGCCATGCCATCAAATGCAGTCACTGTGCCATCAATTGTCACCACTGTGCCATGCCATCAAACAGCAACTGTGCCATCAATTTTCACCACTGTGCCATGCAACACAGCAACTGTGCCCTCAATTGTCACCACTGTGCCATGTCATCAAACGCAGCTACTGTGCCATCAATTGTCACCACTGTGCCATGCCATCAAACGCAGCCACTGTGCCCCTCAATTGTTGCCACTGTGCCAATTGTCACCACTGTGCCCTTTAATTGTCACCACTGTGCCCCATGATGCCACTGTGCCCCATGATGCCACTGTGCCCATCGTCACCACTGTGCCCCATGATGCCACTGTGCCCATCGTCACCACTGTGCCCCATGATGCCACTGTGCCCATTGTCACTCACCACTGTGCCCCATGATGCCACTGTGCCAATTGTCACCTCTGTGCCCTTTGTCACCACTGTGCCCCATGATGCCACTGTGCCAATTGTCACCTCTGTGCCCTTTGTCACCACTGTGCCCCATGATGCCACTGTGCCCATTGTCACTCACCACTGTGCCCCATGATGCCACTGTGCCAATTGTCACCTCTGTGCCCTTTGTCACCACTGTGCCCCATGATGCCACTGTGCCAATTGTCACCTCTGTGCCCTTTGTCACCACTGTGCCCCATGATGCCACTGTGCCCATTGTCACTCACCACTGTGCCCCATGATGCCACTGTGCCAATTGTCACCTCTGTGCCCTTTGTCACCACTGTGCCCCATGATGCCACTGTGCCAATTGTCACCTCTGTGCCCTTTGTCACCACTGTGCCCCATGATGTCACTGTGCCCCTTTCCCTGTAAAAAGCACTTACCTGAGGATTCCATGTCCTCCCTCGATGTCTTCTGCCGCTGTTGTAAAGCTTCAGCCAATCAGGTTCCTGATAACCAGAATCCGGGAACCTGATTGGCTGAAACGGCGTTTGTCTTATGCAAGGAGCGCAGATTGCTTGCGCTCCGAGTATAGACATCTGAGAGCCGGAGAAAAGCCTATCAGAGCCGCTGGCTTTGATAGGCAGTTCCCCTCAGCCAACCAGCTGCCACTATTCGGGTAACCGGCGTCCCGCATCCGGTTATATGAATAGACAAGGCAGCGCTGGCAACCAACAATAACATACATTCGTGCATTTATGCACGAATGTGTGTTATTTGCGAGAGGGGGTGGCGCTGTAGCGCCCTCTATAGACGGCCGCCAGAACTGCGGTTAAAATGTCAAAATGACATTTTAGCAGAATAAAAGTTCTTAAGGGGCCCGTTTTTTTTTTTTTTTTTTGTGTGACTGCGGGAGGGGGGGCGGACATCCTGGGAACCAGGCACTCAAGCTTTCAAAATTGCACATTCTATAAAGACTGTTTACACTATTTCACTTTAGGATCTTTGCACATTTATGCATTTTATATTTACATCTATATTGGTATTTACAGTTTAGTATTTGAGATTTATTATGGCACGATTTAGATTTTTTTTTTCACGTTAACCGGTTAAGGACCGCCACACGACTATTTACGTCGGCAGAATGGCTTGGCTGGGCACATGGACGTACAGGTACGTCCCCTTTAAGATGCCCAGTCGTGGGTCGCAAACGCGCCACCAGCGGCGCACTTGTGACCCGGTCCTGTCCTCCAGGACCCGCGGGTCCGATCGATGTTGGTGTCCCGCGATCGCATCACAGAGAGGAAGAACGGGGGGAGAGGTGAGTGTAAGCAAACCTTCCCGTTCTTATTTGTGTGGCTGTCGGTGACGTCACACACACAGCCATGCCCCCCCCCCCCACAGTAAGAACATTCCCTTAGTACATACTTAACCCCTACAATGCCCCCTCCTGGTTAACCCCTTCACTGCCAGTGTCATTTTCGCAGTAATAAGTGCATTTTTATAGCACTTTTCGCTGTGAAAATGATAGTGGTCCTAAAAATGTGTCAAAAGTGTCCGATGTGTCCGCCATAATGTCCCAGTCACGAAAAAAATCGTTGATCGCCGCCATTAGTAGTAAAAAAAAAAATATTAATAAAAATGCCACAAAACTATCCCCTATTTTGTAAACGCTTTACATTTTGTGCAAACCAATTAATAAATGCTTATTGCAATTTTTTTTTTACCAAAAATAGGTAGAAGGATACGTATCGGCCTAAACTGAGGAAAAACATTTTTTCATATATATTTTTGGAGGATATGTATTAGAGCAAAAATTTAAAAATATTGCATTTGTTTTAAAATTGTCGCTTTATTTTTGTTTATAGCGCAAACAAAAAAAAAACGCAGAGGTGATCGAATACCATCAAAAAAAATCTCTATTTGTGGGAAAAAAAGGACGCCAATTTATTTGGGAGCCACTTCGCACGACTACGCAATTGTCAGTTAAAGCGACACAGTGCCGAATCGCAAAAAGGGGCAAGGTCCTTTTCCTGCATATTGGTCCGGGTCGTAAGTGGTTAAAGGAGTTGTAAATGAAAAAAAAATCACCATAATGCAATCTATGCATTAAAGGAGTTGTAAAGGAAAAAATGTTTTTGCCTAAAATGAATGTCTGCAAGGTAGACAGACAGAATAGTGTAATGATTCTGTTAAAAAAGAGTAAATACCTATTAAATTCCTTCATCTACATCACCTCCGGCGTTCTAGTTTCTGTTTTCTCATTCACTTCCTGGTTTGCGGCGCTCGTTCATGTAAGAACTACATTTCCCAGTATGCATTGCGGCACGCCCAGTAATTCACACCTCCTTGAAGTCTCTAACACGTAGAGAGCATCCTGCCACACAGATGTAGTTCCCAGGAGGGGGCGAGCACGTCACTGACCACCGCAGTAAAGCCTCCCTTCACGGTGGTCAGTAACAATCAGACAAGCAGGAAGTGAACAGAACAGAGAAGAAATAGAGCAACTTCTGAGCAAAAACGGACAATGAGGAAGTGAAAAGAGGAATGTCTGCAGGTAAAGGATGCTCATTATGAAAAAAAAAAATTCCTTTACAACCCCTTTAAGGTGAAAAAATTTCAGTGTATACCGCCCCCCCCCCAGCCCCCGTTTTACTTGCCTGACCCGTTGAAAGTCCCACGTGGTCCCGAGATCCTCTTTGCCGCTCAGCCTGGCCGCTAACTGGCTAGAGCGGATGGATTGAGAGCAGCTCAGCCATTGGCTGGCGCTTCTGCCAATCACATCCAGTGGCGCGGCGCGCCGAGGGGCGGGCCGAGTGATACAGTGAGCGGCTATGGCAGCATCGCTGTATCACGGGAGCGCGCCTGCAATTACTCACCACCATGCGAGCTCTCTCACATGACTGTGGTCAGTACTTGGGGGGAGGACCAGAGACAGGGACCCCAGAAGATGAGGATCGGGGCCACTCTGTGCAAAACGAGCTGCACAGTGGAGGTAAGTATGACATGTTTGTTATTTTAAAGGATAAACATTTTTTCCTTTACTAACCCTTTAAGTGGTTAATGCAAGCACTGCCTAGGAATAATTTTACGTATGAAAGAATAGCAAAAAATATAACTGGGAAGGGGGGGCATGACATTTATAGGACTTAAAAAATTAAAAAATATTGACCTAGGGCAGGGTGTAAGTGTTTGGAGTGACAGAGGCAGTTATCTGTATTGGAACAGGAGTTCTGATTTAATCGTCGGGTTTCGCAGAATACTATCTCCATGAAACAAAATTGCAAAAGCTTCCAATATTACTACTAGACTTTAATATAACTGGAATGTTTAACTTGAGCCGAAAGAAAATGTTTTTATGTTTTTTAACATTAAAAGGTGGAAAATAGGAAAAGAACAGCTGTGAAGTGTGAGCTGGATTAACATGAAATCCCTCTGGGAAAATCTGAAACATGACATGAGCGATGGTAAGTGACAAGATCTCTTCAGTATGCATTACAATTCCGGAGCTCTATATATTCGCTAGTGCATCCACAGAACATCATATTCAAGATGTAGTTAGATTGTGTCAAGTAGAAACATTGCTGTAATCCTGAGACACTCACCAAATTTGAAAGCTTGCCCAAATCCCAATAAAGAAAGTACATTTAAATAGCATTAAGCTTGCCTTTAACTGCCTGAGTACCAGTCGTTCCTTTCACAATTTGAGAATAGAGTGGGACGGCCAAAACAGGGAAATATATAAAAAAAAAAGAAGACACATATATATCGTTACCGGCCTTGCGCTTTATTGTTTAAGGTCGCATTGCGAAGTGAGAGGTATGAGGAGTGCAGGAAAACGCAAGCATCTTCATCTTACCAGAAATAAAAAAAAGTTAGAATCTTTGAAAGGAAAAAAATATTTAATACACAATAAGAATATCCACTCCGCACCATCTTAGCAAATCAATGATGTTTGTGTAAAAAAAACTCTTACAAGCCTGTTTACTTACAGCTGACATTGCAAAATTGGCTGTATTCAGAGCACACCGCCATTTTGCCCTATGCTAAAAGCACACACTTCATCTTAGTGAAAAAATCCACTTCGTCTTCAACCCCTTCAATATCGGGCTTTAAAACCCACCTCCTTACCGGGCCTATTCTGGCACTTCTCTCCTACATGTACAAATCGTCATTCTTTTGCTAGAAAATTACTCAGAACCCCCAAACATTATATATGTTTTTTTAGCAGACACCCTAGGGAATAAAATGGCGGTCATTGCAACTTTTTATCTTGCACCGTATTTGTGCAATAATTTTTCAAACGGCTTTTTTTTGTAAAAAAAATGGTTTCATAAATTAAAAAATAACAAAACAGTAACGTTAGCCCAATTTTTTGGTAAAATATGAAAGATGATGTTACGCGGAGTAACTAGATACCTAACATGTCACGTTTTAAAATTGCATACACTCATGGAATGGCGCCAAACTTTGTTACTTAAAAATCTCCATAGGCGACACTTTAAAAGTTTTACAAGTTGCCAGTTTAGAGTTACAGAGGAGGTTTAGTGCTAGAATTGTTGCACATGCTCTAACGCACGCGGCGACACCTCACATGTGTGGTTTGAACGACGTTTACATACGTGGGCGGGACTTACGTGTGCGTACGCTTCTGAGCGCGAGCTACCGGGGACAGAGGCATTTTAATTTTTTTATTATTATTTTTTATTTTACTTATTTCTTTATTTTTTACACTTTTTTTTTTTCAATCGCTTTTATTCCTATTACAAGGAATGTAAACATCCCTTGTTATAGGAATGTGTGTGACAGGTCCTCTTTAAGGAGAGATGCGGGGTCAATAAGACCTCACATCTCTCCTCCAGGCTGGAAAGAATGAGATCGTGAAAAAAAATTCACAGATCTCATTCAAACTAGCCGCAATTGCGGTTTGTTTACTTACAGGGACCCGGGCGTGACGTCATCACATCGCGCCCGGGCCTCCGACGGTCATAGAGATGACTGGTGACCATCTGGTCACCAGTCTACTCTATGGCAAACATCCGGCGGACGGCGATCATCTCTCCGGGCCCACGGTGGGACGGGAGAGCCCGGAGAAGCACCGGATGGCGGCGGTAGGGGGGATGTCCCCTCCCGCCGCCTGTAAGAACGATCTAGCGGCGGAACCGCCGCCGCTAAAAAATGATATATCAATGATGCCTCCGGGTGCAGGCATCATTGAGATATCCCCCCGCAAAGCCCAGGACGTCATATGACGTCCACAAGGGATAACAGGTCCCCCGTTTTGGACGTCATATGACGGCGTGCGGGTGTCAAGTGGTTAAGCTAATAGGTTCACTCACCATTCATTCCCTTCCATTCATTCAGTAACAGACCATTGACACCAGCTTGTTCTCAGTTGGCCATCGCCGCCATCATTGCCCTGAAAGGCCTGCTTCATGGCTTCTTTATTCTCACACAAACAGGAAGTGATCACTCCACCAGTTAATCACCTCCCCCATGGGAGTGGTCATCACAGGATGTCCTCTCCACACAGCAAGCACCATATAAGGGCATTCCTCCAACAGGATGTCCTTTACAATGAATACAATACAATGAATAGAATACATACAATGCTGGCTAAAGTCCTATGAGCGTGTCTGGGCAGGGAATGCATCCATGCCTTGTAGCAGGCAAAGCCGTATTGCTTTTAAAACATGTATGCCTTCCACTAATCCAAAAACGTTCATAAGCCCCCATATTATCGCTGATAGAATCCCTAATCTGCGCCATTCCATAGAATAATGCATATTCAGATTATACCATTATTGTAGGTGGAATGGAGGCCATCTACAGGCGTACTCTACGAATCCCAAACCATGCTGATCAGACACAGCCTAGATAAGAGCGCACATCTGTCTATAACCACTAGTGTCCTTGCGGAGTGAGCGTATCCCCTCCTCAACGATCGTCGGTGCTAAATGCACAGAGGGCCCCTCGCCGGCGGACACGCGCCCACGCCGCAAACACCACACTCCAACCTCAAGACATTTTCTAATACCAGACGAGATTCAACCAGTCTCAGACTGCCCCAGTCAGCTCTTTTAGAGCGGGTTGCGGAAGTACTAAGACTGGGTTCCATTATGACAATACATATTATATACATCTTTAAATTTCCACAACACAGCGTATCGCAAACTCTAGTCTTCTGGTCTTTACTCTGAGATAATTATTTTGAAATGCAAACTTTAGTAGTGACGGACGCTGTGGGCTCAGGAGTGGTAAGGGGGTTTTTAGACCCTTAAAATTGTTGATTACATACGTTTTGTTTGCACTGTCTAGTTGTCAGGTCTAGGCTCCTGCTACTTAAACCGGAGGTCCCACAAAAAAAATATATTAAAAGCCATCAGCTACAAATACTGCAGCTGCTGACTTTTAATAAATGGACACCTACCTGTCCAGCGTGCCCGCGATGTCGGCAGCAGAAGATGAGCAATCGCTCGTCTCTCTGCTGCCCCTGCCGCCATCCTCGGTGAGGGAATCAGGAAGTAAAGAGTTACAGTTTCACTGCCCGGCTCCCTACTGTGCAGCGCTTTCCCAGTGGTCCCAGCTGTCTTCTGGGACCAGTGTGTTTCCCAGAAGGCAGTGGAATGGGGGGGGGGGCAAAGTGAAGTGACTCCCGTGGGAGTCTCTCCCCTGAAGTGGGTGCAAATACTTGTATCATACAGGGGTTCAGAAAAGCGGAATTTCCATTTTTGGGTGGATCTCTGCTTTAACGAGCAGCTCTTTTCTTTCAGTGCTGAGAAGCTGCTCAGTTGTCAGATAATTACCAGCCACTCGTTGTTACCACAGTGACTCATAAGCTGTGTACACATGATCGGTTTTCCAGATGGGTTTTTCAGACAGAATTCCGCTCAAGCTGTCTTGCATACACGCGGACGCACCAAATTCCGACTGTCAAAAACACGGTGATGTACAACACTACGACGAGCCTAGAAAAAATAAGTTTGATGATTCCGAGCATGCGTAAAATTGTTTCCGAGCATGCGTGTTTTGTTCTCTGTCGGAATTCCATACAGACGAATGGAATAAAAGAGAACATGTTCTAAGCCCGTCGGAATTTCCGCAGGAAAAAGTCTGATGGGGCACACACACGGTCGGAATATCCGATGAAAAAATTCTGTCAGATTTTTTTCCATTGGAAATTCTGAGCGTGTGTACGAGGCATTAACCACTTAAGACCCGGACCTTTAGGCAGCTAAAGGACCCGGCCAGGTAATGCGATTCGGCACTGCGTCGCTTTAACAGACAATTGCGCGGTCGTGCGACGTGGCTCCCAAACAAAATTGAAAATGGGGAGGGTAGTGCTGCGCTAATCAGTGGTGAATGGATAAGTGAATAAACAGGTGGGGGAGGGGAATGAAAGTAGGTGTAATTGAAATGAGGAGCAATATAGCCCAAATGGCATCAGCATAAAAATAAATATAAATGATCAGTGAACAATAACAGTAATGGTGCAAATCATATAACTACACAGGTTCCTCTTAATGTGATGAAATACACTATAAGTAATGGTGCAAAAAAAATTCCAGGTAACTGTGCTAAGTGACACTCCTATACTGGTGATAAACAGTCCATCAACAGAGTTTGAAAAATATTAGCAAAAAATATAAGTAAAATTTCAAAAGTCCAAGAAAGCAAAAGTGCAAGTGTAGGTCCGCAATATGGAGTGAGAGGAAAATGGGTATCCAGTGATCCTTTTAGGGTAAGTAAGGATGTCCCCTTACCTTACTGCTGTAAGGTAACAGCATATAGATCCAACCACATTAGATGGTTCACTCGATGGGCTCTGATCCAACAACGGCAGGTCCTCCTTGGAGTTCTCGTCCCAGATTGGTCAGTTTCTCGCCCCAAAGAAATAAAGCATCGATGGTGTGATACCGTTTTAAAAATTTTAATTCTCAAAGAAAATAGACAGGGGTACTCACATAATCCAAAATACAATTGAGCATGTAAAAAAGAGGGGCAATCTGTCGCCAACGTCACCTCCGATACCTCTCAGTGGACTCATGCGCATTCGTCACTATCATGTGACTTCCTCAGGAGGAAGTCACATGATAGTGACGAATGCGCATGGAGGACCTGCGCAAGGAGGACCTGCCGTTGTTGGATCAGAGCCCATCGAGTGAACCATCTAATGTGGTTGGATCTATATGCTGTTACCTTACAGCAGTAAGGTAAGGGGACATCCTTACTTACCCTAAAAGGATCACTGGATACCCATTTTCCTCTCACTCCATATTGCGGACCTACACTTGCACTTTTGCTTTCTTGGACTTTTGAAATTTTACTTATATTTTTTGCTAATATTTTTCAAACTCTGTTGATGGACTGTTTATCACCAGTATAGGAGTGTCACTTAGCACAGTTACCTGGAATTTTTTTTGCACCATTACTTATAGTGTATTTCATCACATTAAGAGGAACCTGTGTAGTTATATGATTTGCACCATTACTGTTATTGTTCACTGATCATTTATATTTATTTTTATGCTGATGCCATTTGGGCTATATTGCTCCTCATTTCAATTACACCTACTTTCATTCCCCTCCCCCACCTGTTTATTCACTTATCCATTCACCACTGATTAGCGCAGCACTACCCTCCCCATTTTCAATTGCTTATGGTTTGATACACCTTCCAGTGCCGCAGCTGTACCTCCACTTCTCATCACTTTCATTTCCCCTCCCCCTTTCTTCCCCTCTCTGTTTCCCCTCCTTTGATAAGCGCGGTAATATCCAATTTTCCCAAACAAAATTGGCGTCCTTTTTCCCCCACAAATAGAGCTTTCTTTTGGTGGTAATTGATCACCTCTGCGGGTTTTGCGCTATAAACAAAAATCGAGCGACAATTTTGAAAAAAATGCAATATTTTTTACTTTTTGCTATAATAAATATCCCCCAAAAATATATAAAAAACTTTTTTTTCCCCTCAGTTTAGGCCAATACGTATTCTTCTACCTATTTTCGGTAAAAAAAATCGCAATAAGCGTTTATCGGTTGGTTTGCGCAAAATTTATAGCGTTTACAAAACAGGGGATAGTTTTATTGCATTATAAAAAAAATGTTTTACTACTAATGGCGGCGATCAGCCATTGTTTTTGTGACTGCAACATTATGGCGGACACTTCGGACAATTTTGACACATTTTTGGGACCATTGTAATTTTTTACAGAAAAAAATGCATTTAAAATGCATGGTTTACTGTGAAAATGACAATTGCAGTTTGGGAGTTAACCACAAGGGGGCGCTGAAGGGGTTATGTATGACCTAATATGTGTTTCTAACTGTAGGGGGGTGTGACTGTAGGTGTGATGTCATTGATTGTGTATAAAAGGGATCACATGATCGATGACGCCGCCACAGGGAAGAACGGGGAAGCTGTGTTTACACACAGCTCACCCCTTTCTTCAGCTCCTTAAGGAGGGGGTCCTTAAGTGGTTAAGGTTGCCATTAATCTGCTTCATTAGTCCAGCCTACAGCCAGCCCCTTATTGCTATTAAAACAGCTTAGCTCATTTCCTCCTTGCCCTTGCATGGTCTATGATCTCTAAGTGCGTTCCTTCCTGTGTTCCTGTGTATGACTTGGCCTGGCTGACTCTGCTGATTCCTGTTTTTGCTCCTGACTACGCTGACGTCTGGTTTCCTGATCCTATCTCGTTTCATTACCCGCTCTGGCATCCAAACCCTGGCTTCTGTTTTTTTACTACGTTCCTGAACTGTTATTTTTCCCATTTCATTAAAGGTGTGATTAACTGCACTTTCTGTCTCTGTATGGTTTATGGTTCCTGACACTACCCTCTACCTACTAACCTCTATAACCCAATAGTGCAGCGCTCAAAATAAAATGGAAAATTAATCCAAATATACAATGTATGTGATATAAAGTCCACAAAATATATATTCAAATAAACAATGTAAAAAGTCAGTGAAAAATATGTTCATCAATGGAATGAAGATATAGGACCTCCACCGAAGATTCAATGTGCAGATACGGAAAAAACACCACACCACCGTGCAAACAATCCGCTTACCAGAACCAAATTCGTTATGGGCATGTAATCAAATAACGTGCAGGTCAGTGGCTGTCGCACTTCAGCAGAATATACAGGTGGGGACGGTAATCCACAGGCAGCATTAATGATGGAAAGACATCTCAAAAGTTACGGAAGGTCCAAAAAGCATGCATTGCCCTCTCATCACCACATATATGATCATAAAATGCAGAGAAAAAACAGCAAATAGTGAAGCCCGTATGTAAAATCCATATACATTTATTGTATGGTACTTACAAACAGACAGGTAAAACAGGCATCAAAGAATGTAAAAAAAACTCTGCGGCTCATAGCGTGCTTGTGTCGGTCAGCCTTACATGTTTCATCCTAAGGGATATCTTCAGAGGCATTAAGGTGAAAAAACATCTGATGTTTTCCAGCCAACCTGCCCCCTCTGTTCACTTACCTGAGCCCTTGAAAGTCCTGCGTCGCGACCGCGCAGGCTTCTCGACTGGGCTTTTCGGTTCTTCTCGTTGCCATTGCTTCAGTTGGCTTAATGTGCCGCATGACGTTGGCACATGCAAATACAGGGATATCTCCTAAACCGTGCAGGGACCTCAGAAGACCAGGATCGGGGCCACTCTGTGCAAAACGAACTGCACAGTAGAGGTAAGTATGACATGTGTGTTTTTTTTTTTTTTTTTTAACGGAAGCTTTACAACCCCTTTAAGGTTTACTTATAGGTACAGTAAAAATCTCCTAAACATGCATCATTTAGGAGATAATTGGTTGAAAAGCCGCTGGTGACGTCACTGGCGCATACGCTCTTTAGGTATGGAATAGACATGTGCACAACAAACATTTTCATATTTTTTTTGTTCCGTTTCGTCTCGTTCCGTAGATTCGTAAAGATTCGTAATTTCGTTATGCCGAGTACAGACGGTCGTTTTTTGTGATGAAATAAAACAACGTTTTATATCATGAAACAAAACAACGTTTTTGAAACTTCAATTTTAAAAAACGACGTTGCCTACACACCATTGTTTTTTCAAAATGCTCTAGCAAAGCGCGGTTACGTTCAGCACTCTTTTCCATTAAAGCTCGCTTCATACCTTGCTTCTGAGCATGCGTGGGTTTAAAAACGTTTTAAACGTTGTTTTAGCTACACACAGTGGCCCAGATTCAAGAAGCAATTGCACCCGTGTAACCATAAGTTACACGGCGCAATTGCTTACTTGCTCCGGTGTAACGAATGCTCCTGATTCAGGAACCTCGTTACACCGACTGCAGCCTAAAATCTGCGCGGCATAAGGCACTTATGCCTCGCAGATTTTAGGCTGCATTCTTGTGCTTGCGCTAGGGGGCGCTCCCATTGTGATCAGCGTGTAGTATGCAAATTGCATACTACCAACTGATTCACAAACTTGCGCGGGCCCCGCGCAAGCCAGGTACGGAGTTTCCGTACGGCAACTTTAGCGCAAGGCTGCCCCTTCTAATAGTAGGGGCAGCCAATGCTAAATTATAGCCGCCGCTCCCGCGACGTGAAATTTGAATTTCACGTCGTTTGCGTAAGTGCTTTGTGAATGGCGCTGGACGTCATTTGCCGCAATGCACGTCGGGAAAGTTTCCCGACGGAGCATGCGCTGTACGCTCGGCGCGGGAGCGCGCCTAATTTAAATGATTCCCGCCCCCGGCGGGATCATTTAACTTGCGCGCGCTTACGCCGGGCAAATTTGCCGGCGCGCCCTCGCAGTTCACGGAGCTACTGCTCCGTGAATCGAGGGCAGCGCAAAATATTTGCGGGGGCGCAGGGCAAAATCGTTGCCCTGCTCCCTCGCAAATATCGCGCAAATGTACATGAATCTGGGCCAGTGATTTTTTATGACACAAAAAACGACGTTTTGAAAAACGACACAAAAAATTGAAGCATGCTGGAATTTTTTTTGGTTGTTTTTCAGAAGACATAAAACTAAGTTTTCCCCACACATGGTCATTTTAAATGACGTTTTTAAAAACGTTGTTTTTTTTCATCACATAAAGCGACCGTGTGTACGCGGCATAAGACGCAGGTTTTCCTATTCGGACCCGTTCGTATTTCGTAACAGTTTTATTTTCGTTTGTACTGAACGATTCGTAATTCTGTCTAATTTATTTTTGTTGATTAGAAATTCGTAATTTTGTTAGATAATAATCTTCGTTTAATGGATTCGTAATTTTGTACTTTCGTAAATACATCACAACACGTGGCTAATCCATATTAAGATAGACTTTCTCTTAAGCCCCGTACACACGGTCAGACTTTTTGCCAACGAAAACTTCAAAATTAGCGTTTTCCAAAAAATCCGGCCGGTGTGTGCGCTCTATCGGACAAACTTTTTCGGTTTCAAAAGTCCAGCCAACTCCCTTCGGTCAAAAATCCACGGAAAAGTTTGTTTGAAGTCCGATTGTGTGTACGAGGCTTTACACTGTCCAATGTGACTCAGCACAAAAGAGATAAGCTGATTGGTTAAGATATTAAGTAATCACTCACTGACTACACTGCCCATTCGAAAGAACGATACGAGTACACAAATTTACGAACAGACAAAGAAACGGATTTACAAAACACACAAATGAAAATACGAACATACGAATGAAAATACAAACAGACAAAGGATTTAAAATACGGAATGCAAATCGTTCGTTATAGATGTCATTTTCATTCTTTTGCTTTTTCGGTGTTTCGTATTTTAGTAAGATTGTCCAATCGTACGTTCGTATTTTCGCTTGTTCGTTATTTTGCTTATTCATAATTAAGTAATTTTCGTATTTTGGTTCTTTCAGCTTTTCAGATGTTCGAATTGATCCGAATGTACAAAAACTAACAAATTCGTACGAAAATCCATTCGTTACGAACGGGAACGCACATGTCTAGTATGGAATACCTGTGTCATTCCTTCAGAGTCATGTGCCATGAACAGTGGCTCCTGCACGCATCCGATCAAAGGAGCGGAGGCTGCCAACCCTGAAGGAAGATCGGGTGATGGTGGAAGCGCTGTCAGCGGTGGCAGCACGCTGCTTGAGGGCTTCATTTTAAAGAGGGGGTTCACCCTATAAAAAAAAAAATTCTAGCATTAAATTAAGCATAGTAGCGCGAGCTACAGTATGCCTTTATTTTATTTTTTTGCCCCGTACTCACTGTTTAACCACTAGCCGACGAGCCACCGTCATTATACAGCGGCAGGTCGGCTCTCCTGGGCGAGAGCCCGTAGCTATACGTCCGCTCTTCGAGCGGCCACTAGGGGGCGCGTGCGCGCGCCCCCCGCTCGCTCCCGTGCGTGTGCCCGGCGGGCGCGATTGCCGCCGGGCACCCGCGATTGCTCGTTACAGAGCGGGGACCGGGAGCTGTGTGTGTAAACACACAGCTCTCGGTCCTGTCAGCGGGGGAAATGCTGATCTTCTGTTCATACAATGTATGAACAGAGGATCAGTGTTTCCCCTAGTGAGGCCACCCCCCCCCCACAGTAAGAACACACCCAGGGAACATACTTAACCCCTTCCCCGCCCCCTAGTGTTAACCCCTTCACTGCCAGTGGCATTTTTATAGTAATCCAATGCACTGATCGCTATAAAAATGCCAATGGTCCCAAAAATGTGTCAAAAGTGTCCGAAGTGTCCGCCATAATGTCGCAGTAATGAAAAAAAATCGCTGATCGCCGCCATTACTAGTAAAAAAAAAATATATTAATAAAAATGCCATAAAAATACCCCCTATTTTGTAAACGCTGTAACTTTTGCGCAAACCAATCAATAAACGCTTATTGCAATTTTTTTTTACGAAAAATATGTAGAAGAATGCGTATCGGCCTAAACTAAGGAAAAAAAATGTTTTTTTATATATTTTTGGGGGATATTTATTACAGCAAAAAGTAAAAAATAAAAATGTCGCTCTATTTTTGTTTATAGCGCAAAAAATAAAAACCGCAGAGGTGATCAAATACCACCAAAAGAAAGCTCTATTTGTGGGAAAAAAAGGACGCCAATTTTGTTTGGGAGCCACGTCGCACGACCGCGCAATTGTCAGTTAAAGCGTCGCAGTCCCGAATCGCAAAAAGTGCTCTGGTCTTTGACCAGCAATATGGTCCGGGGGTTAAGTAGTTAATCCTATAGTGAAGATTCAGACTCCCCGCGGGGAATGGGCGTTCCTATCCCTCTGAAGATGATTGACGGCCGGCTCTGGCGTGAAGAGCCGAGACCTACTCCGGCTATCTTCGGGGAGCGTGACGTGCCATAGCCGGCCGTCAATCATCTTCCCTCTGGATAGGAACGCCCATTCCCCGCGGGGAGTCTGAATCTTCACTATAGGATTAAACAGTGAGTACGGGGCAAAAAAAATAAATAAAGGCATACTCTAGCTCGCGCTACTATGCCTAATTTAATGCTAGAATGTTGTTATTGAGGGTGAACCACCGCTTTAAGGTACGTTTCATATAATGTGGTAGTATGCGATGCATACTAGTACATTCTAACTTTACCTTGCAGGTTTTTTTTCTACCGCTTTAAGCCGCCTTATGGTAGCACCAGCCCTGCTTATATGAATAGATAACAATTTATAATTTGCTTGAAGGTGTTAATTTTTGGAAGCATTTTGAACAAATCTAAAAAAATAAATGCTTTCTAACTAGGATAGCTGGTAAGAATATACATATCCCCATGCAAGCACATTCATTTAGAAATGTAAAACAAACCTTGGAGCCATAGTTTGTCAACATGCAAAACAGTAAAAAATCAAATACAGATGTACAATGGATGGAAACAGATGCTGAAAAGCCTTGTCAATATCCTCAAGGAATCTCTTCTGTATCAGTTGGAAACTCATTTTGGCTATAAAATATACAAATATGGATTTCCATATCTAGCTTGATTAATGCTCGGTGGCGATCAGTCATCTGTAAAATACACAGAGATACAATTTTTCCACATTTATTTCACCTAAGTATTTTTTAAGATTGTACAGTAACCATTTCATTGTGATTTTGATATGCTTATAGGGAATGTTAAGTGTTTGTGTACATATTGTATTTCTTTATTTAAAATTTGCAGGGCTAAGAATGATTCCCCCTTTTCTACCAGGAAAAAATGAAATATAGCTTAGAGACATTTCATATTTTCCAGTGTCAACCAGCAGGTGGAGCTCTACAGTCTGCCGACTATGGGTCTCCTACATGTCTTTGTATAAAATGGGCATACATTGAACTCCCGCTATTAAAGTGCATGTTCCCCCATATATATATTTTTTCTATATTACTTTAAGTTTCATGTACATTAGTTTCATCTGAAGTACCTTGTGGATCCTGTCAGTCACCTTTCTGGCTTGTTCTAAACTGACCACACAAAGTACAAAAGCTGATCTGTGTAAGCATGGTCAGTTTTTATACTTTGGCTGGTCATTTAGAGGTATATGACACTGTGCAGACATACAGCATGTCTGTATTGGGTAGTTTGTTCAGCCACCATTCCCCCTGACCTATCACAGCCTGCCCGTGGCGCACACACCCCATCCCAATCACTGTCTGACTCTGGCACACACCCCATCCCAATCACTGTCTGACTCTGGCACACACCACAACCCAATCAGTGCCTGCCTCTGGCACACACCCCATCACAAGCACTGCTTGCCTCTGGCACACACCCCATCCCAATCACTGTCTGCCTCTGGCACACACTCCATCCCAATCACTGTCTGCCTCTGGCACACACTCCATCTGAATCACAGCCTGCCTCTGGCACACACCCCATTCCAATCAATACCTGCCTATGGCACACACCACATCACAATTATTGCCTGACTCTTGCACAGACCCATCACAATTATTGCCTGCCTCTGGCACATACCCTATCATAATCACTGTCTGCCTCTGGCACACACCCCATCCCAATCACTGTCTGCCTCTGGCACACACCACAACCCAATCAGTGCCTGCCTCTGGCACACACCCCAACCCAATCAGTGCCTGCCCATGGTGCACACACCCCAACCCAATCAGAGCCTGCCTCTGGCACGCACCCCATCACAAGCACTGCTTGCCTTTGGCACACACTCCATCCCAATCACTGTCTGCCTCTGGCACACACTCCATCTGAATCACTGCCTGCCTCTGGCACACACCCCATTCCAATCAATACCTGCCTCTGGCACACACCACATCACAATTATTGCCTGACTCTTGCACAGACCCATCACAATTATTGCCTGACTCTTGCACAGACCCATCACAATTATTGCCTGCCTCTGGCACACACCCCAACCCAATCAGTGCGTGCCCGTGGCGCACACACCCCAACCCAATCAGAGCCTGCCTCTGGCACACACCCCATCACAAGCACTGCTTGCCTTTGGCACACATTCCATCTCAATCACTGCCTCCCTCTGCACACACCCCAACTTAATCACTGCCTGCCTCTGGCACACTCCCCATCCAAATCATTGCCTGCCTCTGGCACACACCCCATCCAAATCACTGTCTGCCTCTGGCACACACTCCATCCCAATCACAGCCTTCCTCTGACACACACCCCATCCCATTTACTACCTGCCTCTGGCACACACCCCATCACAATTATTGCCTAACTCTTGCACAGACCCATCACAATTATTGCCTGCCTCTGGCACATACCCTATCATAATCACTGTCTGCCTCTGGCATACACCCCATCCCAATCACTGCCTGCATCTGGAACATACCCCATCCCAATCACTGTCTGCCTCTGGCACACTCCCCATCCAAATCACTGTCTGCCTCTGGCACACACTCCATCCCAATCACAGCCTGCCTCTGGAACACACCCCATCCCAATCACTGTCTGCCACTGGCACACACACCATCCCAATCACAACCTGCCTCTGGCACACACCCCATCCCAATCACTACCTGCCTCTGGCACACACCCCAACTCAATCACTGCCTGCCTCTGGCACACACCCCATGCCAATCACTGACTGCCACTACATTTTTCTGTAATACCGCCCTCACTATCAGGAAGAAGAGATGCATGGTAACATGACAAAACTTTTTAACCTTGTAAAATAGGTAAGAAAGACCATTGTATAGTTTTTTTTCCCTGGTTTGTCCCTAAGCCTAAAGTGTTTGTAATGTCTCCTTTGCTCTGCGCAGTTGGTTTTGCACAGAGCAGCCTGGATCCTCCTCTTCTCAGGTCCCTCTTCACTGCTCCTGGCCCCTTCCTCCTGTTGAGTGCCCCCACAGCAAGCAGCTTGCTATGGGGGCACACGGAGCCCGGAGCTGGCCCCACCCAGCTGACTTTGATTGACCATAGGAGCCAAAGGCTAATACACTCATGGACATCGCTAGAGAGAGATGGGGCTTGTGTAAGTATTAGGGGGTGCTAGGAAGGCAGCTACACATAGAAGGTGTTTTATACTAAAGTGGTTGTTAACTCACTAATGTAACTTTACATTTTCCTCTCAGTTTTTTTTACTGTCCGGCCCCCTAAGACTGCTGCTTTACAAAAATAATGCTGTATATACCTTGTTTACAGAGCGCTTATGTGCGCTCATTCACCCACCACCTATCTCCTCTCTCGGCCCGAAAGATGCAGCCGGCAGGGCCGCCTCTCTCCTGCTTGCCTCCTGACTAAGATCAGCAGGGGATCCCCAGGCCCCGCCCGCTCCATCTGTTGGGCAGAGTGAGGAGATAGGCTACGGGTCAATGAGCGCAGATCAGCGATCTGTAAACAAGGTATATACAGCATTATTTTTATACAGCACAGCCACAGGGGGCCATTTAAAATGCATTGTTTACTGTCAAAATGACAATTGCAGTTTGGGAGTTAACCACAAGGGGGCGCTGATGGGGTTATGTGTGACCTCATGGCTGTTTCTAACTGTAGAGGGGTGTGGCTGTAGGTGTGACGTCATCGATTGTGTTTCCCTATAAAAGGGAACACACAATCGATCACAGCGCCACAGTGAAGAACGGGGAAGCTGTGTTTGCACACAGCTGTCCCCGTTCTTCAGCTCCGGGGACCGATCGCGGGACTCCAGCGGCGATCGGGTCCACGGGTTCCGCGGTCACAGAGCTGCGGACCGGGTCGCGGGCGCCCGCGACCCATGGCTGGGCACTTAAAAAGAACGTACCTGTACGGGCTTGTGTCCAGCCGTGGCATTCTGCCGACGTAAATGTGCAGGAGGCGGTCCTTAAGTGGTTAAGACGGCTCCCATTTACTTCCATTCATTTTCTCGACCACGACTTGGGGCAACTTGGGGCGTCTTGAAGTCGGATCCCGGGTCGCCCCTGTGTGAACCGGCTCTTAGTGTGTGTTCTACAGTAACTGTATGGGGGATGGAAGTGACTGTAGGAAATGACAGATCGTGGTTTCTAGCTATTAGGAACTCACAATCTGTCTCTCCTCACAGTGCAGCAGGCGTGCCTGTTATCCCGCTTAAAGGGACCGACGTACAGCTACGACGTTTCGTGGGATCGTGCCGACCTGCCGCAATATAATGCCGGCGGCTAGTCGACAAGTGGTTAAATTGGTAATTTTTTTTAATATAGTTTAAAACAATTTTTTTCCCTCTTTTTCTGCTGGAGTTCTTTTTTTCCATTTTAAATACATCACTAAATCTAACAATGTATAGCTGGGAATTAGCACAGCTTTAACTCATAATTACTAACCAATAATTAAACCTTAACGGTTTTCACATTTTTCTGAATTAATGTGAATAGAAGTATTTTCCGTCTGAAAACTTATGCATATGATCATAATTCACACATTCGTGATTGTTAAATACATTAATAATTCAAAACACTTCTAAGCACTATGTAAATGAAGTCCTTAATTTGGTATAAAACATTTGTAAATAAACACTCTTAATATGTGGCATAATTCAGCAACGCAACATGATTTTTTTTTAAACCTTGATTAATTTAAATGGTAGCTCCAAATTTATTAACTTTTTTTTTGGCTAAATTAGTATTTTTAGCCATCTTAGTAAAATAATTGGCTTTATTGATAATAGTTATTCCAATAGTTATTATGTTTTGTTTTGCTGGTATGTAGATTTATATGGATCCCTCAATCGGGGATAATTACAGTTATGAAATGAATAGATGCACTGAGAGATAACATATTATTTTTTATATATATACAGGGGTTGACAAATTTTCTTGGAATCTAGGAGCCAGCTAAAAAAGTTAGGAGCCAGAAAATGCGCCCCGTCCCGACGAGCTTGCGCGCAGAAGCGAACACATACGTGAGCAGCGCCCACATATGTAAATGGTGTTCAAACCACACATGTGAGGTATCGCCGCGATTGGTAGAGCGAGAGCAATAATTCTAGCCCTAGACCTCCTCCGTAACTCAAAACATGCAACCTGTAGAATTTTTTAAATGTCGCCTATGGAGATTTTAAAGGGTATAAGTTTGTCGCCATTCCACGAGCGGACATAATTTTGAAGCGTGACATGTTGGGTATCAATTTACTCGGCGTAACATTATCTTTCATAATATAAAAAAAAAATGGGGATAACTTTAAACTTTACTGTAGTGTAATTTTTTCCCAAAAAAGTGCGCTTGTAAGACCGCTGCGCAAATACGGCATGACAGAAAGTATTGCAACGATCGCCATTTTATTCTCTAGGGTGTTAGGATAAAAAATATATATAATGTTTGGGGGTTCTAATTAGAGGGAAGAAGATGGCAGTGAAAATAGTGAAAAATAGTGAAAAATTACATTAGAATTTCAGTTTAACTTGTAATGCTTAACTTGTAATACCAACGGCCACCACCAGATGGCGCCAGCTCACATCTGCCGCCCCTTCCAAGCCAAGTCGCCAGGACCCTATTTCTAGTCGCCATGGCGACCGGGATTTGTCGAGCCCTGTACTATATATATATATATATATATATATATATATATATATATATATATACACACACATTATACATAATACATACTAGGGGGAGTACAACTGGGGGGATCTGTAGTGGAGAAGGATCTAGGGGTTTTGGTAGATCATAAGCTCAATAATGGCATGCAATGCCAAGCTGCGGTTTCCAGAGCGAGCAAAGTCCTTTCTTGTATTAGGAGAGGTATGGACTCCAGAGACAGAGATATCATTTTGCCCCCCTGTACAAATCATTAGTAAGACCTCATCTGGAATATGCAGTTCCGTTTTGGGCACCAGTTCTCAAAAAGGATATCGGGGAACTGGAGAAAGTGCAGAGAAGGGCAACCAAACTGATAAGAGGCATGGAGCAACTCAGCTTTGAGGAAAGATTAGAGGAACTGAATTTATTCACTCTTGAGAAGAGGAGAATAAGGGGGGATATGATAATCATGTACAAATATATAAGGGGTCCATATAGTGAACTTGGTGTTGAGTTATTCACTTTACGGTCAACACTGAGGACAAGGGGGCGCTCTTTACGTCTGGAGGAAAAGAGATTTAATCTCTAAATACGGAAAGGTTTCTTCACAGTAAGAGCTGTGAAAATGTGGAACAGACTCCCTCCAGAGGTGGTTCTGGCCAGCTCAGTAGATTGCTTTAACCACTTAAGCCCCGGACCAAAATGCAGGTAAAGGACCAGGCCCCTTTTTGCGATTCGGCACTGCGTCGCTTTAACTGACAATTGCGCGGTTGTTGCGACGTGGCTCCCAAACAAAATTAGCGCCCTTTTTTTCCCACAAATAGAGCTTTCTTTTGGTGGTATTTGATCACCTCTGCGGTTTTTATTTTTTGTGCTATAAACAAAAATAGAGCGACAATTTTGAAAAAAAAATCAATATTTTTTACTTTTTGCTATAATAAATATCCCCCAAAAATATATAAAACATATTTTTTTTTCCTCAGTTTAGGCCGATACGTATTCTTCTACATATTTTTGGTAAAAAAAATTGCAATAAGCGTTTATCGGTTGGTTTGCGCAAAATTTATAGCGTTTACAAAATAGGGGATAGTTTTATTGCATTTTTATTAATTATTTTTTTTTTACTACTAATGGCGGCGATCAGCGATTTTTTTCAAGACTGCGACATTATGGTGGACACTTCGGACAATTTTGACACATTTTTGGGACCATTGTCATTTTCACAGCAAAAAATGCATTTAAATTGCATTCTTTATTGTGGAAATGACAGTTGCAGTTTGGGAGTTAACCACAGGGGGCGCTGAAGGGGTTATGTTTCACCTAGTGTGTGTTTACAACTGTAGGGGGGTGTGGCTGTAGGAGTGACGTCATCGATTGTGTCTCCCTATAAAGGGGATGACACGATCGATGCAGCCGCCACAGTGAAGCACGGGGAAGCCGTGTTTACACGCGGCTCTCCCCGTTCTTCAGCTCCGGGGACCGATCGCGGGACCTCAGCGGCGATCGGGTCCACGAGTCCCGCTGTCCTGGAGCTTCGGACCGGGTCATGGGCGCGCGCCGTGCCATTCTGTGGACGTATATCTACAGGCGGCGGTCCTTAAGTGGTTAAAAAAGGTCTGGATACTTTCCTAAATGTACATAATATAACTGGGTACTAAGATTTGTAGGTAAAGTTGATCCAGGGAATATCTGATTGCCTCTCGGGGGATCAGGAAGGATTTTTTTCCCCTGCTTTAGCAAATTGGATCGTGCTCTGCTGGGGTTTTTCGCCTTCCTCTGGACCAACTTTGGGTATAGAATTGGGTATATGGGATCGTATGATATTTGTTATTATTATTATTATTATTTTTTTTTTGTTTTTGTGGTTGAACTGGATGGACTTGTGTCTTTTTCCAACCTGACTATCTATGTAACTATGTATATATATGCATGGGCTTCAGCTTGTATAAGATCAGTGTGAACAGCACGTTTTGATAAAGCATCAGCAGAGCTTTCAGCAAGCTTTGTTGAAGCTTTTCACCCCTTAAAGACCGCCGCACGACTATTTACATCGGCAGAATGGCACGGCTGGGCACATGGATGTACGTGTACGTCCCCTTTAAGATGCCCAGACGTGGGTCGCGAGCGTGCCGCCGGCAGCACGCTCACTGCCCGTTCCTGTCCTCCGTGACCACGCCCGCATGACCCACGGACCTGATCGCCGCCAGTGTCCCACGATCAGGTCACAGAGAGTAAGATTGGGGAAACTTAAGTATAAACAAACCTTCTCCGTTCTTCTTAGTGTGGCTGTCAGTGATCGTCTGTTACCTGTGTTAGGGAACGACGATCAGTGACGTCACACACACAGCCATGCCCCCCACAGTAAGAACACTACCTTAGAACACACTTAACCCCTACAGCGACCCCTCCTGGTTAACCCCTTCACTGCCAGTGTTATTGTCACAGTAATCAGTGCATTTTTATAGCACTTTTCGCTGTGAAAATGACAATGGTCCCAAAAATGTGTCAAAAGTGTCCGATGTGTCCGCCAAACGCTGATCGCCGCCATTAGTAGTAAAAAAAAATTATTAATAAAAATGCCATAAAACTATCCTCTATTTTGTAAACTTTATACATTTTCACAAACCAATCAATAAACGCTTATTGTGATTTTTTTTACCAAAAATATTTAGAAGAATACGTATCAGCCTAAACTGAGGAAAAAAAAAACTTTTTTTTAATATATATTTTTGGGATATTTATTATAGCAAAATGTAAAAAATATAGCATTTTTTTAAAATTGTCGCTCTATTTTTGTTTATAGCGCAAAAAATAAAAACCGCAGAAGTGATCAAATACCACCAAAAGAAAGCTCTATTTGTGGGAAAAAAAAGACGCCAATTTTGTTTGGGAGCCACGTCGCACGGCTGCGCAATTGTCAGTTAAAGCGACGCAGTACCGAATCGCAAAAAGGGGCCAGGTCCTTTACCTGCATATTGGTCCGGGTCTTAAAGTGGAGCTCTGCTGTAAAAAAAAAATATTAAAAGCAAGCAGCTACAAATACTGCAGCTGCTGCCTTTTAATATTAGGACACTTATCTGTCCTGGAGTCCAGCGATGTCTGCAGCAGAAGACGAGCAACAGCTCGTCTATCTGCTGCCCCCGCCGCCATCCTCTGTGGTGGAGATGATTCTAAAATCCCTATTTTCAAATTAGGCTAATTCTTTTTATTATTAGAATCACTTAAATGTTGCTTTTCTTATATTCTTATATATTGTTTTTATATTCATTATCTAAATAAGACATATATGTATGGGTATGTGTTGCAGTGCAGATATTATCTTTACATGAAGTTTTGTCAGATATGTTTTTAAAGTATATTTCAACTTGGATGGACATACAGAGAGAGCTATTGAAATCAAAAAGCAGCTCCATCCCCATCACTCACTCCGTGTCCCCCCTCCCTCCTAAATTCCTCATTCCAAAGAACAAATATGGACTTGGTTGTAAGAGGAAATCACCCCTCTTCCTGTCTTCATCTGACCAGAAGATTTCTTCCAAATAAGGACTTCCATTTCTTGCCCTTTGCTGCTGGACTTTGGAATGTGTGTAGTATGGCAAAGATCAGACGTCACAGGGGCGTGTAATAAGAAACCACCATGTATGTACTGACCTATCAAATGTGCTTGTGTGTGTGATGTCATATTGTTTATAAAAAGACCAATAAATGGGTTTGGCCTTTCTGTTGGCCCGAGAAGCTGAGAGAGGTGAGATGTGAATCTTTTTGTCTGGTCCACATATTTCACCATAGTAATTTGAATCAAACGGCAGGTTGGGTTTCCCTCCTGAGAAATTGTGTCAGGGAAATGAATTAATCCACATCAATTTGGGCCCAACATGGGTACTTTGCTTTATTTGGGAATGCAACGCAGCTGTGCGGGTGGAGACAGGCTGATCACCTACACTTCCGTGCAGGCGTCTTGCGCTTCCCCAAATCAAAGACGAGTATTCTTGAGCAAAGCTTTTAACCCATCGTCCCGTCTGCCGGGTTGAACTTTTATGTTTTTTGTTACTTTGAATGGGGCTGTTTCAGCTATTATCTGTATGGAAAGGGGGTGGCACAGGTCCCTTACCTGGTGGCGGAAATGTTTATAGAGGGTGAGTGAGTCTCACAGTAGCCTTGCCTCTCTGCGTGTGGAAAAAAAATAAAATATATAAATACACACCCAGGTTTATAGAAGGTGCGCAAACTATTGTAAATGCAAATATGTAATATAGAGATCGGATGTGTCGATGCATGTTCGTGTTTATAATATTTTCCTACATACAGATGAAAGGAAAACGGAGTGATTTAAGAGGGTGTAATAAACACAGTTGCCTTATCAGCTTTGTGTTCCATACCGCTGAAACGTTGTATTCCGTATGTCTCTGTTGATGTCTTTGTTTTGCGTTTGCCGTCTATGTTTTCTGTTTGACGTTTGAAGTTTTCTGTTGTGTTAGTTTGAATGTGGCTGTTTCAGGGGTCTATGTCTGTAGGCGGTGGGTGGACAGTATCTTTCCTTCAGGGGTCCTGAGCCGGTCTTGGGGTGGAGATGTTTATGTGTGCATACTGTCCCTGGATTCCTTCCTGAAACATCCATGATTTGCTGGTGTTGGGTTAAGTGAGGTTGGCAGTATGCACATGTCAATATGTCTGGTCTGAAAGAGGAGGTTTTTGGGGTTCATTTATCTTTTTTTTGGGGGGGGGTTGACTTTTGAAGTGAGGTTTTTTTGTGGATTAAACGGGGGGTTGCTTTTGCTTGGCTAGGTGAGCTGAGATTTGGCCTGGCACGGGGCCAGGATTTGGGGGAACTATTAAACGCATGATTAAGTGGCGTCGATCTGCCACGCAACGCGTCAGGTGAAGGAGAAGTGCCGTCGGTGACGTCATCTCCGCTCGCGGCCAAGAGCGGAGAACTGCTGCTTTGAAAACGTTTCCTGTAATCATCTGCATGCTGCCTACAGTAATTTTAAATGTGAGTGCTACATTTTTTTCATTAAACCGCATCATTGCTTATTACACTATGGAGATTGCATTGTGTTTTTGTTGAGAGCGGTCTGGATAATCTGTGGTCAGATGACCTGAGCAAGCTCAGCTGTCCTGGAGATCTTCATCCATAGCTGTACCTGCTGGGCTCCATTGACACCAATTAGGCTTGTCTAGCCTTACTTGAGGTGTATTTCCTTACTCTGATCTGCACAACTACACTGAAGGATCGTGCGTTGGACTGCAGCATCATCCTTTGTTCAAGCACTATTGCACTTTTGGGGGAAGATTGAATCAAGCACTTGATTGTTCAAACTTGAATTTAATTTATTATTTATTCCTTACACAGCACTGTGCACTTTGGAAAATCCCTGCAAGCACAAAAAATTTTTGCCTGAACATTATTTATTATATATTCACCTGCACAATTTTCGGTGCACGTTATATATTTTTATATTTTTATATTTATATTTGATTATTATTTATATTGTTTTACATCTCAAGGTGTTTTCTCACCCTTTTTGTCTTGGATCTCCTTATACTTTTATACACCTTATTAATATTTTTTGCACATTTTTTGTCTGCTCTGGATTTTATCACACAATATTGCAATTGTTTAACAATATTGAATGACTATTATTTGTTGTTTTAGTCATATATTTTTTTGGATTTCATTATTTTCACAATTTCCATCCTTCACATCATGGTTGTTGATGTATGAGGGGTTTTTAGAGGAAATAGGAGTGGAACAGGTTTTATCAGATACACTGGTCAAGTTTCATGCGTTGCTGTGCGTATTATATCTTCTGACTATTCAGTCCCTAACTGGCAAGTGCCATTACACCCCCCTCTTTACATATTAAATGGGGGGTTGCTTTTGCTTCGCTAGGTGAGCTGAGATTTGGCCTGGCACTGTGCCATCAATTCGCACCACTGTGCCATGCCATCAAACGCAGCCACTGTGCCATCAATTGTCACCACTGTGCCATGCCATCAAACGCAGCCACTGTGCCCATCAATTGTCGCCACTGTGCCAATTGTCACCACTGTGCCCTTTAATTGTCACCACTGTGCCCTTTAATTGTCGCCACTATGCCCATTGTCCCCACTGTGCCAATTGTCCCCACTGTGCCCATTGCCACCACTGTGCCAATTGCCACCACTGTGCCCTTTAATTGTCGCCACTGTGCCCATTGTCCCCACTGTGCCAATTGTCCCCACTGTGCCCATTGCCACCACTGTGCCAATTGCCACCACTGTGCCAATTGTCCCCACTGTGCCCATTGTCACCACTGTGCCCATTGTCGCTGATGTGCCCTATAAAATTCCCCTCCCCCGCCCAGCACTTACCTTTCTGGAAGTCAGCCATCCTCCTTCCATGTCCTTCAAAGTCTTCTCCCGCCCTCGATGACGCTTCAGCCAATAAGGTTACCGATAACCAGAACCGGTGAACCTGATTGGCTGAGACGCCTGTCAGTCTTATCCAAGGAACGCACCCCCCATACCTCCCCTGGATAAGCATACGGAAGGCTGAGGGCTGTACTCGGACAGCCTATCAGAGTACAGCCAACCAGCTGCCGTTATTTAGGTGGCCGACGCTCAAGGTCCGGCCATCTGAGTAGACCAGCGGCAGTGCATCAATCTATGTTATTGTAATCAGTGGTGGTGCGAGAGCCAGAGGGGACGGCGCTCCAGCGCCCTCTATAGACGCACCGCCACTGCTGAAAGTGCACTTGGAAGTGCAGTCGCTGTAAATCTGAGGGGTAAATCTGCTGATTTTATCATCCAATCATGTGCAAGCTAAAATGCTGTTTATTTTTGCCTTGCATGTCCCCCTCAGATCTACAGCGGCTGCACTTCCAAGCGCACTTTCAGTGCAATTTCAAGTGCACTTTGACTGTTTTGGGTGGAACTCCGCTTTAAATTTAGGTATAGTTCTTTTAGTCTTGGTCAGAAAAACACATTGTAAAAATTAGAAAACCTTTGTAAAGATACTAACACCCAGTACCAGGTAAAACTTTAAGTAAAGCTTTTGTATTCAGACTGCCACAACTCATTTTAAGAAGTCCGACAAGCAAAAACAACGCGATATAACCAATATACTGTTAACGTACCACTGCTGTTTTGTAGCTTAAGGGAAAAGTGAATGCACAAAATGGTAATAATAGCATTTAAATAATAACATGACTTCGGGATACTCAGTGTAAAGTCCATTGTTTCTGCATGACTAAACAGTAATACAATTTTACACCCATCTCAAGGCACAGTAATGACAAGGGATGTAAAAATATTTAAATGTACAACGCTCTTGGCTCACAACAGCACCATGCAAGAATAATTTGTCACATGGTAACATAACTGACTTTGCATAAAGAATAAAAGGTTTTAAGGCTGAAGATTGATAAGTCTGAGATTCATTTATTAAAGCCCAACTCTAGGATACATGACCTGTGGCAGTGTGTCGGGTACCTGGTGGAGAATGGAGATCGAGCTGTAGAAGGGGCTTCTCTTGCACATCCTATCCAACACCCCAAGTAGTGATGACAGAGAGTGAAGGACACAGAGTGGCACGAGGGCCGATGTAGCAGATGGCTCTGGCTGGGTCTTGGCAGGAACCAAGTGGCTGAAGAGCACTGAGCAGGTACTAGGAACCGGAGCTCCGTGTCACTGGATCAGCAGATGGAAGCATAGCCGGGACGCGAGCCAAGGGGTCAGCAACAGCCGGACAGATCAGGTACCGAGACATGAGACAGAGGCAGAGACGGCACACAGGCAGGGTTCGGTACACAGTCGGGCAGCGAGGTACAGGAACATCAAGCAGAAGAGGAGTCAAGCACAAGCTGGGGTCACAAGTAGGCAGGCGGAGATCAAAGGTTCAGACGAAGCTGAATCAGGATACAGGAAACTGGTACAGATCAGGTAAACAGGCACTATCTGAAAGACCACTCAGAAATTCTCATGTGTTCAGTTTAAACAGGCTTACTTGGCACCCATACGTGTACACTGGCACGTGCCTGTGCGTGCATACACCAATACTTTGTGCACACACTGGTGTGCCTGTGCTTGTGCGCAGATGCACGTCTGTTAGCCGGACTTCTCTTACACAGTGCATGGTGGCAAAAGGAGTATATGTTGCACAGGGTTCTGACTGATGCATGTTGAGGGGCTCCAGAATGGAGGAAATTTATTTTACAGTTCTCCTCAGGATTGGTAACTTCTACATTAAGTTCTGGAGCCCAGAGTCTTTGACGAGTCTTGGGAGGGATGAAGCCTCTAAACCTGTGTCTACGTTTTACTAGAAACCATCAGCCTGATGGTGTAAGTGGGCACAGTCTTTTCATTTAAGGGGCTAGCTGTGATTCAGAGCTCCTTTCCCTTGGAGACAAGCTGCTGCACAAGCAACAAAGATGGGTGAACGACACTAGGAGGGTGTCTATCCTTGCCTCAAGGAGAGGTGGTCAGATCTGACCAGGAGTCACCTGAGAGGCATTAGGAGAGGGCGTGTCTTTAGGCAGGAGGCGGTGCAGCCTAGGTAGGTATTTTATTGGTCACAAAGCTGATTGAGACTAGTGGCGAGTCTGTGCGAAGAAAGACGCAGAGGCTTCAACGTCTGTATAGCCAGGAGGCTGGAAAATGTTCTGATGCTGAAAACCTTTACAAGGGTATGCTTGTCAGATATTTTGAATCTTTCTTTTAAAAAAAAAGTGGTACAAGAGCTCTGAAAACATGTTTCCCTGGCTGGTCTGAACCTGTTGGAAAGCAATACACCTGAGTGAAACCCCAACAATTTCACACATTTGTTTTTCCCTTTGCCCCACTCTCCTAGTGTTAGACATGTGCATTCGTTTTCGTCAGAATTTCTGGGATTTTCAAGTTCGTTTTAACAAATGATAATGAACATGCAGAATCCGAAATCCGAAAGATCTGACATAAAAAATGCTTTATTTACGTTTTGTTGCGACAACAGTTCGATATAGATAGGAGATTCGACATGACAGTGACAATAGCGATCTGTGTCTATCGAACCTGCGGTCGAATGTGCCTAACCTTAACTCTATTAGTCCGAGATTATTCGACATAGAGAGGAAAGATTCGACATTATAGAGACATGAAGATTCGACGAAGCAGCTAAAAACATACGATCGCCACAAACAGACATTTTTGGTCAAATGCTCCACCCATAGGCTATAGAAGAATTCTAATGTTGGTTGACTAGTAATAATAATTAATAAATATAATTATAACAAGTCATACAACATTAGAATTCTACTTTAGCTTGTGGGCGGAGCATTCGACCGGAAATGTACGATTGCGGCGTCGTACAGTTTAGCTGCTCCGTCGAATCTTCTTAGAACATTCGACGGACACCATAAGCCTTCAATGACAGATTCGACCTGAATTAATTTGGATTTTCGGACAAATGCATTTTTTAACAAAAAAAAAACTGTATTTATTGGCGTATAACACTCACTTTTTTACCCTGAAAATAGAGGGTAAACTGTGCCTGCGTGTTATACAGAGGGGGCTGTGGAAAGTTTTTTTTCAGTGTGCGCATTTCCCAATGTTGAGTGGACAATTGCCTCATCCCCAAACCCTGTCCCCCAGATAGCATGTGGGGGGTCTCTAAGGCCTCGTACACACGACCGAACGTGTCTGCTGAAACTGGTCCGCGGAAACACGGTCGTGTGTACGGCCGACCGGACAAATGTCTGGCGGATCGGACAGGTTTCCAGCGGACAGCATGCTAAGAAACATGTTCGCTGGAAGCCTGTCCGTCGGACATGTTCGGTCGTCTGTACGACTTACCCGACATGTCCGCTGGGCCGCCATCCCTCGCATGCGTCAAAGTGATTCGACGCATGCGTGGAAGCATTGACCTTTCAGGGTCGCACACGTCGCCGCATCATCGTCGCGGCGACGGCGCGGCCACGTCACCGCGCTGTCTGTCCGCGCGGATTTCGGTTTGATGGTGTGTACAACCATCAGACCGAAATCTCCGAGCGGACATGTCCGATGAAAACGGTCCGGCGGACCGTTTTCATCGGACTGTCCGCTCGTCTGTACGGGGCCTAAGAGAAAAAAATTAAAAGCTTGACGCACCCTATAGACCATGGGTGCGCAACCTGTGGCTCTCCAGCTGTTGCAAAACTACAATTCCCATAATGCCTCAGCCTTTGGGAGACATGCTTGTACCTGTCAGTGGCTTGCAATGCCTCATGGGAATTGTAGTTCCGCAACAGCTGGAGAGCCACAGGTTGAGCACCCATGCTATAGACTAAGGAGGCTCCCTGATAGCCTGTCATCTCCAGGTGAATGAGTATGGGTACTTAAAACAGCACAACAGATCCCACACTCTCTTTTGAGTACTGTCACTACTGGAGTGTGGGGGATGTGGACTGTACCCGGGTGACACCAGCCATAGTGGTGACACCAGGGGTGGCCGCGGACTGACAGTTCGGTGACAGGCAGCGAAAGTAGGAGGTGGTGGTGGCTGCAACCTCAGATCCTGGAAGTAGCTCATTTGGCAGAGAAGGCCAGATTTCCAGGCTGTGATCGTGCTTTGGCAGTCTCGTTATTTATTTTCTGACAACAGACACCCCAGAAAATAAAATAGCGGCAAGTTACATTTTTTGTCACAATATTACCACACCAGTTTATGAAATGCTACATTTTAATATAAAATGCACAAAAGTTCAATTTAAGGCACAAAAGAGCAATATATTACTCTCATTTTTGTAAATAGACACCCAACATGTCAAGGCTTAAAACTGAGTGTGCCCGTGAAATGGCTTCTAGGTCAAATCCAGGAAGGAGAGATCAGTGATTTGGCATTCACTGATCCCCCTCCCCTCTGCTCATTGGCACCTGCTTGCTGATGGGCACGTGGAAACTGGGAAACATGGTGGGGATTGTGTGCAGGGGGGGCACCGGCACATGCAAATGTGATCACAATGGACATAGTGGGGTTAATTAACTAAAGGCAAATCCACTCTGCTCTACTAGTGCAATGCAAGTGCACTTGTAAGTGCAGTCGCTGTGGATCGCTGTAGATCTGAGGGGATGCTCTGAAATTAGGTGAAGCTCTGCTGTTTTTATCATCCAATCATGTGTAAGCAAAAATGCTGTTTTTTATTTTCCTTGCATGCCATTCTCAGATGTAAAGCGACTGCACTTCCAAGTGTCTTTTGACACAGCTCCCTGCTGCACAGCTTAATCCTGGCCTCTGGATAGAGGTGCTTCTGACATGACCTGATATGAGCCCATCTGACTCCTGGATTGAGGCCTCCTGTCTTCTGTTTCCTGGCTGGGGCACCTCTGACCCCTGGGTGAGACCCTATGTCTCTTGACTGCTGGCTGGGGCTCCTCTGACCCCTTGGGTGAGACCTTCTGTATCTTGACTGCTGGCTTGGGCTCCTCTGACACCTGACTGAGACTCTCTATATCAGCTCCCTGCTGCACAGCTTAATCCTGGCCTCTGGATAGAGGTGCTTCTGACATGACCTGATATGAGCCCACCTGACTCCTGGATTGAGGCCTCCTGTCTTCTGTTTCCTGGCTGGGGCACCTCTGACACCTGGGTGAGACCCTCTGTCTCTTCACTGCTGGCTGGGGCAACTCTGACCCCCTGGATGAGACCTTCTCTCTCTTGACTGCTGGCTGGGGCTCCTCTGAAACCTGGGTGAGACCCTCTGTCCCTTGACTGCTGGCTGGGCTCCTCTGACCGCTGGGTGAGACCCACTGTCCCTTGGCTGCTGGCTGGGGCTCCTCTGACCCCTTGAGTGAGACCTTCTGTCTCTTGAATGCTGGCTGTGGCTCCTCTGACACCTGGGTAAGACCCTCTATATCTTGGCTACTGGCTGGGGCTCCTCTGAACCCCTGAGTGAGACCTTCTGTTTCTTGGTTGCTGACTGGGGCTCCTCTGACCCCTGGGGGTGACCTTCTGTCTCTTGGCTACTCGGGGCTCCTCTGACCCCTGGGTGAGACCTTCTGTCTCTTGGTTTCTGGCTGGGGCTCCTCTGACCCCTGGGTGAGACCTTATATATCTTGGTTGCTGGCTGGGGCTCCTCTGACCCCTGGGTGAGACATTCTGTCTCCTGGATACTGATTGGGGCTGCTCTGACCCCTGGGTGAGACATTCTGTCTCTTGTCTACTCTTTGGGGCTCCTATGACCCCTGGGTGAGACCTTCTGTCTCACTCTCTTGGTTGCTGGCTGGGGCTCCTCTAACCGCTGCGTGAGACCTTCTGTTTTCCAAACTGGGAGCTGTCTTCAGGGCCCATTCACGCCACATGCAGTGCAGTGCTTATTTTATCTGCATCAAAAACACAAGGAAAGTAGGTTATATGGGTTCCAATTACATAGTACACACTAATGCAGTGCATTCCACTGCATTTCAACTTCAGAAAAAAAAGTAGAACATGCTGCTTTTTTTTCTGCACAGAACTTTACTAAAGCATTGTAAAAAGCATCACAAATTATAAAAAAAAGAAAAAAAAAAAAGAAAACAAAAGCATCTGTAGTGCATCCGGAAAGGTATCAAAAACGTACTGCAACGCATCAAAATACATTAAAAAGTGCATGCAGAAATGCACTGGGAACAGATCTGGAGGGTGTTTTTGTGGGGTGAATGGACATTCAACTGGGGGTTCTGACTCTGAGCTATCCTCAGGTTTGAGTATATAATGACCCTGCACACCTGTGTACTCCGACAGGCTACGTGCATCTGGTAAAATCCAGACACAGGACTGAAAGTTCTGATCCAGAACTACAGAATCCAGAGAAAACCAAAAAACACAGCTTTCTCCGCTCATTAACCCTTAATGTGAATCCTGTGTAATTTTCTTCTCCATTTTCACAGTGAGAGGGTCTCGTTCTATCACAGTCCCCATACATACATGAATGAGCTGCTTGCACATGTGAATGAGGCCAAATATATGTGCCTTGTAATAAAAGCCGCTTCGTTAAACGAATGTTCTGCACAAATAATTAAAAACAAAATATAAATGTTAAAAAATATGAATCACGCTAAACAAAAACCATCATTTTCCCTTTAAAAATATTATGGCGGCATTACAAAAACATCTAAAACAAAGTAACTAATACTGTCTTAAAGCGTTTAGCTTCTGTATATCAACGCAATAAAGAGAGCTTATAGCAGAATTAGCAAACACATTACAAGCAGTTTTTTCCCCCCCTATCTGGTAAGTTAAGTCATGTTTTCTTGGGGGAAAACAAATGTCTAAACATTAAACCATAATGAGATTGCATTTTTTAAGCATTAATGATATGAACTTACACAGCGTGTACATTCCCTCTAATAGACTCACATCTAATTAACAACGGAGTATGTGGCCAATTTCTAATGGGTATGATCAACACAAACTTGTAAAAGTAAAGTGCCAAACATTAAGATTTCCTTGAAACCTACTAGTTTCATAGAGCGATAATTAACTGAAAGTCATTATATTTTTATATCTGCATTTTTATGGCCATACTATGTTTGCATTAGAGGTAAAGGCATGGATTCTTGTTAAGAAGATTTAAAGGAAAATACATACTGCGTATGTTATCCAGCAATATTTTCTTGGCCCTAAAGTGGAGTTCCAGTCTAATTTTCTTATCTATAAATAGGGCAGATAAGGGTAAAATCTTCTATGGTTTTTGCGTCCCCCGTTGCCGAGATTCCCCTCACCTCCTGTCCCAGTGATAGCTAAGTCATTGCTGTGAGCTGAAATTCCTGCTTCCCCTTTGTCAGGAGCCAAGGGCTTGTTTACACTTGCTTCAAAACATGGCTTCGGACAGGCTTTGTTAAAGCTCTCTGAATGCCAGTCAAAGCTCCTGTCACTAAATAAAATGGTTAGACTCAGAGGCGGCTCTAGGATTTGTGAGGCCTTAGGCAAAACTAAGGCCCCGTACACACGGCCAAGAAACTCGACGAGCAAAACACATCGTTTTGCTCGTCGAGTTTCTTGTGAAGCCGCCGAGGATCTCGGCGGGCAAACTTTTCCCATTGAGGAACGAGGAAATAGAGAACATCCCCGTACACACGGCCAAGAAACTCGACGAGCAAAACACATTGTTTTGCTCGTCGAGTTTCTTGTGAAGCCGCCAAGGATCTCGGCGGGCCAACTTTTCCCATTGAGGAACAAGGAAATAGAGAACATGTTCTCTATTTGGCCCGACGAGATTCTCGTCGGTTTCCTCTGCCGAAAGTGTATACACGGCCGGGTTTCTTGGCAGAATACAGCTCCGATCGAGTTTCTGGCTGAATTCTGCCGAGAAACTCGGTCGTGTGTACCGGGCCAACATGTTCTCTATTTGGCCCGACGAGATTCTCGTCGGTTTCCTCGGCCGAAAGTGTACACACGGCCGGGTTTCTTGGCAGAATACAGCTCCGATCGAGTTTCTGGCTGAATTCTGCCGAGAAACTCGGTCGTGTGTACCGGGCCTTAGACATGAGGCCCCACTCACGCCCATAATGGGAAAGATAATGACAGCGATTGATAAAAATAAACTGTATAAGTAGGGTAAAGTATAGGGGGAGGGTAGGTGGACAGTACATGGGTCAGAAGGGTACAGTACAGGAGGGTAAGTGGACACAGTACAGGGGGTAGGAGGATACAGTACAGGGGGGAGTAGGAGGGCACAGTACAGGAGGTAGGTAAGTGGACACAGTACAGGGGCAGTGATGAATGTTACAGATATGGTCTACTCAAGCAGAGCTGCACAGGGAAGCTGTCACTGGGCTAAATCTACACTAGAATGACAACTACCCCTCTACCTTCCCCTCCAGAGTTTTGCTCTCTTGCGGCACTTTGCAAGGGTTAAAGTGGAGGTTCACCCGGACATAGCATTTTTTAACCTTAGATTCCTGCTCGTTTTGTCTAGGGGAATCGGCTATTTTTTTTTAAATCGAAGCTGTACTTACCGTTTTAGAGAGCGATCTTCTCCGCCGCTTCCGGGTATGGGCTGCGGGACTGGGCGTTCCTATTTTGATCGTCAGTCTTCCGACAGGCTTCCGTTGGTCGCATCCATCGCATCACGATTTTCCAAAAGTAGCCGAACGTCGGTGCGCAGGCGCAGTATAGAGCCGCACCGACGTTCGGCTTCTTTCGGCTACTCGTGACGCGATGGATGCGACCGTCGGAAGCCTGTCGGAAGACTGTCAATCAAAATAGGAACGCCCAGTCCCGCAGCCCATACCCGGAAGCGGCGGAGAAGATCGCTCTCTAAAACGGTAAGTACAGGTTCGATTTTAAAACAACTAGCCGATTCCCCTAGACAAAATGAGCATCAATCTAAGGGTAAAAAAAAAATTGTGGGTGAACTCCCGCTTTAAGGAAGGACCCCAAGGTGGAACATCTTATTACTGCTGCTGCTTTTGTGGATGGGATGTGTATTGCAGCAATCACATGGGATGAATAGTAGAGGAGGGTCAGCAGGGATTGGTGCAGCACACATTCCACCCACAAGCAGCAGAAATAGTAAGATGCTCTGCCTCTGGGTTCTTCCTTAGCCCCTGAAAAAATGTGAGTGGGGGATGGGGCTGGGAACCATGGGGTAGGGGAGTAGGAGGAGGTTTGAAAAAGAGGGGAGTGGGTAGGAGATGGGGATTGAGTAAAGGAGAACTGGAATGGTCAGGGGAGAAAGAAAGAAAGATGAAAGGAAGAAAAGAAAGAAAAAAAATATATAAAAAGAAAGAAAGAAATAAAGAAAGAAAGAAAGAAAGAGGAGGATGAAGGGAGAAAGTAACAAAAAAGGATAACAGGAGAAAGGAAAAAAAAAGAGAGAAAGAAAGAAAAAAGAGAAAGAAAGAAAGATTAAGGGAGAAAAAAAAGAAAGAAACAAAGAAAGAAACACAGAAAGAAGGATGAAGGGAGAACGAAAGAAAGAAAGAATGAAAGAAAGAAAGGGAGAAAGAAAGAAAGAAAGAAAGAAAGAAAGAAAGAAAGAAAGAAGGATGAAGGGAGAAAGGAAAAAAAGAGAGAAAGAAAGGATGGAGGGAAAAAGAAAGATAGATAGATAGACAAATAGCTAAAGGGAGAGAGAGAGAGAGAGAGAGAGAGAGAAAGAAAGAAAGAAAGAAAGAAAGAAAGAAAGAAAGAAAGAAAGAAAGAAAGAAAGAAAGAAAGAAAGAAAGAAGAAGGGAGAAAGGAAAAAAAGAGAGAGAGAAAGAAATAAAGGATGAAGGGAAAAAGATAGATAGACAGATAGATAAAGGGAGAGAGAGAGAAAGAAAGAAAGAAAGAAAGAAAGAAAGAAAGAAAGAAAGAAGGAAGGAAGGAAGGAAGGAAGGAAGGAAGGAAGGAAGGAAGGAAGGAAGAAATGAAAAAAAGAGAGAAAGAATGAGGCTTCAAAGGGGCTTTGGTGAGGCTTTGTGGGGCTACGTGAGCTGAAATTCCTGCTTTCCCTTTGTCAGCAGCCAAGGGCTAGTTTACACTTGCCTCAAAACATGGCTTGGACACGCTTTGCTAAAGCTCTCTGAACACCAGTCAAAGCTCCTGTCATTAAATAAAAATGGTTAGCTTACAGTCCTGTTTCTGTGGGGCTTCGATGAGGCTTCTGTGGGGCTTCAATAAGGCTTTGGTGGAGCTTCGATGAAGCTTTGGTGGAGTTTCAATGAGGCTTCAAAGGGGCTTTGGTGAGGCTTCGTGGGGCTTTGATGAGGCTTCGATGGGGCTTCAAGCGAGCTTTGCCATGGACTTCTATGGAGGCTTTGAAGACGCTTTGAAGTCCCACTAATGTGACATGGGGTATCATTTTTGAAGCCTAAAAACAGAGTTTTGTACCCCTTTTAGGGAGACCCCTCCCCTTGGGTGAACATTGTGGGTGAGACTAGTTTAGTCCCTTATAATATAGAGGTGGAAGAGCCTGGGGCAGAGGATTATGGGAAGAGTCTATACCCTAGTATGCTATCACGTTAGCTTGACGTCTCAGGAAGGGAACCCATTGGTGTAGCGCGCGGGTAATGTAAACAATAGGACGTCTAAAGACGTCCACTCGGCACTTCAGGTCCGTGCTGCAGACGTCTTTTGTCTATAGCGCGGATCTGTAGTGGTTAAGTTTCAAAACTATGGGTTGCAGGTTGAGGCGCCGAAAGTCTCCAAGGTCCCTCTACACCACAATACCCAGGTATTTGAATTCTTCCACCCATAGTAGCGGGGTCTGCGTCCCCACTCCCCGGGCCCGAGGATCCAAAGGAAACACCACCGACTTTGACCAATTTATCCTGACCCCAGAGAAGTGTCCAAACACATTAAATAACTCTAGGGCGGCCTGCAATGACTCTTCAGAATCCTGCAAGTAGAGTAGGGTATCATCTGCATATAGTGATATTTTCTCCTCCAGGGGGCCAATCCGGAGTCCCCTAAGGCCTTGTACACACGGTCGGACCAAACCGATGTGACTGGTCCGTCGGACCGTTTTCATCGGTTCACCTCTGAAGTGGCCGTACGGCCTGATATGTGTACACACCGTCAGTCCAAAATCCGATCGGGTCAGACACACGACGTGCTGAATAAAATGAAGTTCAATGCTTCCAAGCATGCGTTGACTTCATTCTGAGCATGCTCAGGTTTTGAACCACTGCTTTTCTGTGCTAACCATCGGTTTGGTCCGATGGGGCAGTGGTCCATCGGTTCAGTTTTGAAGCATGTTTTAAAATTTTGGACCGAAGGAAAACAGACCGATGGCCTTTACACACGGTCGGTTTGGTCCGATGAAACTGAACTTCGGTTCATTCTCATCGGTTTGGTCCGACGGTGTGTACAAGACTTAAGGTCCCGTACACACGGTCGGACAAAACCGATGAGAATGGACGAAGTTCAGTTTCATCGGTCCAAACCGACCCCTCTGGAGAAGAAAAGTTTCAGACAGGGAGCCATTAGTGCGGAGTCTGGCTCTAGGGGACTTATAGAGCATGCCCATCCAGTGCATGAACTTGGGACCAAAACCGAACCTTCTAAGGACTTCCCATAAATATTTCCACTCAACGGAGTCAAATGCTTTCTCCGCTTCGAGTGAAGCAATGACCCTAGTGCCTCCGTTATCATGGGATGCACCTGCGAATGTTAATGTCCGTGCCCTTCCCCGGCATGAACCCCCGTTTGGTCTTGGTGGACCAAATCTTCAATAACCAACATCAGCCTGACGACCAGTATTTTTGCCAGCACTTTAGCATCTGCATTGATCAAAGAAATCGGTCTATACGAAGCACATTCATCTGGATCCTTACTGGGTTTGGGCACCAACACCACCACCGCCTCCGACATAGAATCTGGCAGAGATCCCACGGCAGATAACTGTGCCAAAAGGGAGGTGAGCCTGGTGGCCAGCACCTCCTGGTACACCAAGTACAATTCGATAGGGAATCCATCAGGTCCCGGGGCCTTAACTGCCTGCATACCCTGTATTGCCTTCTGGACCTCCTCCAGCGTGATATCCTTCTCTAACTCTGCGCTTTTGTCAGGGTCTAGAACTGGGAGCTGCAACTGATCTAAATAAGTAGTCAGGTCGACTGTACTGTACATTGCCCTAGAGGCATAGGGGTCTCGATAGAGCTGGTAAAACCTGTCACTGATCTCCCCAGGGTTGGTTAAGGATCGGCCCTCAGAGTCATTTATCCTGCCCACATGTGTCGTTGCGAACTGCCGTCTGGCCAGCCAAGCCAACAGCTTACCATTTTTGTCCCCGTATTCAAATACCCTCTGTACCTTGTCTAGCAGTGACCTTTTAGTGATATCGATCCTGATCAGGGACAAGTCCCACAGAGTGTGTTGCCATGCCTCATACTTAGTCGGAGTTTGATTCTTGACATAGTCCCGTTCCCTTTCAGCAGCCTGCTCCTCCAACTGACCCCTAGAGCTCTTAAAGTGGCCGACGTACACCTATTCGCGCAGCCGTGCCAACCTGCTGCAGTATAATGACAGCGGCTGGTTGGCAGGTTAATCAACTTCAGCCTGCCCAATAGGCCTTGTACACACGACCGGACATGTCCGCTGAAACTGGTCCGCCGACCAGTGTCAGCGGACAGATCCGATCGTGTGTACAGGCTAGCGGACAGATTTCCAGCGGACAAATGTTTCTTTCTTTTTTTTAGTTTTTTACTTTATTAAAAATTTACAAAGAAAAGGTTACAAAACATTTAACAGTCCCATGACAAGAGCCAATGAGGAACACCAGATATACAAGTGAAGTCTTCAGACAGCTTGGATCGTGGCCTGGTTGGCCTCGTGCTTGGTGGTGGAGGACCTGGTGGGGGTACTCCACAACCCATTGGTGGCGGCGGACCTCCACGTCCTTCAGCAGCACATTGTTGTGGCCCTAGCAAAACTAGCTGTGGCTGCTATAGCAACGTTGCCACTTCTGAGGTATTACCTCCCATTCCAGGTGGTGGCATTCCCATTGGTCCTTATTTGCCTGGGGGCATGCCCATTGGTGACCCATGGGTGGCCTCATGCCTGGAGGTGGGCCCATCATGCCTACATAAACAAGACAGTCAGTAATGGGGACAAATGTTTCTTAGCATGCTAAGAAACATGTCCGCTGGGAAGCTGTCCGGCGGACATGTCCGCTGGTTAGTACGTCTAACCAGCGGACAGAAATCCCGCGCATTTGTCGAATTGATTCGATGCATGCATGGAAGCATTGAACTTGTGCGATAGAGAACGTCGGTGTCGTCTACGTCACCGCGTTCTCTGTCCGCGCGGTTTTCGGTTTGATGGTGTGTACAGCAATCAGACCGAAATCTCCCAGCGGACATGTCCGATGAAAACGGTCCGGCGGACCGGTTTCATCGGACTGTTCGCTCGTCTGTACGGGGCCTTAAAGGTTTGAATCTCGGGTGGTTCCTGCTGAACTGGCCAAGATTCGAACCGTGTATGGCTGGCCTTACTCAGCTGTGTGTATAATTGAATCTCCTATTAGATTTACTCAACGACAGCATTATCTATCCAGGCTAATCACCTCCACCACGTGTTTGTTCTCTAAAAGCTATAATAAAAATAAACTTTTTTTTACTTCATGATTTTTAATAAATCCATATGTGGATTCAGTGATGAAATTAATAACTTTACTCTCAGCCTGGAGTCCAGCTCTGTGATTGTGTTGCAGTGATCAGTGTAATAAGTTCCGGCCGCCTCGTCTTTTCACTTCATGCTTTAACATCAAATACTTTCCTTTTTCTTGGAAACTGACTTTTTGAATAATATGATAAAGTGTTTCTCCTTTGCTTTAAGTTAAACGCTTCCCCTTTTTTTCTCTTCCCTTTTTATCTTAGAGCTGCTGCCCTTTCACAGCCCCATTGGCAGGTCTGAACATTGGCAGCTCGTGCGTCGTGAATATAATGACACGGAAATTTAAATAGGAAATGTGAAATCCATCAACGTTGGGTAATTTTGCCAGTAACATTTTTAATCTCCGGCTCCATGTTTATTATATCATGTTGACAGCATCTTCTTTTAGTGATGCTGAAAAGGGCATCTCGTTTTCACAGAGAAATGAAGGCAAGACGGTGCAGGGAAATGTCACGGAGTGCTTCCAAGCGGGTGAATCGTCTCTTTACATACTGTATGTATAAACCCATACTCTTTGCAGAAGACCCATCAGATTCTATGCACTGGGTAATTATGACATTACAAAGGCCTCGCTGAGCTAGGAAACCTGGAAGATCTCTTTGTTTAAAAAGCCAAAATGCAAATATTCATGCAATATCATATTTTTTTTTTGCTACTGGCTGACTTATATGATAGCAATAATTGAAGGCCCATTTACCGTATATACTCCAGTATAAGCCGAGTTTTTCAGCACATTTTTTTGTGCTGAAAATGCCCCCCTCGACTTATACTCGAGTCACCTTTTTGCGCCTGATCTCCTGGACTTTGGGGACCCGGTACTGGCCGGCCGTAGATCCCCTGGACCCCAAGCTTGGCATACACTCTACAAGTGTGCAAAGTTTGTTGTCCGGGGGACCTGCAGCCGGGGAGCACCGATTTTTCAAAGCCGGGCACCCCTTCCATAGACTCCCATGTTCAGTGCCGATCCTGACCTCCCTGGGGCCCTAAGCAAAATTACATGTCACATTAACCTCTTTCCCACCGGGCTTGTTTTTCAGATTCGGTGTTTAAGAGACTAAAACAGTTTTTTTTGCTAGAAAATTACTTAAAACCCCCATACATTATATATATTTTTTTCTAACACCCTAGAGAATAAAATGGCAGTCATTGCAATACTTTTTGTCACACCGTATTTGTGCAGCGGTCTTACAAGCGCACTTTTTTTGGAAAAAAATCACTTTTTTAATAAAAAAATAAGACAACAATAAATTTTGCCCAATTTTTTTATATATTGTGAAAGATAATGTTACGCTGAGTAAAATGATACCCAACATGTCACGCTTAAAAATTGCGCCCACTCGTGGCATGACGTCAAACTTTTACCCTTAAAAATCTCGATAGGCGACGTTTAAAAAATTCTACAGGTTACATTTTTTGAGTTACAGAGGAGGTCTAGGCTAGAATTATTGCGCTCGCTCTAACGATCGCGGCGATACCTCACTTGTGTGGTTTGTGTGGTTTGAACACTGTTTTCATATGCGTTTGCTTCTGTGTGCGAGCTCGTCGGGACGGGGCGCTTTAAAAAAAATGTTGTTTTGTTTTCTTATTTATTTTTATTTAGTTAATAATTTTTTACACTGAAATAAAAAAAAAAATGATCACTTTTATTCCTATTACAAGGAATGTAAACATCCCTTGTAATAGAAAAAAGCATGACAGGTCCTCTTAAATATGAGATCTGGGGTCAAAAAGACCTCACATCTCATATTTAGACTTAAATGCAAAAAAAAGAAAAAAATTATTGAAACTGTAATTTTTTCAAATGACAAAAAAAAAATGTTTCTTTAAGACGCTGGGCGGGACTGACGTTTTGACGTCACTTCCACCCAGCAGAGCTATGGGGACGGGTGAAGGACATTTTTCCCTCACTCGCAACCCCAGTCAGCTGCCGAACGGACCCGATCGCCTCCGCCGCTACCGACGGCTCCGGTAAGCGGCGGAGGGCGCGGGAGAGCGGCGGGAGGGGGGACCCCTCTCCCGCCACCGATAACGGCATTCTCGCGGCGAATCCGCCGCGGAGACCGCCGTTATCGTGTACAGGACCGCCCACTGAAGAGATGGATATCTCGGTTGTGGCAGCAGCTGCTGCCTTTACCGAGATATCCATCTTTAAAAAGAGGACGTCTTTTGGACATGGGGCGGTGGTCAAGAGGTTAAAGTTGAGAAGCGGGGGGGTTGGGGTGGGGGCTGCCGAAAATGACATCTCACATTACAGTTGAGAAGCGGGGGGCGCTGCCGACAGTGACGGGGGGAGGGGGTGTTCTGCTGTCGGAAATTACATCAAAGTGAGGAGCGGGGGGTGCTGGCTTCTTACCTCTTCTCCCATGCAGCCAGCGAGTTGAGAAGCAGGGTGAGGGGCCGAAAATTACTTCTCACCAGGTGGGGCCTCTAGTAATTTGGGGGGGCCCTCCGCAGCTTTGCGGGGCCCTAAGCGGCTTGCATAGTGAGCCTATAGGGCGGATCGGCCCTGCTCATGTTAAACGGTAATTTCTCTGGTGAATTTGGACACCCGGTACCGGACGGTCGTAGGTCCCCTGGACCCAGAACTTGGCACACATGTAGCCCCATTTCTCCATAGACTCCCATGTTAAATGTCAGTCATGGGCACAGTGAGGCATGGACACAGTGAGGTATGCACATGGACACAGTGAGGCATGGACACAGTGAGGCATGGGCACAGTGAGGCATGGGCACAGTGAGGCATGGACACAGTGAGGTATGTACATGGACACAGTGAGGCAAAGTGAGGCACAGTGAGGCATGCAGATGGACACCCTAGGCTTAAACTTGAGTCAATTTTGCATTTTTTCCCCCGTCGTTAAATCGTACACATGACCGTTTTTCACGATGTAAAAAACGACAACGTGCAAAACGATGAGAAAAAATAGAGCATGCTCTAAATTTTTAACGCCCATTTTTCGCGTCCTGAAAAATGCTCTGGAGCCTACACACGGACGTTTTTCACGACCAATTTTAAAAAACTTGAAAAAAAATTCTCTTCATGAAAAACGGTTGTGTGTACGCGGCATTAGGGGAGTTCTGAGTGATTGTCTTTTCAGGAACAGCGATTTCTCTGTACGCCGAGTCAGTTCACTCCCCCCACAGTTAGAAACACCTCCCTAGGACACACTTAAAGTGGAGGTCCACCCCAAAAACAATTACATAAAAATGCAAAAAAAAATTGAAAAAAAAATGTTTTACTTTCCAGAAACTGCAGTTGCTAGGTGGATCTTCCTAATCTGCCTCTTCCTAGTCCGCGGCTGGTCTTCATCCTCGTGTTGTCTTCTGGGGAATGGGACGCGCTAAATTATGGGAACTGTGTGTATCCCAGAGATCAGCTGCCCATTCATACAGCGCAGTGAGACTCGCGCATGCGCAGTAGGAAACGGACAGTGAAGCCGCAAGGCTCCATTGCCTGTTTCACTTAGTGAGAACCCCGCTTTAAAATGGATGTAAACCCGATTTTTTTTTTTGGCTGGCACTATGTATAGTATATTATTTCAGATCATCTGTGCCCAGTCTTGCCACAAAGTGTTAATCCAGCTCTGAGCAATCCTATTTTTTTTCAGTGAGATAAAACAGACAAAAGGAGAAAACCCTATATATTCTTCCCCCCTGCTGTGAGTGACAGATGGTTTACATATCTCATGCACGAGCCTGAGACAGGTATTATTTTTTTAATTCCCATCCCCACCCCCACTCCTTTCTTCTGCAGCTCTCCCAGGATTGGCTGGAACACACCTCAGCATGATTGGGCATGCTGAAGTAATGTGGTTACTTTTCTGGATTTTGACTGGATGTTAGTGATCATAGCAGAATTCAGTGTAAGAAATGCACAGGAGAAAATGCATGTTGACAAGGGGAGTGTAGAGGAGGGTGGAGAGTCTACTGACATCACAACTCCACCCACCGAGCTCCAAACAACAGATCCACCCACAGAATCTGCAGTTTTTCAGTTCTCATAACAGACAGAGGGGAGACATGTGACAGGTAAGGATACATGCAGGAGGCGTCTATATCCTTATAGATCAGCACTATGGCAGTAGTTTAGAAAGGATGAGAGTGGGTTTACATCCACTTTAACCACTTTAACCTTCTTACTAATACTCAAATGACGGCTGGCGAATACTCTATTGTTCTGACAGGACGTCATATGTATATGTAGAAGAATACGTATCGGCCTAAACGGGGATAAAACATATTTTTTTTAAAAAATTGGATATTTATTATAGCAAAAAGTAAAAAATTGTGTTTTTTTTCTAAATTTACGTTTTTTTTTTGTTTCTAGCCCAAAAAATAAAAACCGCACAGGCGATCAAATACCACCAAAAGAAAGCTCTATTTGTGAGAAAAAAAGTACGTAAATTTTGTTTGGGAGCCACGTTGCACGACCGCGCAATTGTCAGTTAAAGCGACTCAGTGCAGGAAGCTAAAATTTCGTCTGGGCAGGAAGTGGGTGTATGTGCACAGTAGGCAAGTGGTTAAACCAGCTTCATGTGAGGGCAGGACATCATGGGCCCACCTCATGGGATCATCACAACAATGCTCTGCACTTAGAGTACAATACTTCCAAATGCATTGTTCATGTCTTCATATCTGCGTCATTCTCTGCACCAATGAGGACCACCCAGAGCTGATGAGGAAATGGAAAGGAAAAGGGCATTTGCTCAATTCCCAAAGCTTACGCACCAGCTCTTACTGTGAAGAAACCTTTCCTTTATTTGGAGATGAACTCTCTATTCCACCAGATGAAAAGAGTGCCCCCTTGTCCTTTGTGATGACCTCAAAGTGGAGTTTCCATCCAAAAATGTTTTCTTCATTATTGTGCTCATTAGACCTAAAAAAAGAAAAAAAATATGTTTTTACTCATCTGGAAATGCCTGTTGCTATGCGGTCCCACGAAATCTGCCTTTGGAATCACCTAGGATTCTGACATCATCTCCCTCTAATGCTCCTGGGAAATGTGTGTCATCATTTCCCAGGATGCAGTGCACTACCCAATTATCACTCCCCATCCAAGACTTCCAGGAAGTTGGGGCCAGATTCACAGCCAGGCGGCGCAGCGTAACGTAACCGATTTAGGTTACACTGCCGCAAATTTTCTGTCTAAGTGCCCGATCCACAAAGCACTTACCTGGACATTTGCGGCGGTGTATCCTAAATCCGTCCGGCGCAAGGTGGGCCCAATCGAATGGGGAGAGTCCCATTTAAATTAGGCGTGCTCCCGCGCCGGACGTACTGCGCATGCTCCCGTCGCAAATTTCCCGAAGTGCTTTGCACGAAGTTACGACGCGCCAACGTTTTGTGAATCGTGACGGGTAAAAAAGACTTGCGCCGGGAAAAATAATTTTTTTAAAAAAAAATCGAAAGCGACGCGGGAAAGACGGGTATACTTTTACATGGTGTACTAAGTTTACACTTTGTAAAAGGTGCCCTATCTTTGCGACGGCAAACTAACACTTGCGGCGACGTAACGACGGGAAAAAAAATTGTGGATCGCCCTAACTGCTAATTTGCATAGCCGACGCTGGTTTACGACGCAAAATCCCCCCAGCGGCGGCCGCGGTACTGCATCCTAAGATCCGACAGTGTAAAACTATTACACCTGTCGGATCTTAGGGATATCTATGCGTAACTGATTCTATGAATCAGTAGCATAGATAGAAACAGGGATATGACGGCGTATCAGCAGATACGCCGTCGTATCCCTTTTGTTAATCTGGCCCTAAGTGCTTGTGGGCTTCACAATGCCCACAAGCAAAATGACAACAGTGTGGACATAGTTTTATAAACTATATTTTTTTAATAACTATGCGGAGCGGCGGCGGATTGTAAAATAGTAAGTGACCGGATTTATATTATAAAAACGCAGGATGAAAGGACATACATTTAAAAAATGTTAATTGTGGTTGGAACCCCGCTTTAAAGTGAAAAACTCAACACAAGCTCACTGTATATATTTGTACATGTTGATCATATCCCCCCTTAATCTCCTCTTTTCACAAGAGAATAAATTTAGTTCTTCTAATCTTTCCTCAGAGCTGAGCTCCTCCATGCCTCTTATCAGTTTGGTTGCCCTTCTCTGCACTTTCTCCAGTTCCCCGATATCCTTTTTGAGAACTGGTGCCCAAAACTGAACTGCATATTCCAGATGAGGTCTTACTAGTGATTTGTACAGGGGGGCAAAATTATATCTCTGTCTCTGGAGTCCATACCTCTCTTAATACAAGAAAGGACTTTACTCGCTTTGAAAACCGCAGCTTGGCATTGCATGTTATTATTGAGCTTATGATCTACCAAAACCCCCAGATCCTTCTCCACCATTGAGTTATGCCTGTTTGGATTTATGTTTGGTAATGCCAGGGTTGCTTAAAGCTCTTATTCCCTATGTTGCTTATTGTTATTAAAAGTTATTAATAAAAAGCCATTACAGATGTAAGAAAGCACATTTAATGCAACAATAGGAAAAATTCTGTCCATTGTTGTCTCTCAACAGCGGAATCATTTTTGTTTTGCCACCGGCTGTTAGTTTTGGAACTATGCAATTCTTCTGGGATAAGTCGGAAAGAAACACCTAATTATAAACCTTGTAATGGGGGTGCGACTGTTAATGGCTAGCTCTTCAAATATCTCAGTATAATCACCTTAACCAATGTCTCCCTGTTGTCTACTTCTCGTGCAAAACTCATCACTCTGCCCCTATTTTATTGCACCAATTTTAGTTAGCAATTTGTTGCTAAGAAATTAAGAATAGCAATGCAAAAATGCTGGCTTGTAACTTCTTCAAACCAAATGTTTATTTACAAAAGCATAAAAAAGTCCATATATGTTAAATAAAATTGCAAAACCTTTCGATGAGGATGGGATTTGGACAAAGAAGCAAAGGACAGAAACCTTCAAAATTATTTGCAACATTTGTGTGAATATCAAAATATTTAGACAGCATTTTTTTTTAATACAGTCCATCCGGAAAGTGTTTTACAGTGCTTCGCCTATTCCATGTTTTATTACTTTACAGATTTATTCCAAATTGGATTAAATTCATTATTTTCCTCAACATTCTATAAACAATACCCCATAATGACAATATGAAAGAAGATTGTTAGAAATCTTTTCAAATTAAAAAAATATAATAAATGCAAAAAAATCCCATGTACATAAGTATTCACGGACTTTGCCATGTTGTGTTTGGTGAGCATTGTTTCCGAGCATGCATGTTTGTACTTTGGCCTTTTGTCCGAAGAGCGTTGGCCAGGAACTTGTCTTGCATACAAAAGGCACACAATTGTCTGCCAACAAACACATAGTTTTTTAGCTCTTTTGCACCACCCTATGGGCACCTTCTGCTAATGTTGTGTTTGGTTACGGCTTCACTGCGCGACTCGCACAGTTCCCAGAAGGCAGTGCGGCTCATTCACAAGAAGACACCGCAACGTAGGATGAGCCAGAAGATCCACCACGGTGGAAGAAGAGGCAGAAGAGCTTCCGCATAGCAACCGCCCTTTCAGGTGAGTATAAACATTTTTATTTTTTCATTTTTTTTATTTATTTTTTTTATTTAAGATTTTTAGGCAAAAACTTTAAGGGGTAGATTCACAGACAAGATACGACAGCATATATCCAGATACTCCGTTGTATCTCTGAGTCCGGCCGGTCGTATCTATGCGCCTGATTCATAGAATCAGTTACGCATAGATTTCTGTTAGTCCCGACCGGTGTAAGTCTCTTACGCCGTCAGATCGTAACTGCATTTTTCCGCTGACCGCTAGGGGCGTGTAAGCTGATTTACGCATCGAAATATGTAAATCAGCAAGATTCACGAACGTACGCCCGGCCGACGCAGTACATTTACGCCATTTACGTTAGGCATTTCCCGGCGTATAGTTACCCCTGCTATATGGTGGCGTAAGTGCGGCGTACCAATGTTAAGTATGGCTGTCGTTCCCGCGTCGAATTTTGAATTTTTTACGGCGTTTGCGTAATTCGTCCGTGAATGGGGCTGGACGTCATTTACGTTCACGTCGAAACCAATGACGTCCTTGCGGCGTACTTTGGAGCAATGCACACTGGGAAATTCCACGGACGGCGTCAGGCCTAATTTACATAACACACGCCCACATCTTCACTATTTGAATTAGGCGGGCTTACGCCGGCCTATTTACGCTACGCCGCCGCAACTTTCTTTTAGGAATACGGCACTTGCCTGTAAAAGTTGCGGAGGCATAACGGAAATAGGATACGTTACGCCCGCACAAAGAAATGCCGATCTATGTGAATCTACCCCTTTGTGTCCAAACACTCCTCATGATTCCTGGAATCAAGGATAACAGAGACACCCAAAGTGAAACTTCCACTGTGAAGTATAAAAGATGTGCCCTTACCGGATAGATAGACTCCACGTTACAGGAGCCTAGTAAAGCATGGATTCACACACCCCATTAAGGATCCATCCATAAGACCCCCAAACAGGCCGGTAAACACCCTACTCCAGATACATGAGGTATTACACTCAAAAGATGTTTGGGCTCACGGGGCAGAGAGGGGAGGATGACATGGATGTCACCCCATGTCATACTGCATGCAACACTAGCAGGAGAGCAGCCCACACGGGCCCCATTTGCATCAATGGACTCTGCTGCCCCTGACACTAAGATGGAGGAAGGGGGGAGGAATGAGAGGCAGTATAACCCTGGCAGACATACTTAGAGCGGTGCACACTTGCACAGCCTTCGTGCATACGCTACATGAAGGAGGAACTGGGCTTTATCCGCCATGACATCCATAAGGTCTGGGAACGCACCGTGGCAGCAGAGGACCACATCAGCGACATAGAAGACAAAATGGCCCCGATAATCAGAGACACTCAGAACGCTGCTAGACTGGTCAAGGTGAACGAGATCAAGTCTGATGACCTTGAGAACCATTTGAGGAAAAATAACGTGCGCATAGTGGGGCTCCATGAGAAGACGGAGGGCAGGGAGCCCACAGAATTTGCTGAACAATGGCTGCTGGAGGTCTTTGAGAGGGAAGTATTTACCTTGCTGTACTCAGTGGAGCAGGTGCATAGGGTGCCATCCAGACCTCTCCTACCGGGCCACCCACCCTGCACCCTCCTGACCAGGCTACTTAACCATAAATACAAGGAAATCATACTTCGCCAAGCAAGGGAATGGAGCAACATTCAATTTAACAGTGTACACAAATCTTTTTACCCTGACTATTCAGCTGAAGCACAATGCCGCAGGGCGACATTTGCTGACGTCAAAGATCCATCCATGGAAAGCAGACGAAGATGGTATTGAATCAGCCTTGCTGTTTTTTTTTTCCTTTTCCTTGTTCTTTCATGCAAGTGATATAAAGGAAGAGGGAGATTGCCACATAGTTTAAAACCTGTGGTATTTATTGAATGAGTCCACAAGTCCAACAAAAGTAAATATATCCTGGGTTAAAAGATTCTGCAGATCACAAACGGGCATGGTAAGTTGAGTCTATGCTCTATCTTTTGTTGCTTTATATTCTAAAAAAAGACACCTAGGCTGTGGTGACCCTGAGATGAGATAAGCTAAACCCAGGACCATTTTTAAGGCATGGAAAAAGGGGCCCATCATTGTTGAGGGGTCCAAAGCCGCTGCCTCATACTTGCCAACTATCCCAGTTTAAATTCCCTTATCCCTTGTTTTAGTCCCGTGCTGTGTCCCGATATCTCAGTGTAAAGTTCTGTTGCTGCTGCCCAGCTCTGGCCTTTTGTCATGTACAGATGACTCACCTGCAGACCCTGTGTTTACATGTAAATAACCGTCATTCATATGTAAATAACGGGGGCATTTATATGTAAATAACCGACATTGATAGGTAAATGTCAGTGGCATTATGTAAATAGAAGCGGCATTCATATGTATATCATGTCCCCCTGAGGTCATATCTACCATCACTACAGCTGAGTGTTGCCCAGGAGAGGTAAAGGAGCATGCTTAAAAGTCCTGACTACACCTTAAGTCATTAAGCCTAAAATCAGCCTGCAAAGGTAGGCAAATTGGAGGTGGAACCCTTCTTCAAAATAACATGGTGCCACAGGACCCTGAATTTTGGTGCATGTGAACAGTAATGAACATTCATTGAGTGGTAAGGATAAGCAGTAACATCTAGGAACCAATCCGTGAGCAGTAATAATGTGCAGTAACCTCTAGGAACCAATCAGTGAGCCATAGTGTGTGCTGTAACCTCTAGCAACCAGTCAGTGAGGGGTAATGATACACTGTAACCTCTGAGAACCAATCGCAATCGCTGCCTGATCTGAATCAGTAAACTGATTTTGAGTCTAGCTGCTATTTATTGTAAGTCTCAAAGCATATGGAGAGCAAAATTGCATGGAAAAGGGGGCCCAAGAAAATTTTTGCCCAGGGTCCAGTCAATTATAAAGACGGTCATGCCTAAGCGCCCCCAGTCTCCAGGACACTAGGGGCCAGATTCACGTATCTGGGCGCATCTTTGTGCGGGCGTAGCGTATCCTATTTACGCTACGCCGCCGCAACTTAGACAGGCAAGTGCAGTATTCACAAAGCACTTGCTCCGTAAGTTGCAGCGGCGTAGCGTAAATGGGCCATCGTAAGCCCGCGTAATTCAAAGTAGGCTGGTAGGGGGCGTGTTGTATGGAAATGAATCGTGACCCCACGTAAATGATGCGCCTAACGAACGGCGCATGCGCGCGCATGCTCAGTATCACGTCGAATTTTCTCCCTAGTCGGCGTGAACGTAACCTACGCCCATCCCCATTCACGTACGACTTACGCAAACGACGTAAAATACGACACTGTTCCGACGTTTCCGACGTCCATACCTTAACATAACTTACCCCTGCTTTATGAGGGGTAAAGTTACGCCGGTCGTACGCCTTACGTAAACAGCATATTTTAATACGCCAGGCGCAAGTACGTTCGTGAATCGGCGTATCTAGCTCATTTGCATATTCGACGCGGAAATATACGGAAGTGCCCCTAGCGGCCAGCGTAAATATGCACCCCAAGCTACAACGGCGTAGGAGACTTACGCCGCTCGTATCTTGGCAACAGTGAGGCGTATCTGATTCTATGAATCAGTCGCAAAGATACGACGGCGCACATTCGGACTTACGACGGCGTACGTGGAAATACGCCGTCGTAAGTCCTTTGTGAATCTGGGCCCTGGTATATACTGTGGGTCTGTAGCTGACCATCGACTCATTTTACAGAACGTGATCGAGTGCAACTTATTAAGTACCCAGTGTGTATTTTTAGTTTCATTAACATCTCTAATCCCCGGTTATGTTTTAATTGAAGTTTGGAAACATGATATCACTTCTTAGGAGAAAAAAATAGCATGGTGTAATTTTAGGTATAGGTAAACAGATGTAGACTCTATTAACTTCACATAATTAAGCTGAAATAAATTCATCCCATCAAGTGTTCTTGACTGTGATTTAAGCAGATGGCTCTGGGTTCCAACTTTACGAGTGCCTACACCTGCCAAGTCTCCACCATCTTGAGATGTCTTCTGTGGATCTTGACGCTCAAGTAAACAACCTGAGTTAAAATTGCTTTTCCTCCTTTTTCTTTTTTTAATTGCACACACTTTCTATACTCGTAAAAGATTGAAATTTTGTTGCCAAATAAGAATGAAAATTCTAACTAAGTTAATGCAATTATTATTATTTTTGCAGCCACTGTAAGTATGGTGGTTAAGTGGTTAGAGCTTTGCAACACCATTGGGCTCTGTTTGAATATCAACCAGGGACCCAAAATGTATAGGATTTTCATGTTTTCTTGTGTCTTCGTGGTTTTCCTTTAGTTGCTCCAGTTTTCCTCTAGATAATAACTACCCAATGGTAGATTAAAGCCCAATTACAAGAACTAGAAGAATCTACACTTGCAGTGGGTCCCTGTGGTACAAAGGTTGAATACTCATGACTAAGGGTCCCAGAAAAATGTTTTAATACTATCCGATTCCATGCTTTAGCAGGCTCCATATAGTGGTGGGATTGGTCTCCTGAAGGCTCCCCTCTAAGGTGCTCCTGATTGCGGTTGCACACTTACCCCTATTCAGGGCTTTTTTTCTCATAAAATAGGTACAGGAACTCAATCACGACCCCCCCGTCCCTTACACACACCCTCCAAATCGCATCAAATAGTGGTGTGATGGACGTACTAAAATGAATATATTTGAGTTATGAATAGAGCTACTCAAATGTTGTCTTTCTTTCATTATATCGTTTATTTGTTTTATTTCCTTTTATTATTCGATCTATATAAGATATATATGCATATGTATGTATGGGTATACAGTATGTTACAATAGTGTTTATTTTCCTTGAGAGTTTATATCAGATATGATGGGCCAGATCCACAAAAGAGATACTCCGACTTAACTGCTGTTCAGTCTGTGTGTAACTTTGGAAACGATCCTCAAAAGGCTTTTTCCAAAGTTAGGCAGAAGATCCGGCATGTGTAATTGAATTACACTGCCGAATCTTAGGATGCAGTACCGCATCCGCCGCTGGGGGCATTTCGAGTCGAAATGCCGTTTCTAGTATGCAAATTAGCACTTAAGGCGATCCACAAAGCTTTCTAGCTTCCTTTTTGCGCCGTAAGTGTTATTTTGCAAGTGTAAAATTAGGGCTGGTTCTACAAAGTGTAAACTAGTCACACCATGTAAAAGCCCATTCCAGCGACGGCATTTGGTATGCTTTCCCGAGGGAGAACTCCACGGCAATTTGTAAAAACAAAACCGGCATGGGTTCCCCCCCAGGAGCATACCAGGCCCTTAGGTCTGGTATGGGTTGTAAGGGGACCCCCCCTACGCCGAAAAATTGACGTAGGGGGTCCCCCTACAATCCATACCAGACCCGTATCCAAAGCACGCTACCCGGCCGGCCAGGAAAGGAGTGGGGACGAGCGAGCGCCCCCCCCCCCTCCTGAGCCGTGCCAGGCCGCGTGCCCTCAACATGGGGGGGTTGGGTGCTCTGGGGCAGGGGGGCGCACTGCGGGCCCCCCCACCCCAGAGCACCCTGTCCCCATGTTGATGAGGACAGGACCTCTTCCCGACAACCCTTGCCATTGGTTGTCGGGGTCTGCGGGCGGAGGCTTATCGGAATCTGGGAGTCCCCTCAAATAAGGGGGCCCCCAGATACCGGCCCCCCACCCTAAGTGAATGGATATGGGGTACATCGTACCCCTATCCATTCACCTGTAGGCAAAAAGTTAGTTAGTAAACACACAACACAAGGCTTTTTAAAATATTTTATTATTCTGCTCCGGATGCCCCCCCTGTCTTCGTTATTAGCTCAATTAGCAGGGGGGGCTTCTTCTTCCGCTCTCCGGGGGTCTTCCACTCTCCGGGGGTCTTCCGCTCTCCGGGGGTCTTCTCCGCTCTCCGGGGGGGGCTTCTCCGGACTCCGGGGGGCTTCTTCCATCTTCTCCCCTCTTCCGCTCTTGACTCGGCGAACCCCGGTTCTTCTGCAGCTCTCCGGTGCCTTCTTCTTCAGCGCTGGCTGCCTGCTATGTTTGTGTGTTAGCTCGATTTCAAACAGGCAGCCAGCGCGGTCTTCTGTGGCGTCATCTTCTCTTCCTTTCTTCCGATGTTGCCTCGTCGCCTGTTGTCGCTGTAATGATGGAAGCGCGCCTTGCATCCCATTTATATAGGCATCACCGTCCCATCATGCTCCGGCAGGTACCCACGTGGTGGGTGCCTACCCACGTGCACCCACCACGTGGGTACCTACCGGAGCATGATGGGACGGTGATGCCTATATAAATGTGATGCAAGGTGCGCTTCCATCATTACAGCGACAACAGGCGACGAGGCAACATCGGAAGAAAGGAAGAGAAGATGACGCCACAGAAGACCGCGCTGGCTGCCTGTTAGAAATCGAGCTAACACACAAACATAGCAGGCAGCCAGCGCTGAAGAAGAAGGCACCGGAGAGCTGCAGAAGAACCGGGGTTCGCCGAGTCAAGAGCGGAAGAGGGGAGAAGATGGAAGAAGCCCCCCGGAGTCCGGAGAAGCCCCCCCGGAGAGCGGAGAAGACCCCCGGAGAGCGGAAGAAGAAGCCCCCCCTGCTAATTGAGCTAATAACGAAGACAGGGGGGGCATCCGGAGCAGAATAATAAAATATTTTAAAAAGCCTTGTGTTATGTGTTTACTAACTAACTTTTTGCCTACAGGTGAATGGATAGGGGTACGATGTACCCCATATCCATTCACTTAGGGTGGGGGGCCGGTATCTGGGGGCCCCCTTATTTGAGGGGACTCCCAGATTCCGATAAGCCTCCGCCCGCAGACCCCGACAACCAATGGCAAGGGTTGTCGGGAAGAGGTCCTGTCCTCATCAACATGGGGACAGGGTGCTCTGGGGTGGGGGGGCCCGCAGTGCGCCCCCCTGCCCCAGAGCACCCAACCCCCCCATGTTGAGGGCACGCGGCCTGGCACGGCTCAGGGGGGGGGGGGCGCTCGCTCGTCCCCACTCCTTTCCTGGCCGGCCGGGTAGCGTGCTTTGGATACGGGTCTGGTATGGATTGTAGGGGGACCCCCTACGTCAATTTTTCGGCGTGGGGGGGTCTCCTTACAACCCATGCCAGACCTAAGGGCCTGGTATGCTCCTGGGGGGGGAACCCATGCCGGTTTTTTCTTTGAAAATTGGCATGGAGTTCTCCCTCAGGAATGCATGCCGCTGTCATTTTTTTTTTTCCCCGACGCAACTTTTTTAAGCCGTCGCGATCCTCAAAACTCGGCGTAACGTAACTTCGCGCATGCGCAGTACGGCCGGCGCGGGAGCGCGCCTCATTTAAATGGGACTCGCCCCATTTGAATAGGAACGCCTTGCGCCGGCGGAATTTTAGTTACACAGCCTGAAATTTCTAGATAAGTGCTTTGTGGATCAGGCACTTAGGTAGAAACTTTAAGGCAGTGTAACTTAAATGGGATTTTTTAAGTTACGCCAGGTTTTTGTGGATCTGGCCCGATGTTTTTAAAGTTACAATTCAACATTGGAAAAAAAAAGACAACAGAAAGCTATTCTCACTCCATTCCCCCCTCCCTTCTACTGCACTCCTAAACAGCTCCTCCCATAGCCCCCACCACCGAGAGAAGAAGATGGCCCCCAAATACTTTGAAACATGTGCTGTGAAACGTGTGCAGCATGCCAAGAATGAACGTCACAGGAAGAAGCCATATATGGACTAACCAATCAGTGTGTTCATGTGAATGGTGTCATGATGTTTTTAAAGCTGTGCTGGCAATAAAATTCCCTCTCTTTGGTTGAATGCTGAAAAGGTGAGGTTGCAGTGTGTTTCAGCTCTCTGCATGCTCCCATTGATTTGGGTCAAACGGCAGAAATGGGTTAGCCCTGAGATTGTATCAGGAAATCAATCGTTATCAGTGGGTGTGGTCAAATTTCACTAACATTGGGAGGGTCTAAATAGAGTCATTAAATACCAGGAGTGCATTATGTACAGATTGCAGAGTTCAGGGAGGGGGGTGACACACAGACTGCAGAGTTCAGGGTGTGCTGCGTAAATAGTGCAGAGTTCAGGGGTGCGCTGCATAGCAGAGTGCAGAATTCAGCCTTCTTCCAAAGCTGCTTACCTCAACATCCCCATCTACATGTCACGTTTAGCCCTCTTCAGCTCTGACCTCTGCATACAACCCCCTCTACTGCCCCCATCTCCTTCAAAGCTCCACCTTCTTTCACAAATCTTATTTTTGTTGCTGGTTTAAGCAGAAGCGCCCAGCGAGCTCTAATACCTCCCTGCATATTATAGTTGGCTCAACCTCTCTCATTTGCGGTGATATCATCCAGTGGGGATGTTTGCATTTGCATTGCACCCCCTGTACCTGCATCTCCCTTATCCCCATCCTTCACTCAGTGGGAGTCATTTAGGAGATCTGATCTGTGGCAGCTGTTGGGGAAAAAGCTTTCACTTGTAAGCATAAAAGCCAGACTTTTGTGTTTTCAAGTAATAGTGGTCAGCAGGGAGCAGAAGGCCTGAGCCAGAGGTGGCTTAAAAAAAGCCCTGCCCCTATTACATACAATACCAGCATTAATGGCCTCACATATGATGACACAGAGGTACAGCCAAGAGACCTGAAGTTTGTGGAGCAAAGGTCAGCACAGGAGTCAGCTGGAGCCGTGGATAGGGTAAGTAACAATGCCTGTCCCTGCACCCCTCTTGACATAAGGGGAATTTCATCTTTGCTGTGTAGGGAGGGACACTGCAAGGGTAGATTTTGTCTAATTCTAGAAGTTGAGCTTTAAGGAAAGCGGATATGAGTGAATATGAAGGCTGTCATTGCTGATCTAACCTTTTGAAAATGATTGTTGCCTGGCTGTCACGCTAAGCCAATAACTTAAAGCAGACTTCTGGAAAAAAAAATGTTTTGCTTGGTTCGTCCAAGGGCAACCCGAATATACTTACCTGATCCTTCTGACTCCCCCCCCCTATTTAGTACTACTTAGTTTAGTCCTAGGTAGACCCCCTCCCACTTCTTCCAGGGTCCCTCAGTCAGTGTTAATTATTCACAGAGCTGGGATTTGGAAAGTCATTGGTTTCTTACACTTAAAGCGGTAGTAAACCCGCTGATTTTTTATTTTTTTTCTAAACCTGTAAGGCAAAAGGCACCGCATACTAGCTCATTATGAAATACTTACCCTAGATCAAGGCGTCGGTATCTCACCCGGTCCACGCCGAGGGAGCGGACATTTTCCCTCAGCATCTCTTCCGGGTATCGTGGCTCTGGCGCTGTCAGTGGCCGGAGTCGTCACTCCCGAGACTTCTTTCCGGCAAGGTCCAGCGTCTGCCGGACCTTTCAGCCGGCGATTTTAGAGCGCATGTGCCGCTGAAGTCAGCGGCTCATTGCAAGGGAAATGTTTCCTAAACTGTACAGGTTTAAGAGATATTCTTTTTGGGCCAGATTCACAAAGAGATACGACGGTGTATCTACAGATACACCATCGTATCTCTGACGTAAACTGGTCCTATCTATGCGCCTGATTCATAGAATCAGATACGCATAGATAGGGCTAGATCCGACAGTGTTACAATGTGTTACACTGTCGGATCTTTTTTTCAATTTAAAAATGGCGCCGGGGGCGTTCCCGCTGATTTACGATAAATAATATGTAAATCAGCGAGATACGCAAATTCACGAACGTACGCGGACCCGTCGCAGTCTTCTTACGTCGTTTCCGTAGCGGTTTTCCGTCGTATACTTACCCCTTCTTTTATCAGGCGCAGCCAATGTTAAGTATAGCCGGCGTTCCCGCGTCGAATTTGAATTTTCCTACGTCGTTTGCGTACGCCGATTCACGAACACGCGCGTTGCAAGTCCCGCTCACGTCGCAACCACTGACGTCCTAGTGACGTCAGTGGGAGCAATGCACGCCGGGAAATTCCACGGACGACGCATGTGCATTTAAATTGGCGCGGGAACGCGCCTGATTTAAATATGACACTCCCCTAGCCGCGGAATTTGAATTCCGCTGGGGGATTTAGGATCCGCCGTCGCAAGTTTGGAGGTAAGTGGTTTGTGAATTAGCCACTTGCCTCCTAAACTTGCGGGAGCGGATCTTAATTCACGTAGATCGAGCGGATCTATAGATCCGCTGAGCTACGTGAATCTGGCCCCATATCTACAGGTAAGCCTTATTATAGGCTTACCTATAGGTCAAAGTGTAAAAATAGGGTATACAACCGCTTTAAAAATACTGGGAAAAACGTCCTCTGTACTGCAATTAGCTACAGTAAAATTGCATTAGATTCAACTTATTTGTCCTATTGAAGGGTTAGGTTGCCTGTGGATGGTGCCAAGTCATCATGTGACCATAGTGCAAAGACACGCTGGGTCTAAGGAGGTATGGTAATGCATAAAATGGCATTTAAATCAAAACAGCATTTATGTGATTTCAGGTCACTCACATCAGGTGACTCCCATATAGGACCAAAGTAAGACTCTTTGTATTCAGTTTACACTGTTTTTATATACGCCTGAATACCATTTGTTGGGTTATTGGGTGGGTTGATTGCTCATATTAGGCTCCCTCCACTGGGCCATCCCCCTTGATCCCTTTTGGGTGTTGTGACTGTGCCACCTTGGTATGAGACCCCCCCTTGAGACATGCTGCAGCAGCTCCCCCCTTCGTAAACCTGGTCTATCTATCTATGCATTTTTCACCTTACTCCCCTGAGGAAGATTGTCTACAATCGAAACCTGTTGGGAAGATTAGTGGCAATTCTTGCTCATGCATGGTGTATGGTTACTTTTACTCCAGACTGGGAGACAAGTGGGTGGCATTGTATAGCGAAACACCAGATAATTTTATGTATAGACCTAATTAGATTTTTTTTGCATAAATAAAAAAAATTTCTTTAAAAAAAAATTGTTTGTAACAATTTTCTGCCTGCAACAAAGTCCCATGGGAGATGCTTTCTTTTAAAATGTTTAAAAAACAAGCAATAGTAAGGGATTGGTGCTGTTTGCATCTTCTTCAAGAAACTGACCAACTAATTTTTTTTTACTAATTCTTCTATGGCGCCATAAAATTAAGCATTGATAGTTCAGTTATTAATTACATTTAAAAAAAAACATTCTGTTTTTAATTTTAGCATTACTGATTGTTTTTATGTTACCTAACATATTCTTTTTTTTTTTTATGCAATTAGCTTTAATGGCATAATATTACACCTCTCCTTACAAATTAAATGGAATCCATCACTTTCATTCAGAGGCCACAAATGCATTCTAGCATTCCTTATTAAAAATGTCACATATCGTGTTTTTATTAATATCCTGTAAGAATAATTCGATTTTTACTATTACTGTAATACAATTTAAGATAATTGTGTGTTTTGTGTGTGTGGACTTTGCCACACAATTAACCTCTCTCGCACTCTCTCATAAAGGATGATAAATAATGTGCATTTTGGCATCTACCTTGCATCTCTGAAATTTGAATTTTCTATCTAAATAAAAAAAAAAGTAGCGGGTTATTATGATAAGTAGTAATAGTAGTATGGGCAAAGTAGGAATGTTTACAATTGACATTTGCTTCTCTTGCCACTTGCTGACTGGGCCATAGCCGAATGACCAGGGCTGCTGTTAGAAATCACGGGGCCCCATACAGCCTACCTGGCAGGGCCCCCCTCAATTATATCAAAACAACATTTTCACTTAAAATATACTAAAATCATTCTTAGCGGACACAAAAGATAACAGAGAAGCTGTGTGAATTAGCCCTTTTTTTTAAATAGTTTTTTTACATTTGTAAACAAAAACATTTTATACATATTTTTTTAAAACATTTCAATGTTTTGAAAACATTTTTTTTACAATTTTGTAAAAAAAAAAAAATTACATTTTTTTTCCAAGAATGTTATTCAATTTTACAAGGGATTAAAACAATACAGGGTTACAATTTGTTATTTTTTTAATGGGAAGCCGGCAGCTGTGTCTGTGTCTCTCCCTGCAGCAGCTGAAAGTCGGTGGGAGGGAGAGAAACTGGGTTTTAGCTGCTGCAGAGAGTCACATTGGGCATCCTGTAATTGCCCCTCCATCCAACCGCACTGATTCCCCCTGCTGTTTGGGCCCCCCTGTGAGCCCGGGCCCCCTACTGGTGGTCCCCCCCTATCAGCGACCCTGCGAATGACGGTCACAGTTCGGTCAGATAATTCTGTGAGGGCCTACAATGACGTCCTCCCAGGATTGCGCTCCCCACATGCCCCCTGGAAAGCTTACATGGGATTGTCCATGCCCGCCGAATTCTCAGGACCTGGAGCATCACGGATCAGGGTAAAGGGCCTATTCCAGCGGATGGAGCGATTGCTGTCAACAAACTGGCATCATGTCCGGTTTTCTCTGCTCCTCACACTCATTGTGTGAGGAAAGGTGGGAGAAAGTGCAGAGTGAGGCTGGTTTAGTTTTTTCTCATCTATTACAAGTGCCCAGCAGTGCCCCATCAGTGACCCATCAGTGCACATCTGTGCCACATCAGTGCCCCAGCAGTGCTACATCTGTGCCCAGCAGTGCCACATCTGTCCCCAGCAGTGCTCTACAATGTCTAGCAGCGCCAGATCTGTGCCCTGCAGTGCTCTACAGTGCCCCAGCAGTGCCAGATCAGTGCACATCTGTGCCCCATCAATACCCAGCAGTTCACTACAGTGCCCCATCAGTGCCATGTCAGTGCCCCATCAGTGCACATATGTGCCCCAGCAGTGCTCTACAGTTCCCTGTCAGTGCACGTCTGTGCCCAATCAGTGCCACATTAGTACCCAGCAGTGCCAGATTAGTGCACATCTGTGCCCCATCAATACCCAGCAGTTCACTACAGTGCCCCATCAGTGCCATGTCAGTGCCCCGTCAGTGCACATCTGTGCCCCAGCAGTGCTCTACAGTTCCACGTCAGGGCACGTCTGTGCCCAATCAGTGCCACATTAGTACTCAGCAGTGCCAGATCAGTGCACATCTGTGCCCCATCAATACCCAGCAGTTCACTACAGTGCCCCATCAGTGCCATGTCAGGGCCCCAGCAGTGCACATCTGTGCCCCAGCAGTGCTCTACAGTTCCCCGTCAGTTCACGTCTGTGCCCAATCAGTGCCACATTAGTACCCAGCAGTGCCAGATTAGTGCACATCTGTGCCCCATCAGTGCCCAGCAGTTCATTACAGTGCCCCATCAGTGCACATCTGTGCTCTACAGTGCCAAACCTGTGCCCTACAGTGCCCCATCAGTGCACATCTGTGCCCCATCAGTGCCATACAGTGCCACATCTGTGCTACATCAGTTCCACAGCTGTGCTCTACAGTTCCCAATTAGTGCCACTAAAGTGCCCATTAGTGCGCATACAGTGCCCATGAGTGAGTGCTCATCAGTGCCACCCTATCGGTGGATCCTCATGAGCACCCATCAGTGCCGTAAAAATGTGTAAAAAATGTGTTTTCATTTTCTTTCCACATTTTCCAAAAACTTGTGGGAAAAAATGACATGTTCAAAAGACTCATTATGCCTCATAGAATATATGTTGGGGTGTGTTCTTTCCAAAATGGGGTCATTTTGTGGGCGTTTTCATTGTTCTGGTGCTCCAGGGCCTTCAAAATTGTGATAGGTTGTCCGGAAATTATATGTGTAATTTATGTCCCTCAAACGCCTGACAGTGCTCCCTGCATGTTGGACCTCTGTATGTGGCCAGGCTGTGTAAAAGTCTCACACATGTGGTATCGCCATACTCAGGAGGAGTAGCAGAATGTGTTTTGGGGTGTAGTTGTAATTATGCATATGCCATGTGAGAGAAATAACCTGTTAAAATCTTCATTTTGCAAAGAATTGTGGGAAAAAGTAAAAAAACTCACCATGCCTCTTACTAAATATCTTGGAATATCTACTTTCCAAAAAGGGGTCATTTAGGGATTGTTTGTGCTTTCCTGGCTCGTTAGTGTCTCAAGAAATGTCGTCAGCACATCAGGTGTGATCAATTTTCAATCATTGGCACCATAGTTTGTAGACTCTATGGGCCAGATTCACATATACTTGCGGCGGCGTAACGTATCGTCTATACGTTACACCGCCGCAAGTTTTCAGCGCAAGTGCCTGATTCACCAAGCACTTGCGTGTAAACTTACGGCGGTGTAACGTAAAGGCGTCCGGCGCAAGCCTGCCCAATTCAAATGGGGCGTGTACCATTTAAATTAGGCGCGCTCCCGGGGCCGGACGTACTGCGCATGCTCCGTTTTAAAATTCCCGCCGTGCTTTGCGCGAAGTGACGTAATTTTTTTTGAACCGCGACGTGCGTAACGTACTTTCGGATTCCCGGACGTCTTACGTAAAAAAAAAAAAAATTGAAATTCGACCCGGGAACGACAACCATATTTTAACATGGCTCATCTAAAGTTAAGCCATGTTAAAGCAGCCGTAACTTTGCAACGGGAAAAAATTACTAGCGACGACGTAACGAACGTGAAAACCGTTGTGGATCGCCGTAAAAGCTCATTTGCATACCCGACGCTGGAAAACGACGCAAACTCCACCCAGCAGCGGCCGAAGTATTGCATCCTAAGATCCGACGTTGTAAGTCAATTACACCTGTCGGATCCTAGGGCTATCTATGCGTAACTGATTCTATGAATCAGCCGCATAGATGGGACAAGAGATACGACGGTGTATCAGGAGATACGCCGTCGTATCTCTTCTGTGAATCTGGCCCTATAACTTTCACAAAGATTAAATAACTTACACTGATTTGGGTTATTTTTACCAAAGATATGTAGCAACATAAATATTCTCCAAATTTGAATACCACCAAAAGAAAGCTCTATTTGAATGAAAAAAAGGACAAAAAATTCATATGGGTACAGTGTTGTAAGCTGAAAGCTGAATATTGGCCAGGTTAGGAAGGGGGTTTAAAGGAACACTAAAGTCAATTTTTATTTTTTTTGTAAAACAACAAACATGTTATACTTACCTCCACTGTGCAGCTCGTTTTGTACAGAGTGTCCCCGAACCCTGTCTTCTGAGGACTACAGAAACGCAGAGAGCCGTGGAGTGGCCTGTAGCTTATCCATGCATTTGCAAATGTGTGCAACCAATCCTCTGCTTTTAACATACAGTTAGACAGTTGAAGGTGGCTTGCTGTTTGGGTGGTAAGTTTGAGCTTGGTTATTACGCATTTATTACTTTACTACTGTTCAAATCACATCTCATTTAAAGTCCCAACTTCTTTTCATGAATTTATTTAAGCCATGCCTTTGCACTTCCTGTTTGCCAGGTTATTGAGCTCACTATGGCCAGTATGTCGCTCTTGTTAATCCTGCTGCCATCTGTATCTTTTCTACCGCTCATGCTGACCTTTGGTTTGTTCCTCAACTAAGCTTCTGCTTGATCCCCAACTCAAACCACGTGTTGCAGACCTTTGGCTTGTTTACTGACTACGCTTATGCTTGATCTCTACCTGCTATATCCGCTACTGGATCCTGGCTTGCTCACCTGAGGGTCAGTCAATCCTGAGGACTGTGACCTGGTTCTAACACTCTTGAAAAAATCTCCACCATCAGGAGCTGATTACCAGTGAATACTGGTTAGTGATTAGACCACACACTTCGAGTTAGCCTGTCATCGACCAGGGTGATCTACTGGTTGGTGGGCGCCTCTCTACTGATACTGGTCTCCTAACCTGACCGCTTTTGTATTCACTGGGGAAAAAGGCAACCAGGCCCAACAGTTGACCTTCTGTATTCATTAGGCAGCAGGAGAGCTGCTTGACAAAGGACCTAAAAGCTAGTGCCGATCACTGGAGTAGCAATGTTTACTACAATGATTTCCATCTTCTAGAAGGATCTCACAGGTATAGTACTGTATATGCATAGTTACATTGGTCCAAATTGGACCAATGTAACTATGGAAAGATAGCCATACTAGAATACAGCTTTAAAGTGTATGTCCAGCCAAAACTTTTTCTTCATAGCTTTGGATAGAGTGATCAGAGGTTATACTACTTGTTGGGTTGTTACTGTTATCCTGACCTCTATTAGATTCTCATTTCCTGTCGTGTTAAGTAAAAACCCAAAACCTCCCAATCACTCCCACCATAATACAATGTACATGCATATTGCAATGGTCTAATCTCTTGTTAGAACATATGTCATATGTAGTGGGGATATTTTACTTATTTAAATTATTGTTAGAGATATCTTCCCGCTGACAGGTTCCCATTGATCTTCTTAGTCATCTACGTATAAGGGGGTAATTCTTTCCAATCACCACAAGTGTAAGGAGCATTCTTTCCACTGACCATCACACTAATGTATCATGAGTTGTAGATAATAAAATAAATAAAAATAATTTTAAGCAGGGGTTTCCTGAGACTGGAAAAATATGTCAAGGGTTCCTCTGTGTTGAAAAGGTTAAGAAACGCTGCTTAAAAGGGTAACTAAAGGCAAAACTTTCTTTCTTTTTTATTTTGGATAGAGTAATGGAGGATTAAAGCGCTTGTCAGTTTTTTTTTTGGACCAAACCCTAGTCCGAACCCAAGATCATCACCAATCTAGAGGGAAAGGGAGGTTACCAGGCAAATTAGGGTTAGGTTGAAGTATGGTTTTAACTTCCTATGGACGGTCTTTTGTTGTTTGTTGACGACGATCACAAGATTGGTGTTTGAGGTTCTTTTCACCCCCCGGAAATGTTTTTTCTGGCTTTCTGTTGTCACTAAATCAATCCACAAACCATGTTTGTTTACATGGTTATATTTTATTTTCGGTTATTTATGCTGTTTCAGCTGTTTTTCCTTCCTTTCCATGACTCCATGATTGAATATGCTCACTTGCCACCATCCATGAGGTTTTCTTGAGGGATTTATCCCACACTGGATACATTCGGCTTCTGACGATCGATTGCCTGCTGTTCCAACGGCTTCCCACTGCCATCATCGCGTCTAGGAGTTCGTACATGCCTGATTGACACACCGTCGCTGACGAGTGTGTCCACTTTATCCGGTAAGAGTATCCACCTTCTATATTTACCAGTTGGATGTGTTTGCGGATCCTGTGAGATTGATCTCTTGATGTGGCTTTTATCATCTGCCTGAATATTGGAGTATATTACAGATCATATATTTGATTCTTGCTTTGAGAAGACTCTCCTCACACGTTTTTGTAACTCAGTTTACCTCAACGCTGGTCCTCTCATTTTTGCATTGCATTTTTTGTTTGATTATTTCTGGACTTTTTCCTATGTATATTGCTTTTTGTGACAATCATTGCTACTGTTTTTATTATTTGATTTGTCACATACCTTCCCAGGTATTGGGATATATTCACCTGTGGGTCTTATTCATTCTCACTTGATTGTGAGTACCCTGGTGGTATCCTGTGGTATTACACTTATTTCAATTTTTGTACACATTTTTTGGTATTTACATTAATTTACCTTAGCAGGCCCATTCATTCTCACTTGATTGGGAGCCTCTGACTTGAGTACAAACACTGTATATATGGTTTCACACCAGGTATCACTTAGCGCTGCACTTTTTTCTTCCAAATTAGGGTAATAGCTGGACATACATCAATGAGTACAAAATATATTGTGAATAGAAGTTCTAGAGCACTGTCCCTGCACAAAATGTAATTTCTGAAGGAAAAAAAATCATTTAAAAGTACTCGTGGCTATAATGAATTGTCGGCTCCCGGCAATACAGGGAAAAATCATTGATTAAGAAAAAAAAATGCATGGGGGTCCCCCCAAATTCAATTACCAGGCCCTTCAGGTCTGTTATGTATATTAAGGGGAACCCTGCATCAAATAAAAAAAAATGGCGAGTCGCCCCGGCCACGAAATTCGCCTCGAGCACTGCGGGAGACTCTCCGGTTCTGTTGCTGTTTTTGTATTTTCCCTTTTTTTTTTTTTTTTTTCTTTTCTTTTTTTTGCTCTTACCCCGTCATTCACCCCCGGTTGCCCTAGCCTTACCCCTACGCCACACATCGGGCCTGTCTCGGATGAGACGTCGAAGAGGCTGTCCTTTTGATCACGGACCCCCCCATGGCTGATAGCCTAAGAGTTCCTATTCCCCTAACCCCCACAGTGGAGTTCCTCCACGCCACCCCCCTGCCCCCCCGACCTATGCTTTTGGACTTTTTGGTCGGGAGGTCCTTAAGGAACTGTTGGGACCTGAGGGCCCTCGGGCCATTCGGGCCCCCATTGTTGATTGTTGATGTGTTATGTTTTGTTCTTGCTCTCACTCTTTTCTTTCTTTTCAGACACCTCTCTCTCCTCTCCCGTGCAGGCAGCACCCGACAGCACGCCTTGGTAGCTGTCGCCTCGGCGGTCTCCCCACTCGCCCTCCCAGAACCAGATGCAGCTCGACCAACTCCAGCTAAGTACAAACCGCGATCTCTCCACCCACAGTATGGCTAAGTTGCTATCCTTAAACGTACACGGGCTTAACTCTAACAGAAAACGACACCTAGCACTTAGGGAATTCAGGCAAACAGGGGCGGAGATTATAATGGTACAGGAGTCGCACTTTTCCAAGGGCGATTCCTTTACCTTTGCATCCAGGTATTTCCCCTTAATATACCAGGCCTTTAGTCCACGCAAACGGGCAGGGGTCGCAATCCTGATCAAACGGGGCACTCCCTTCACTTGCACAGACTCCTACATCGACCCCCTGGGCCACTTCATCATTCTGAGGGGGACATGGCACTCACGAGACATAACTTTATGCACCTTGTATGCCCCCAACGCACATCAGCACAGATTTCTAAGCCGGGTTCTTACCCGCCTGGCTAGATCCCCCCACGACCTACTGGTAGTGGGGGGGGACTTTAACTTGCCCCATTCGGCGACCTGGGACCGCCTGGTGGTGAACCCCCGAGCCTCTCAAACGAAAGCCCTACGGGACTCTAAACTCTTCCGTCAGCTGACGAGGAAACATGCTCTATTCGATGCATGGAGGGCGCTTCACCCAGGGGATCGCCAGTTCACCTTCTATTCATCCCCCCACCATACGCACTCACGTATAGATTACTTCTTAGTCAACAATACTACATTACGCGTTACTGACTCCGCACAGATCCTGCCCATCTCCTGGTCCGACCATGCCCCCATTACCCTGACCCTTGACCTCAACACTCCCACCCGCAGGCCCTATAACTGGCGCCTGAATGACTTTCTCCTGAAACACACCCCCTCCAAAATGGAAATAGACTCCACCCTGCAACTTTACTTCAGCGAAAATGACACACAGGACGTCTCCACTACCACACTGTGGGCCGCCCACAAGGCGGTAATTAGGGGACGGTGCATGGCCATCTCCTCGGCCCTTAAGAGGAATGCCGAGTCGGCTAGAAAACAGGCGGAAGCGCAGCTCCGGGCCCTAGAGATTCGCTTACAGTCTTCCCCCTCCCTGACGCTACTTAAACGTATCGCCCTGGTACGGTCAACACTCCGGGACCTGGCGATGGGTCGAGTCGAGAAAGCTCTAGTACGCCTCCGCCAGGTATACTATGACAAGGGTAACAAGGCACAGGCGCTACTGGCGAGGAAACTAGCAGACCGCTCGCTCGCGTCCACCCCACACCAGGTCCAGGACGGCTCGGGCAATATTATATCGCACCCTCAGAGTATTGCGGATGCCTTCGCAGCATTTTACGCCGACCTGTATAACAAGCCAGAAATCCCACATGACCCACCCCCCCCCGACCTGTTAGACAGGATGACACAATACCTAACTCGGGCGGGCATCTCCCGGCTACAACCGGACGACCTAGCCTCCCTTAACGCTCCCATTACAGGAGAGGAACTGACCGCAGCCATTAAGTCCCTACCCGCCCATAAATCCCCAGGCCCTGACGGGTTTCCATACGAATACTATAAGACCTTCCTCCCCACACTCCTCCCTTACATGACGAAGCTCTTCAATGCCTTCCTACAGCAGACCCCCATCCCGCAAGACATGCAGCGTTCATTCATCACCCTCATCCCCAAACCAGACAAGGACCCCTCACTATGCGCAAGCTACAGGCCGATAGCCCTGCTGAACTCTGATCTCAAGATCTTCACGAAGGTCCTCTCCCTCCGCCTAAATGTAGTTTTACCCTCTCTGGTCCATAAAGACCAAGTGGGCTTTGTCCCCCTCCGCCAAGCGGGGGACAACACGAGAAAGGTGATTGACCTAATTGACGTGGCGAGCAGGGAGGGGCCGGAGTCTTTGCTCCTGAGTCTGGACGCAGAAAAGGCGTTTGACCGCCTTGGCTGGCCCTTCATGCTCGCCACGTTAAGGCATATGGGATTTAGGGGTCCTTTCCTCCGGGCGGTCCGACACCTCTATACCAATCCGATCTCGCAGGTGAAAACGCCCTTTGCCACTTCATCCACCTTCCCCGTTACTAATGGAACACGCCAGGGGTGCCCCCTCTCCCCCCTCCTCTTCGCTCTCTGCGTCGAGCCCTTAGCAGCGACGATTCGAGGCAACCCGGACATCCGAGGAATCCCAGTAAGGGGGAGGGAATTTAAGATCTCCCTCTTCGCCGATGACATCATCCTGACACTAACGCGCCCCCGCATCTCCCTGCCTAACTTACACAGGGAATTAGAATGCTACGGGGCCCTCTCGGGATATAAGACTAATACGTCTAAGTCTATGGCCATGCCGATCAATATGCCCGAACCAGAGGCCCTACACCTGCAGTCCGTCTTCCCGTACCACTGGGAGCGCACCTCCCTGAAATACCTGGGGGTCCAATTGACCCCAAGCTTTGCATCCCTGTACCAAGCCAATTTCCCCCCCCTATACAGTTCAATAAGGGCGCTGATCCACAAATGGAAGTCCCACCAGATATCCCTATTGGGCCGGATAGCGGCAATAAAGATGGTTGTCCTCCCAAAACTACTATACCTCTTCCAGACCCTCCCTGTCCCGGTCCCCTGCGCGTATCTGCGAGCCCTACAAGCCGACCTCCTCCGGTACGTGTGGAACTACAAACGCCACAGGATCCCACGTTCGGTTATGACGGCGTCACGAGCCGAGGGAGGTCTGGCCTTCCCAGACCTGGTCAAATACTACCAGGCCTCGCAGCTCCGGGCGGTGGCATCATGGTTCCCCCAGAAGTCTTACAATAGATGGATGGAGGTGGAAAAGATCTGGCTGGCGCCTATACACCCCAACAACCTCCTGTGGAACGCGGATGCGGCAGTGGAGCCCGGACGCTTACTGGGCTCCATGCGGCAGCTTCAAAGTACCTGGAGGAGGCTAGCCCGAGACGGTCGACTTAGGTCCGATAGCTCCCTGCTGACCTCTTTCCTCTACAACCCTAAAGTACCGACCAGTCTCACCCACCAGATGTCCTGGCCCTGGGCCTCACGAGGCCTATTTCACTTTGGTCATTTAGTAGACCCCAGATCCCGCACCCTACACTCCTTCACTGATCTCCAAGCCAAACATGACATTCCACGGCAAGCTTTTTTCAGCTACCTACAGATCAGGCACTACGCTCAAACAATCGCCCCCCGGCTCCTCTTCTCAAAACCGACCCCGTTTGAGCGAATCATCCTCGAGGGCACTGCCCGAAGGGGTCTCATATCAGACATTTACCAGATCCTCAATGAATACCCCATACAAACCAAAGGTAAACATACATACATGCTCCGATGGGAGAGGGAGCTGGGGGAGGTACTCTCGGAGGACGAGTGGAGGGCAGTTTGGAGGCAGGCGGCCAAGAGTTCAATCTGCACCCTTTATAAGGAAAATATGTATAAAGTGCTGTTCTTTTGGTACCTGACCCCGGACGTCCTCCACAGGATCTACCCCTCCACCTCTGACCGATGCTGGCGCTGTGGCCAAGCCAGGGGCACACTGTTCCACATCTACTGGACGTGTCCCCTGATTGTCCCATTCTGGACTCAAACACAAGAGCTCCTATCTCGCCTCCTGGAGGCGCCCATACCCTTCTCCCCGAAGCTGTTCTTGCTGGGCCTATCCCAACCTCGCATAGCTAAACCCTACAAGAAACTGCTGAGACACATAACCACAGCTGCGAGGTGCTTGATAGCGCTTCATTGGAAGAAACCAACCCCCCCATCACAAGAAGCCCTCTATGCTAGGGTCAAAGATGTAGAACTCATGGAAAAAATGACGGCTAGGATCCAGGATAGGTTGGATGCCCATGATCTGGTCTGGGAGAGGTGGCATGTGGTGGAGGACCCGCCGTGAGTCGACAATAGGCCGCCAAGGTACACTGCTCACCCTGACAATCTTGCCTGCCTCCACCCCCCATCTCTCCTGCCCCTTCCCCTCTTTACCTTTTTCCTTCTCACTTCCCCCCCCGCCCTGTCCCCCCCTCCTCACCCCATTCCCTCCTTACATCCACCCCCCCTCTTTCCCTTTTTCTTCTTTTCTTTACTCTTTCTTTTAGATCTCCAATTGTGTTACATGTCACTGATAGCAGAAATAGATATGGAGCCACTGTGTAAGCTCACCTAGCTGGAATTTTGTACCTCCTCTCATCTTTTGCACTTGAACTGCTGCTATATTCTGTATTGAAATTTTATGAAAATAAAAAACTGTTATTTGAAAAAAAAAAAAAAAAAATGGCGAGGAGTTCCCCCCAAAAATCCATAACAGACCCTTTATCTGAGCACGCAACCTGGCAGGCCGCAGGAAAAGAGGGGGGGGGCGAGAGAGCAAATTTCACAAAGGCTCCAGTGATGATGTCCAGAGCAGCGAGGAACAGCATCCTGTCTCCACCCTTCACGTGACCCCGTCCCCTTCTGACGCAAGGGGAAACCCGGGCTTACCCAGTGACCTCACTGGGAAAGCCCGGGTTTCCCCTTGCGTCAGAGGGGGAAGGGGTCACATGACAGGTGGCCCCGTCCTCAGCTACATAAGAGACCTGTCAGGTTGCCGGGGTGTCTCCGGTGGAGACAGGATGCTGTTCTTAGCTGCGCTGGACATCATCACTGGACCCCAGAGAGGAGATCATCCATCGCAGAATACCAACAGCGCTGGAGTGGAGACCGAAAGTGGATTACCACCGCTAGAATCTTTTTTTAATTACATTTTTATTTATTTTTTAATAAAGGACTTATCCCAAATGTGTCTGTTTATTTTTTTTACACTTCCTTTGTGAAATGGTAGAGGTACAATGTACCCCTTACCAATTCACATAGGGGGGCCGGCATCTGGGGGTCCCCTTTGTTAAAGGGGTCTTCCAGATTCCGATAAGCCCCCCGCCTGCAGACCCCCACAACCACCGTGCAAGGGTTTTGTGGATGAGGCCCTTGTCCCCATCAACATGGGGACATGGTGCTTTGAGGGGGTCGCAGACCCCTAAAGCATCCTCCCCATGTTGAGGACATGTGGCCTGGTATGGTTCAGGAGGGGGGGTGCTCTCTCGACCCCCCCTCTTTTCCTGCGGCCTGCAAGGTTGCGTGCTCGGATAAAGGGTCTGGTATGGATTTTTTATTTTTTTTTGAGCGGAGTTCCCCTTAAAATCCATGCCTGACTTGAAGGGTCTGGTAATTGAATTTGGGGGGACCCCCACCCATTTTTTTTTACCAATGACTTTCAATGACTTTTCTCTGTATTGCCGGGAGCTGACAATTCATTATAGCCGCGGGTACTTAAATTAAATTACCTTTTTACCTTCAGAAATTTTGTGCAGGGACAGTTCTAAGCACGGGAAAGAAGCGCTACTTTACAGGCATACTATACAGGTACAAAATTTAAAGAAATATTTCACTTTTATTGTTTCACATTAAGCATTATTAAAAAACTTCAGTTTTTAAAACTTTTTTTGCATTGATACATGTAACCCGGGTGAGGACCCGGGTCCCCAGACACTTTTTATGACAATAACTTGCATATAAGCCTTTAAAATTAGCACTTTTACAGGGTGTTCCGCGGCTTTTTGAATTTGCCTAGAACACCCCAAATTGTTCGACTCGAACTCGAAGCTCATCCCTAGTCCTGAGGAAGCAATGTTTTTGAAACGTGTCGACCTCTTGATATATTAGCAAAGAAATATTGTGTAAATATATGGCCTGCATCATCCTAAATGAGCACTGATCTTATGATTTTAATAAACATATATCATTTTCTTTTCTAGGCCACTGTCCTTTTCTGGTACCAGTAAAGTCCGCAAGGTTCTATATATATATTTTCGAGTGTTAATTATAGATGAGGTTTCAATATATAGCCCAAACTCAATTGTATACAACCTCATTAGGCTATTGACCTGATATGGCCACATTAGGTCAAAAATGGCCATTAGGGATGAGCTTTATTTTCAGGTCAATGTACCCCTTACCAATTCAAATAGGGGGGGGGGCGGGATCTGGAGGTCCCCTTTGCTAAAGGGGGCTTCCAGATTCTGATAAGCCCCCCGCCTGCAGACCCAAACAACCACCGGGCAAGGGTTGTGGGGATGAGGCCCTTGTCACCATCAACATGGGGACATCCTCCCCATGTTGAGGGCATGTGGCTTGGTACGGTTCAGGAGGGGGGGCGCTCTCTCATCCCCCTTCTTTTCCTGCGGCCTGCCAGGTTGCGTGCTCGGATAAGGGTCTGGTATGGATTTTTGGGGGTAACCCCACGCCATTGTTTTTTTAATTTTGGCGCAAGCTTCCCCTTAAAATACATACCAGACCTGAAGGGGACCCCTACACCATTTTTTTTTTTAAATTGACGCAGGGTTCTACTTAATATCCATATCAGACCTGAAGGGCCTGATATGGAATTTGGGGGGGGGGCCCCCGCGCATTTTTTTTTATTTTGGTTTGTGGTTTCCCTTAATATTATATTCATACCAGACCCAAAGGGCCTGGTGGACTTAGGGGGGAACCCATGCCGCTTTTTTTTTCAATTACTTTTATCTGTATTGCCGTGACCCGACAATTCATTTCTAGCCGCAAGTAGTTTTAAATGACTTTTTTTCCTTTAGAAATGTCATTTTGTGCAGAGACTAGAAACACAGGAAAAATGCGCTACTTTACAGGCATACTATGGACACCAATCAGGTACAAAATTTAAAGGAATATTTCACTTTTATTGTTTCACTTTAAGCATTATTAAAATCACTGTGCCCTGAAAAAACTGCCATTTTTAAAATGTTTTTTTTTTTTTGCATTGATACATGTCCCCTGGGGCAGGACCCGGGTCCCCAACACATTTTTATGACAATAACTTGCATATTAACCTTTAAAATTAGCACTTTTGATTTTTCATGTTCGTGTCCCATAGACTTTAACAGTGTTTACGTGTTCGAACAAATATTTTGCCTGTTTGCATGTTTTGCTGCAAACCGAACTGGGGGGTGTTAGGCTCATCCCTAATGGCCATGTTAGGTCAATGACATTGACCTATTATGGCCCTGTGCTCGTATTAGGTCAATGAGGTCACGAGCATCCCCTGCCTGTCAGGAAAGGTTCCATCCGCTGGTGATATTTATAATTTGGCTTGCCGTACTGGGGTCCACCAGCAGGTGTCTCCTGGCAGTTTGGAACTGTCAGGGGAGCTTCTCCCTGCTGGAGTCATCTTTGGGCCGCAGAACTGGTGTTCACCAGCGGATGGATCCTGGCAGTATGGGGCTGGCAGCACCTTCCGTGCTCAGGTGTTACTGCAGTCTTATAAACACCCGGCAAGCCCTCACATGCTTGCCTTGGTATCTCTCTCCCTGACCTTGAGCCTGCAATACTGACCCTGAGCCTGCATCTGACCCGGCCTGATCCGATCTGATTCCTATCCCTATTCCGAGCCATCCTGGACCTGTCCCTCTGGTTACCTGTTATCCATCAGTTCTCTCCCTGTCTGTCTTTCTCCTTGTCCCCCATCCTGCTGATCTCCTGTTCTGACCCCGGCCTGGCTTTTGTTTATGATTCTGATATCTCCCATGTATTGTACATATCTGTCTATTGTTATTTTTGGGTTTCTGTTTGTTGGTTGGTTTATTGCACTGTGTCTTGTTGGAGGTGGTTGTGTTTATATTCACTTACCTTAAATTATTATATTTTCACTTACCTGCACTTTGGTTCTCTCTGTGCAGTCCACGCAGTTCTGGTCACACCTGATACGTGACACTGCCCCTTTGCGCACATCGATTGTAAATCTTCTGCTTGGCACATATTGACCCAGCAATGACAACTCACTTCTGGGTTTGGACTAAACCCTAGCCGGTAACCCAAGCTCATCACTCATCTAGAGGGAAAGGGAGGTTACCAGGCAAATTCGGGTAATGGCTGGACATACATCAAGGAGTAAAAACTAGGATGTGAATGTGAGTTCTGGAGAAGGGAAGGAGATTATGAGAGGTTCTAGCTGTATTCTACATACCGCTAGAACCTCTTATGATCTCCTTCCTTACTTTAGAACCTAATAAGTTAATTGTGGAGGACAACAGAAAGTCATGTGCAAAGAAAAAGTTCCAAATAGTAGAGTTCCTCAAAGAGACATTGTTGACCTAATATGGCCACATGACCATATTAGGTTATTGATTTTTACCTATCATGGCCCTGTGCTCATATTAGGACAATGAGTTTACGAATATCCAATGCCCCTTTGTGTACTGTGTGGTGGGGGATCTTCTGCTTGGAACATATTGGCCCAGCAATGACATCTCACTTCTGGGTTTGGACCAAACCCTAGCCCGAACCCAAGCTTATCACTAATGTAGATGGAAAGGGAGGTTACCCAGCAAATTAGGGTAATAGCTGGACATACATCAAGGAGTAAAAACTAGGATGTTAATGGGAGTTCTGGAGAAGGGAAGGAGATTATGTAGATTATTCTACATACAGCAAGAACCTATCATGATCTCCTTCCCTTCTTTAGAACTCAATAGTGGAGAACAACAGAAAATCATGTGCAAAGAAAAAGTTGCAAATAGTAGAGTCCCTCATAGAGACAAAAAGTAAGCTGAGAAAGACTTTGTAGGTCAGAAATCCTCCTTAAAACAGGCAGCCAGGGACCGAAAGAGCAGAGCAACGCTTGACTGACAGGAACACACTGTAAAATGTCAATGCCAAATAAATATGCCCACACTGCATAAATAAGTAAAACAAATATAAATTGATACTCTTGGGACAATAACATAAGATGGGTGTACGTCGATTTGCCTCGTAAACATCAACCGCCGCATGCTTCTCACTGCTGCGGAGCAGTAAAGAAATAGTTTTAAATACTATTAGACTCCATTTAAATTAACCGAAGGCTTTCCGCCAAGGTCACTTAAATTAATACTTAATCAGTATGTGTACAAAACAAATGTATTTTTCCTCATCTGAGTTTTCTGCAGAGCGTGACTAGGCTACTTTTCGCTAAAGTATTCAAGGGGAAGCTAAAAAAAAAAAAAACTCCACTTGCCTGAAGCCTAGGCCAGATGCTTTTTCTTCCCGGTTCCCTCCATCAAAGCGTCTGCTGGTTTCGGAAATAAAATCCACAGCAATAATGAAACGTATTAAAATGCATGCAAAGTCTTGAGGGCTTATAATATGCTAAGAAACTGGCAATACATGTTTACATCCATATATCAAGTTGGATTGCTGAAAAGATTTAAAGTGTAAAATATGCAAATATGTGTCATATTGTCACACTTGGTCTCTCTAATGGAACTCCCTTTCATCTCAAGTCTTCTTAATTTCATGAATATTGCATGCCTCTCACACCTTCTCCTATGGCTGTTGCTAGGCTAGAAGGATTATGAAAATATGCTAAGTGTTGCTTTCATCCAGTACAAATTTTACATTCTAAATAGCCGGTTTTCCTTTATAAAAAATACAATTAATAGCTATTCACTTCTCACAAAAACAAGGCGCTACAAAGCATTGTTTAATGAAAATATTTCCGCTTCTGCATAGCCGGAGGCAACTGGATTTGATGTTGGACTTTTTTTTTTTTCCCCCACTTCTTTCTTTTTCCTGACAGTTACAGAACATAATAACTGCAGATTTTCAATCCTGCTTAAATTTTTTTTTAAAAAAAATAATAATAAATTAACAATTGTCTACTATACTGGTAATTGGACAAATAAATAAACAAATAAACACCAACAACAACAAAAATAATAATAATCAGCGATGAGAGAATCAATTGCAAATTAGGCTGAAAAGTTTTTGATTTGTTTGCCCACGTGCATGCAGATTTGTCAATTTTGCACAAAATGTGGAATTATTATATGTAAGTATTTAGGCAAATATTCCAAAATCATTTACAATAATATGATATAAGAGCCAGTTCACACCAGACGCAGTTCCGTTCAGCTTCGTGTGCATTTTTTCTGCACTAAAAATCTATGCACAGTGTTTTCCATGTATTCCAATGGCCCTAGTTGGCTCTAGTTCACACCATGCAGTCAGTTTCTGGTCAGTTTCCGGTGCAGAAACTGACCGTAAACTGACTGTATAGTGTGAACTAGAGCCAACTAGAGCCATTGGAACACATGGAAAACACTGTGCATGCATTTTGTGCAGAAAAAAAGCACATGGAACTGAACGGAACTGCGTCTGGTGTGAACTGGCCCTTATTGTCAGGGCTGGGCTCAGCCCTTCCTTCTCTGATCTGGCCGCTCAGCTGTCAGCTAATTGCCAGATCCTGCCTACTTAAGCCGTCCAGCTCAGTTGATCTCTGCCTTCGCCTTGGACAACATCTCCTGCGTTCCTGTTGAAGACTTGCTTGGCTGACGTTCCTTCTGGCTCTAGATCCTGCTTGCTGTTCTACTACATTTATTGCTGGCTCTCTGACATTTGGCTTGGCTGACTATCCGAACCTGAACTCTGGCTGTTTTGACTATGCTATCTTTTTATTATTATTATTATTATTATTATTATTATTATTATTATTATTCAACAAGTGTGATTTAACCTGTACTTCTGTCTCGGCCTGATTCATGGTTTCTGACAATAATATAATATAAACTTTATAAAAGACAAAAAGGAGACACATAGACCTAGGGCCTACATGACTGGGTAACAGGGCTTTGGCATAGGATGGGGGCTTTGAAGGTATAAGAAAATAGGGAGTCAGGGGGCAATTAGCTGATTGGTGGGTCCCACCAAAACAGGAGAGATAATGGTAGAAGGGCGCTGGTCCACTTTTGAAGAAAAGTTAAAAACAAGATGGGAACTTTATATGAAGACACAGGGCATAGCAAGCTCAGTACTTCCATCCTTATTTGCTGGTCCACTTTTAAACACTTGCTGACCACACTATAGCAGTTTTACTGCTACAGGGCGGCAGCTCTGCACCAGATCACATATATATATATATATTATATCTTTTCATGTGACAACACTGAAGAAATGACACTTTGCTACTATGTAAAGTAGTGAGTGTACAGCTTGTATAACAGTGTAAATTTGCTGTCCCCTCAAAATAACTCAACACACAGCCATTAATGTCTAAACTGCTGGCAACAAAGGTGAGTATATGTTTTATTGTGATTTTTACCGAAAATATGTAGAAGAATACATATCGGCCTAAACTGAGGGAAAAAAATTGTTTAAAAAAATTGGGATATTTATTAGAGCAAAAAGTAAATGATAGTTTTTTTTTTTCAAAATTCTTCTTTTGTTTATAAATAAATAAAAACCACAGAAAAGACCAAAAGAAAGCTATATTTGTGCAAAAAAAGGACATCAATTGTTTGTGTACAATGTTGCACGACCGCGCAATTGTCAGTTAAAGCGACGCAGTGCCATATTGGAAAAAATGGCCCGTTAATTGAGCAGCCAAATCTTCCGGTGCTGAGGTGGTTAAGCATAAATTCCCCCTCCTCCCACTACAAATCCCCCTATTGAAATCCCCTTCCCAGTGCAAATCTTTGCCCTCCCCAACTCCCCCAGCTCAAATCCTCTAATTTCCTGTATGCTCCCAGCACAAATCCAACCCCGCCCCCGAAAAAAAATTCCCCCTCCTAGTACAAATTCTCTACCCCTCTCTCACCACTCCAAATCCCCCCTCCCAGCACAAGTTCTCCCCAAACACCCATCCTAGCACAAATTCCCCCAAACTGGCCCTCCTAGCACAAATCCTCTCAATCATCCCTGCTAGAACAAATCCACCCCCCAAAACAAATTCCCCTCCTAGCACAAATCCCCTTCCCCCCTACCATATTACCTTTTCTTGCACAAACCCCTCAAAATTCCCACTCCCCCTTCTCCCTTTCCAACACAAATCCCCTCGAATCAACACTCCTAGCACACCTCCCCAAATCCCCCTTCCTAGAACAATTCTTATCCCCTGCTGCCCCCAAAAATCTCCCAACACAAATTCCCCCCAACCTCATTGCGGTGCCACCCCACCTCACATGATACCACAGTGCCCAGGGCAGCCGTCCCACTTGTCCACCCCTTGTCCCGGCCCTGACAGTGGGATCAGGACACTGTGGGTGCATACGCCAGACCCGGAAGAAGCAGCAGCATACAGGTACGTTTTTTCGCGCAGTTGGGCCGCCCTGCCGCAGTAAATGTGCTGTGGACTTTGGGGCTTCACACCACACATTTACTGTGGTGGGAGGCCCCTTGATATAAAATGCACATATTAAGGGCTTTGGGGCCTCCCACTGCAGTAAATGTGTGGTGGGAGGCCCCCGAAGACCTTAAAGCGGGGGTTCTGCGGGAAAACATTTTTTTTTGTTATATGCATCTGCCGCTCATCCCATATTTAAGTGTGTACTCACGTGTCCTTATTTCGTAGGCCACCGCAATGTCTTTCAGCCGCAAAAGATAACTTATAAAAATTATTCCTGGAGGCTTCCATCTTGCTTGTGGGCACTCTGAAGCCCACAAGAAAATCCTTCCGGGATGCGGTGGCATGATCTACCTAGTTGCCAGCAATTAAAATGGCGGAATTCAAACCGCCCTCATCACGTGACCTGCTTCACGGGTCACGTGATGAGTGAAATCCCGCCATATCGAGAGAATCTGCCTAATGACTCCTCTCCTGGGAGGCATTACGCTGTGCTCCCAGGAGACTTTGCGATGGAGTCCCAGAAAACGACACGCTCACTCCCGCAGGAAGGATACCTGGAAGTGCCTGTTATGCCGACGTGAATAAAGGTACTGTGATTGTTTAAAAAACATTTAACAGCGGACTATAAATGTATTCAATTTGATGGTCTTAATTAGATAAAGTGTCTCTTGAGGGTGAACCTCCTCTTTAATATGTGTCTTTTATAATATGTGTCCTCTATAGCTCCCAACTGTCCCTGATTTCGAGGGACTGTCCCTGATTTAAAGCAATGTCCCTCTGTGCCTCATTCCTCCTCATTTGTCCCTTATTTTGGTCTGATCTATATAGTTGTATATAAAACGCACTTTTTATCTTTCAAAAAGTGTTTTCCAGCACCAAACCTTTCATCTGTTTTCTAAATTGCTGCATTTGTAAATTGCAAAAGCCAATATAAAGGTATAGTAGTGGTTAAAAAAGCACTTTGTACAATTCTCCTTTAAGAGGGCGCGGTAAGGGGTGTGTCCTATGCCTGCATACATTTGCTGATAGGTGTCCCTCATTTCCATCTCAAAATGTTGGGAGGTATGTCTACCTGGAGTTCCACTTTTCTTCTTTTACAAGATACTGACAATTCTTTTATTTATTTTGTTTCTAAACTGACAGGTTCACTTTAATACCCTTGAAATATCCTTGTGGCATGTCTAATACTCAGGGGTTTTGTGTTAAAGTACATAAAATGAATACATAAATATATGGCAGTATACAAACAATATTAAATGGGTTTTTTTTTTTTTTTTTCAACTTCAGAGTGTATTTCAGCCCTGAACTCATTGCGTTTGCAGGCACGTTCTCGGGAGTCTGGAGCCAACAGAAAGCACCTGGATGCAACAAACAAACTTTGCAAAGTCTTTCATGGAGCACTACCTTCAAAGAGAATAGACATGTTTAATGGATTTTGCATGCCGCGTGCCAAAATTAAATGTTGTGGGTGAACTCCTTCATAAATTAACATTTCTTGTCCACCTTGCCAGATAAAATAGCCAAAATAACGCTCTTTGCTGGGCGTTTTCTTTGAATGTGTCCTTCAAGAAATGCCTTTACTGTAGGCTTTTTAAGTTTAAAGATAAAATGAAGTCTGACTCTTTCCAGTGGAGTAAAAAGCCAGATCTATTTACTTATCTTATCCTAAAGAAAAAAAAAAGAGGAAAGGATTTTTTCTTTTCTTTTCTTTTTAATATTTATATATTTATTTATGTTTATAGTTTACCCATAGGAAAATGAAATTACTTTTTTCCGGAAGAAATATATAGAATACTTCCATGGTGTTTATGCTGTGAAATGAAAAATAATAATAATAATAATAAAAGTATATAAGATGCTGGATGGGATTTTGCTGGCACCAAGGAAATATTACAGTCATATATAATCAAAAAAGTGTATTGTGAATCAAGTTAAAAACAATTACAAAAGTTAAAAAACAAATATAGGCCCTTATGCAGTTTGGGCGAACCCCATTCTGCCATTTGACCCAAATCATAATAGTGAAACATGTAGACCAGAGAGGAGAGAGAAACAGTCTACATCTTCACCTTCCAACGTTCAGCAGAGAGAGGAAGGGGTGGAGCTTTATTGGTTTTTTAATCAACAAAATGACATCACAAACATAAGCATACTCATAGGTCAGTCCATATAGTTCAGTCCCTTATTACACGCCCCTGTGACGTCTGTTCTTGGCATACTGCACACGTTTCAAAACTCTTTAATTAGCACAAATGTCCTCGTGTCATACAGGGATCCATTCTCAATCTTCCAGGGTTTTCTTTTCAGAGTCATATATGGACATACTGGAGAAAAAGGAAGAAGGGGGGCTTTGGAGTAAAGAGCGAGCAGTAAAAGGGAGGGGTTGGAGACATCTGTTTGCTATTATTCAGTCTTTTGCCTTCCATTTCAAGTTGTAACTTTAAAACATTATATCTGTCATAACTTCTTTGAATTGTAACTTTAAAACATTATGGGCCAGATTCTCGTAGTTCTGCGTATGTTTGCGTGGGCGTAACGTATCCGATTTACGTTACACCTCCGCAACTTAGATGGGCAATTACTGTATTCTCAAAGCACTTGCTCCGTAAGTTGCGGCGGCATAGCGTAAAAAGGCTGGCGTAAGCCCGCCTAATTCAAATTTGGAACAGGGGGGCGTGTTTTATGTTAATAACTTGTGACCCGACGTGATTGACGTTTTTCACGAACGGCGCATGCGCCGTCCGTGGAATATCCCAGTGTGCATTGCTCCAAAGTACACCGCAAGGAGGTATTGGTTTCGACGTGAACGTCAATGACGTCCAGCCCTCTAACGTAATTGGCGTAACTGTACTGCGTCGGCCGGGCATACGTTCGTGAATTTGCATATCTAGCTGATTTACATATTTCTAGGCGTAAATTAGCGTACACGCCCCTAGCGGCCAGCGTAAATATGCAGTTAAGATCCGACGGCGTAACAGACTTACGCCGGTCGGATCTAATAGAAATCTATGCGTAACTGATTCTAAGAATCAGGCGCATAGATACGACCGGCCAGACTCAGAGATACGATGGCGTATCTGGAGATATGCCGTCGTATCTCTTTTGAGAATCTGGCCCTATATCTGTCGTTTCATTTAAGGAATATAATAGTATTGTAGTATATACCCATACATACATATGCATATATATATCTTATATTAAAAAAGGAAATAAAACAAATAAACAATATAATGAAAGAAAGGCAACACTTCAGTGGTTCTAATCATAACACAAAAATATTCATTTTAGTACTTGCATCACAAATCATATACATGAATTTACATATACCCCCAAAGACAACCACAGAGTGGAGGACTAGAAATGCACCCCGGTGCGTTTCAACATTGAGTCTCCATCAGGGGGTAGACATGTGCGATTCGGTTCGTAACAAATGGATTTTCGTACAAATTTGTTAGTATACGTACATTCGGATCAATTCGAACATCCGAATAGCTGAAAGAACCAAAATACGAAAATGACAACATTTCGAATTGGCGAAATAACGAACAAGCGAAAATACGAACTTACGAATGGACAAACTTACAAAAATACGAAACACCGAAAAAAGTAAAAGAACAAAAATGACATCTATAACGAATGATTTGCATTCCATATTTTCAATCCTTTGTCTGTTCATAATTTTGTATGTTCGTATTTCATTAGTGTGTTCGTAATTTTGGTTCTTTGTGTGTTCATAATTTTGTTTGTTTGTGTTCTCGAATCGTTCTTTTGAATGGACAGTGTAAGAAAGTGTATCTTAATATGTATGTTCGTAATTTCGTATGTTTTTCATTCGTATGTTCGTAAATTAGTTTCTTTGTCTGTTCGTAATTTCGTGTTCTCGAATAGTTTTTTGCGAATGGGCAGTGTAGTGAGTGATGTATCTTACTTAATATCTTAGCCAATCAGCTTATCTCTTTTGTGACTGAGTCACAATGCATTCCTGAATCTTTTTAGATTAATTTGAGGAGGAGACTGAGTCAGGTCTCGTGACTGAGAGAGTGGACTGGAAGTACAGGACTTATTCGAAATTAAGCAAGATACACCCTCTCAAAATGGCGTACAGGGCCGTTGAAAACTAAACTCAAATACATTACGAATGACCGCAATGTATTGACGAAAGTACGAATGCATTCAAAGCACGGTAGGAGGCTATAGCCGCGTGTTGAAAACAAGACTAAAATACGAGATTGCGAATGACCACAATGTATTTACGAAAGTACAAATCCATTCGTAGCACGGTAGTAGACACAAATCAATGAAAACAAAACAATATTACAAATCAACGTAAAAGGCAATCTCACAAAAGTAACAATTACTAAATTACGAGTAGTGTACCGAAATAAACGAAAATGATTATCTAACAAAATTACGAATTTCGAATCAAAGAAAATAAATCAGACAGAATTACAAATCATTCAAAATCAACGAAGATAAAACTGTTACAAAAATACGAACGAGTCCAAATATGAAAACTTGCGTCTTACGAAATTACGAAATCTTTACGAATCTACGGAAACGAGACAAAACAAATTTTTTTGTTGTGCACATGTCTATCAGGGGGTATTGCACAGAGGGGGGTATGTTAATATTTTATTTTTTTACAAGAAATTTTGTTTGGGTTTATCCTAGAACTTCAGTGTTCAAGAGAAATATAGCATAACAGGCTACAATGTATCTAAAACCAAATACAATAAAGTATAGACTTAGGGGAAAGGGGTAACTCCATCAAATAACGTTTTACGCTAGCGCTAACTATATCTATATACACCCAATAAGGGTTTCAAGAAAAAGGTAAGTATTGATGACAAGCCCGTTAAAGGATGGGTGCAGATAGCACTCCACAAGGGTGAGGGGGTTCACTGCCCAGGTTGGGTTCAGAGTCAGGTAGCTTTCGTTTGCCCAAAGAGTTGGTAAGATGGTGTATTGAAAGGTGACCATGAGTTTCTGTATCTCCGTCGGTGAGAAAGAGCATTCTATAAAGACTTGGTGGTTCCAAGGTTCTGTAGCATAGTATCCAGCTTTTCCAGGTAAAGGAGTGTTTTCAGCTCTTTCTTTACCATGGAGAGTAATGGACTGTGAGTGGGGTCCAGGACCGTAGGAGGTTTTTCCTGGCGGTTAGAAGGCAGAGATGCATCCATGGGGTCAGGGATAATGGTTTCCTATTGTTCAGGGTATTGTTCAGGGTGCTAGAAATGGTAGGAGAAGAGCAGCTAAACAGACAAATCAGCGGTTCTTTAGGCAGTCTTGTGGATGTGATGCCATTGATGTATTGAATTATTTGTTCCCAATAGTCCTGAATTGGTGTCCAGAAACGGTGTAGAAGTGTTGGCCTGCTAGCGTTGCACCAGGGACAGACTGCCAGAAGGGGATTGGGTTAATATTGATACCCAAGGCCAATCTACAAGTAAAGCCCCCCAGAGATGCAGGAAGTAAAGCCCCCCAGAGATGCAAGAAGTAAAACCCCCCAGAGATGCAGGAGTATGGACCGCACAGAGGAGAAAGAAGAATTCAATGGACAAGTTGCCAAAATGGCCCAGACATGTCACGCATATATATCTCAATGTGAATGGAATGGGTATAGAGCTTGTCAAAATGATGTATCAGAAGAAAGATGTAAATAAATCCAAGCTCAACAGACATCTATGAGCATAAAGGTCTCAAAATCAATGAGCTGCCTCTCAGGGAGAGTTTTTAGAGCCTACATTCAAAACAGCAATAACTCCATAATGGGGCCTAAAAAGTGAACCCATCACTCAGTGGTCAGTGCTATCCCTTGGAGTGGTACAAATATATTAATTAATAATAACAATAATAATAATAATAATAATTTGGCAGGTGCAGTCTGCTGTCACTACTGCAGGAGGCACTCAACCACAGCAGTAAGGCAGAGGAAGAGGAAGTCATGAGGAACATGCTTCTTCTATGGTTTTCTGAGTCACTAGGGCAGTGATCAGATTGGATGCTTGGCTCCCATGTGACTCTGGCGGCCATTCTAGGTGTGGCAGAGTCTATTTAAGGCCCTGGCTCCTGAGATTGACGCACATTCTTGTGAGTGGAGAGGGTTTGGAAAGTGTCTAGTGGTAGGGGAAGGTTCCTGGCAAGTAGGGACAAGCTAGGGATCCACCATTCTTCTGCAGAAGCCACCCCCTTGGGTCTAGATCAGCCAAGACGCATCCCACCCTCTGAGACAAACTCTGTCAGTGCATCTGACTCCACTGTGGGTGTTTCCCTGGCATGGTGGAATCAAAAAGAAGGGGGGATGGAGAGGAGAGGGGGGGGGGAAGAAGAAGAAAAAAAGAAAAAGGGGAAAGGGAAAGGAAAAACGAAAAAGCAGAGACACAGAGAAAAAGGAAAAGAAAAGAGAGAAGGAAATGATGAATACACGAGGATAGCACTCACATGGGCCACATCTGTAAATATATTAAAGGGGAACAACACCTAAGGTAGACATTGATGGTCAGACTTTCAGGCCAAGGAAGTATAATACAAAATATTTTAATAGCATATTAAATTACAAACAATAATAGAGCAATATAATTTACAACAAATGACCACTGTATGCACAATCCTCAGAAGTCGCCAATGCACGTTTCGCCATGGGGCTTCTTCAGGACGAAGACGAGGAATACATGAGTGACAAAGAACAGAACATTTATATGACAGATGGTCCTCCAGCGGATGCATCCATAAGGCATATACGGCAAAAAGCAGGGAGAAGTCAAGATCATTAAAGAACCTGAACAAAGGTTTCCATGGACCGACATCTTGAAATGACCACAAGGTCAGAGCATAAATCGCAGACTTGAAAACGAGCGCCACAGGAGGGTGTGCACATCAATTATGCTAGCATATATGGTCCTGGGCCCACTGGGACAACAGATGTCAGCAACGGCAAGCACAAATAGCCCTAACAGGTGGGGCCTTGATAAACGGTGCCCACAATGAACAACAGTGTTGTGGGCTATGTGGAAATCAAGCGGCTGACCCGTGAATAACGTCTGCGTCCCAGGGTGTACACGGTGCTCTTCTGCTGGGTTGTCTGTTCAGTTGAGCTTTTTTCTTCAATGCAAGTTCTCTTTTCTCAACCAAGCTGTGCCATCTGTGAATCGTTCGGGAAGCTATAGCGGTCATGTGACCTGCATTTTAGAAGTGGGTAGTTAAATGTAAGCAAGTTGGAAAAAATGGATTTGTGGTAGCCTTACATGTGTATATGTATACATAAGTATATGTATACTGTATATAGATAAATGTATTTTACTTCCTGAGACTGAAAAATGTCCTCCCTATGCTAGAATCACCATTGAGGTATTTATATAGTATATCATTATCATTATCATATATTAGCGTCTCCTCTTCAGGGAAATAAGTTTAATGCTTGTAGTCATTTCTCAAAACTGAGGTCCTCGAGTGCCCTTATTAGCTATGTTTCCCTTCCCTTGACTCTCTCCAACCCCAGCACATCTTTCATGAAGACTGGTGACCTTGATTTTTTTTTATAGCACAGAGTTTATTTCCTTCTTATTTTTCGTATTAACCCACCAGTATTTTGCAAAAAAATAAACACATTGGCCCAGATTCACAGACAGCAGGCGCACATTACGCCGCCGCAGTGTATCCCCCTGTGCGCTACGCTGACGCAGCACAGAGAGGCAAGCATGGAATTCAGGAACCAGTCCTCTCCACGCTGCGTCGGCGTGGCGTAGGTTTCGAAGGCGCAGGCCGGCGTAGTTGGAAGTGGGCTTTCCCCATGCAAACCCATGCAAATGAGGCATGACCCCATGCAAATGATGGTCCGAGTGCCCGACAAGTACGTTTAACGAACTGCGCATGTGTTGTGCCGCGGACGCCTCCCCCCTGCGCATGCTCACAACCACGTCGGAACTAATACCTAAGATACGCCGGATCACTGCCTACGCCATGAACACATCCTACACCCAGCCAGACTAACGTCCAACGTAAACTACGTAAAATACGCCGGCTTGTATTCCTTGGTGCAAGACCTTTGCATGTCTGCTGCTGAGTTACACCTCCTTTACGGGGCTTAACTTTACGCCGGACGTACAACTTGCCTGCGCCGGGCGCACGTACGTTCGTGAATTGCCGTATTTTCCTCATTTGCATATTTGAATGGCTGATCAATGGGAGCGCCATCATGCGTCCAGTATTATATATATGCCTACGCTACGCCGGCGTAGGCAAGTTACGTCGGCTGGATGAAGCCTATTTTTAGGCGTATCTTAGTTTGTGGGTCGGCGCAGAGATACGGTGGCGCATATTTGCACTTACGCGGTGTATCTTAAGATACGTCGGCGCAAGTGCTTTGTGAATCCGGGCCATTTTGTCTTGACCTAAAGTGATACTAAAGTCAATTTTTTTTTTTTGTTAAAAATAACAAACATACTTACCTGACCTGTGTAATGATTTTGCACAGAGCAGCCCCGATCCTCCTCTTTTATGGTCGCTCTTTGATGCTCCTGGACCCTCCCTCTTGTTAAGTGCCCCCACAGACTTGCATACTTCCCAACTTTATGATATGGGAACGAGGCACACCTATCAGCAAAAGTATGTAGGCAGAGGACACACCCCCTGTCACACTCCCTTAAAAGAGAATTAGACAAAAAAAAAAAAATTGTTAAACCCACAAGTAAAACGGGGGCTGTATTACTCGGCCCCGCCCCTCGGCACGCCGCGTCAATGGATGTGATTGACAGCAGCGCCAGCCAATGGCTGCGCTGCTCTCAATCCATCCGCTCTAGCCAATCAGCGGCCAGGCTGAGCGGCGAAGAGGATCTCGGGACTGAGCGCGGGACTTTCGAAGGGTCAGGTAAGTAAAACGGGGGCTCGGGGGGGGGGGGGCGGCATCATCAGATGTTTTTTCACCTTAATGCATAGATGGCATTAACCACTTAAGTACCGGACCAATATGCTGCTAAATGACCCAAGGGGTTTTTACAATTCGGCACTGCGTCGCTTTAATAGACAATTGCGCGGTTGTGCGACGTGGCTCCCAAACAAAATTGGCGTCCTTTTTTCCCCACAAATAGAGCTTTCTTTTGGTGGTATTTGATCACCTCTGCAGTTTTTATTTTTTGCGCTATAAACAAAAATAGAGCGACAATTTTGAAAAAAATGCAATATTTTTTACTTTTTGCTATAATAAATACTGTATTTGCTGGCGTATAAGACTACCTTTTACACTTAAAAAAACTGGCCAAAAAGCAGGGGTCGTCTTATACGCCAGGTCAGCTGCTCGGATGCCTGCTGGATGTGCGGTAAAACTGTATGTAGCTTCGGTTACATACAGTATATACCGCTTAGCCTATCCCGGTGAGCGATGTATTCAAATGAATACAGAGCCTGCTCGGATTGGAGTAACAACCTCTGCCAATCCGAGCAAGCTACATACAATAGCCTGCTCGGATTTGGGAGTCAGAGAGGCGTGGGCTGATGATGTTACAGACAATCTGCCAATCCAAGCAGGCTTTGTATTCATTAATAGAATACTTGGCTTGCTGTGATTGGCTCCAGCTCCAGCAAGAAGGAAGAATAATATGGCTCCGGCTCCAGCTCCAGCAAGAATGAAGAAGAATACGGCTCCAGAATGAAGAAATATGAAATGTCGGAAGCCTCGGAAGGGGGGTCGTCTTATACGGTGAGTACAGGCAAAAAATCTTAAAAAACTGTAAGATTAGAGGGTCGTCTTATACGCCCGGTCGCCTTATACACCATCAAATACGGTATCCCCCAAAAACATATATAATTTTTTTTTTCCTCAGTTTAGGCCGATACGTATTCTTCTACCTATTTTTGGTAAAAAAAAATCGCAATAAGCGTTTATCGATTGGTCTGCGCAAAATTTATAGCGTTTACAAAATCGGGGATAGTTTTATTATTTATTTATTTTTTACTACTAATGGCGGCGATCAGCGATCTTTTTCGTGACTGCGACATTATGGCGGACACTTCGGACAATTTTGACACATTTTTGGGACCATTGTCATTTTCACAGCAAAAAATGCATTTAAATTGCATTGTTTATTGTGAAAATGACAGTTGCAGTTTGGGAGTTAACCACAGGGGGCGCTGTAGGAGTTATGCTTCACCTAGTGTGTGTTTACAACTGTAGGGGGGTGTTGCTGTAGGTCTGACATCATCGATCGAGTCTCCCTATAAAAGGGATCACTCGATCGATGCAGCCGCCACAGTGAAGCACGGGGAAGCCGTGTTTACATACGGCTCTCCCCGTTCTTCAGCTCCGGGGAGCGATCGCGAGGGGGCGGCTAGAAACGAATAGCCGCGCCCTCGTCCCGATCGCTCCTGAAGCCACGGGAACCGCCGCATGTACCGGGGGGGGGTCCCGATCGGACCCCCGACCCACATCTAGGCAGGGACGTACAGGTACGCCAATGTGCCTGTCCTTGCCATTCTGCCAACGTATATGTACATGCGGCGGTCCGGAAGTGGTTAAGGTGACATTTTTTTTTTTCCTTTACAACTCCTTTAAGCTAAACAGCGATGATTAAATATTATGAACTATCTGCTTTATTCATACTTTTCCCGGCATTTATCACATGCAGTCATCTTGTATAAATAAATGAAGACACAAACGGGTAAGGAATAAGGCTGGATATTTGTGTTATCTGTGGGGAAAGTGGTAGAGCTGCATGCGCGCCATTGAATCAGCAATTTAGCAGAAGAAAGCATGTCATTTAGATTGTTAGTGGGTTTAAAATCTTGCCCTTGGAGGAGTCCTTGGAGGCGAGGATTGTAAATGCCAGCAATGGGTGTTTTCGGTGAAGTCATCTGTCAACGTATTCTCCATTATCTCCTACCTGATATACATAGGAATGTATCAATTCGAGCGACTTATCAACATGTTTAAAAAAAAAAAAAATACTGTGCGGAAATTTTCAAATTAATGGGAAATGACTATCTGAATTTGATGGGATGAATTTTAAAGACGGATGATAACCTTGCTCGTGTGTTGGAAAATTAATGTTCGCTATTGATGACTTAATGGTGAAGTATTCAGCGTTAAACTTTAGCTCAAGGAAAGGGCTCTCGCTCTTTTGCAAGTCATTTATGCAGAAGCCAACTTCTTAAAAGTTCCACTCAAAGGGAAACTCTTCAAATGGAAAGGACAGCTTTCAATATGAAAGAGAAGTTAGGTGTTAGTGGGTTTTATTTTAAATAGAAATGTTTTCAATATAAAATACACTATATTACCAAAAGTATTGGGACGCCTGCCTTTACACGCACATGTAGCTAGATTCAGAAAGGTTTACGCCTACGCCGTCCTAAATTTAAGCGTATTCTGGTAACCAGATACGCTTAAATTAGGCTAAGATACGAGTGGCGTAAGTCTCCTACGCCGTCGTATCTTAGGGTGCAATATTTACGCTGGCCGCTAGGTGGCCGTTGAGTTCGGCGTAGAATATGCAAATGCCTAGATACGCCGATTCACGAACGTACGTGCACCCGTCGCAGTAAAGATACGCCGTTTACGTAAGGAGTTTTCCAGCGTAAAGTTATTCCAACAAATAGCTGGCCTAGTCAATGTTAAGTATGGCCGTCGTTCCCGTGTCGAATTTTGAAAATTTTACGACGTTTGCGTAAGGTCGTTCGCGAATAGGGCTGTACGTAAGTTACGTTCACGTCTAAAGCATTGACGATTTGCGGCGTAATTTCAAACATGCGCACTGGGATTCTTTCACGAACGGCGCATGCGCCGTTCGTAAAAGACGTCAAATACGCGGGGTCACCATTAATTTAATTAAAACACGCCCACATCATCCACATTTGAATTAGGCGGGCTTACGCCGGACCACATACGTTACGCCGCCGTAACTTAGGGCGCAAGTTCTTTCTGAATACGGAACTTGCACCCTAATTTACGGCGGCGTAACGTATCTGAGATACGTTACGCCCGCCGAGAGATACACTATTGTATCTGAATTCGGGCCATGAACTTTAAAGTGGAGGTTCACCCTAAAACAATGATATAACATTACATCCAGCATACCGACGACATTTTTTTTTTCGCCGTACATACCGTTTAATTGTTATTTTCACCCCGACTTCCGGGTTCTGATTCCCGCGGGACTGGGCGTTCCTATTCAGAGGCTAGATGATTGACGTCTGGTGAAAAACTTCACCTGGCGCATAAGGCGCGTCACCAGTTTTCCGTAAATAGCCGACCTGCGGGTCGGCTCTATATGGCGCCTGAGCAGTCAGCTCTATACGGCGGGCGCAGGGAATCAGAACCCGGAAGTTGGGGGGAAAATAACAATTAAACGGTATGTACGGCGAAAAAAAAAAAATATCAGCGTACTGTACATGACGTTAGTATGCTGGATGTAATGTTATAAAATTGTTTTAGGGTGAACCTCCACTTTAACCGCTTTCATACCGGGCATTTTCACCCCCTTCTAGCCCAGACCAATTTTTCGTTTTCAGCGCTGTTGCACTTTGAATGACAATTGCGCGGTCATGCAACACTGTACCCAAATAAAATCTTTATGTTTTTTTTCCCCACACAAATAGAGCTTTCTTTTTGTGGTAATTGATCGCCTCTGCGGTTTTTATTTTTTGCGCTATAAACAAAAATAGAGCGACAATTTTGAAAAGAAAAAGCAATATTTTTTACTTTTTGATTTAACAAATATCACAATATTTTTTTTCTTCAGTTTAGACCAATACGTATTCTTCTACATATTTTTGGTAGAAAAAATTTGCAATAAGCATTTATTGATTGGTTTGCACAAATGTTATAGCGTCTACAAAATAAGGGATATATTTATGGCATTTTATTTGTTTTTTACTAGTAATGACGGCGATCTGCGATTTTTATTGTGACCGTGACATTGCGATGGACACATCGGACACTTTTGACACGTTTTTGGGACCATTCACATTTATACAGCGATTAGTGCTATAAAAATGCACTAATTAGTATGTAAATGTCACTGGCAGGGAAGGGGTTAACACTAGGGGGGGCGATCTAGGGGTTAATATGTTCCCTAGTAAGTGATTCTAACTGTAGGGGGAGGGGACTCACAAGGGGAGGAGATCGATGTGTGGCCCCCTAGCCGCCCGGGAAGCCCAGGACATCATATGATGTCCACCCGAAGGGAGGGTTCCTGCCGACGTCATTTCACAATGACTCGGTAGGGAAGTGGTTAATGGCATCCCAGTCTTAACCCAGTTTTAACCACTTCAGCCCCGGAAGAATTTACCCCCTTCCTGAGCAGAGCACTATTTGGCACTGCGTCACTTTAACTGACAATTGCGCGGTCGCAAATAGAGCTTTCTTTTGGTGGTATTTTATCACCTCTGCGGTTTTAATTTGTTGCGCTTTAAACAAAAAAAGAGCGTCAATTTTAAATAAAATGCAATATTTTTTACTTTTTGCTATAATAAATATCCTCAGTTTAGGCCGATACGTATTCTTCGACATACTTTTGATTAAAAAAAATTGCAATAAGCGTATATTGCTCAAAAGTTATGTAGCTGGATTCAGAGAGAGTTAGGCCGGCGTATCAGTAGATACGCCGACCTAACTCGGAATCTGCGGCGTCCTAAGTTTAAGTGTATTCTCAAACAGAGATACACTTAAACCTAGCTAAGATACGACAGCCTGCGCCGTCGTATCTTAGGGTGCAATATTTAGGCTGGCCGCTAGGTGGCGCTTCCATTGAGTTTGGCGTAGAATATGTAAATGACTAGATACGCCTATTCACGAACGTACGTGCGCCCGTCGCAGTAAAGATACGCCGTTTACGTAAGGCGTTTTCAGGCGTAAAGTTATTCCAACAAATAGCTGACCTAGTCAATGTTAAGTATGGCCGTCGTTCCCGCTTCGAAATTTGAAATTTTTACGTTGTTTGCGTAAGTCGTCCCTGAATGGGGCTGGACGTAATTTACGTTCACGTCGAAACCAATACGTCCTTGCGGCGTACTTTGGAGCAATGCACACTGGGATATGTACACGGACGGCACATGCGCCGTTCGTAAAAAAACGTCAATCACGTCGGGTCACCACCCATTTACATAAAACACACCCCCTCATCCTCATTTGAATTAGGCGTGCTTACGTTGGCCCCATTTACGCTACGCCGCCGTAACTTAGGAGGCAAGTGCTTTGTGAATACAGAACTTGCCTCACTTACTTACGGTGGCGTAGCGTAAATACGATACGCTACGCAGCCTCAAAGATACACACAGCTACCTGAATCTAGCTAATGAACTTTAAAGTGGAGGTTCACCCTAAAACAATTATATAACATTACATCCAGCATACTAACGACATGTACAGTATGCTGGTATTAATTTTTTTCGCCGTACATACCGTTTTATTCTTATTTCCCCCCCAGCTTCCGGGTTCTGATTCCCGCGGGACTGGGCGTTCCTATTCAGAGGTTAGATGATTGACGTCTGGTGAAAAACTTCACCTGGCGCATAAGGCGCGTCACCAGTTTTCCGTAAATAGCCGACCTGCGAGTCGGCTCTATATGGCGCCTGTGCAGTCAGCTCTATACGGCGGGCGCAGGCACCGTATAGAGCCGACTCGCAGGTCGGCTATTTACGGAAAAATTGGTGACGCGCCTTATGCGCCAGGTGAAGTTTTTCACCAGACGTCAATCATCTAAGCTCTCAATAGGAATGCCCAGTCCCGCGGGAATCAGAACCCGGAAGTCGGGGGGAAAATAACAATTAAACGGTATGTACGGCGAAAAAAAAAAATATATCAGCGTACTGTACATGACGTTAGTATGCTGGATGTAATGTTATATAATTGTTTTAGGGTGAACCTCCACTTTAACCGTTTCCATACCGGGCATTTTCACCCCCTTCCTGCCCAGACCAATTTTTCGTTTTCAGCGCTGTTGCACTTTGAATGACAATTGTGCGGTCATGCAACACTGTACCTAAATGAAATCTTTATGGTTTTTTTCCCCCCACAAATAGAGCTTTCTTTTGGTGGTATTTGATTGCCTCTGCGGTTTTTATTTTTTGCGCTATAAAAAAAAACAGAGCGACAATTTTAAAAAGAAAAAGCAATATTTTTTACTTTTTGATTTAATAAATATCACAATTTTTTTTTTTTAAAAACTTTTTTTTTCCTCAGTTTAGACCGATACGTATTCTTCTACATATTTTTGGTAAAAAAAAATCGCAATAATCGTTTATTGATTGGTTTGCGCAAATGTTATAGCGTCTACAAAATAAGTGATATATTTATTGGGTTTTTCTTTGTTTTTTACTAGTAATAACAGCGATCTGCAATTTTTATTGTGACCGTGACATTGCGACGGACACATCGGACACTTTTGACACGTTTTTGGGACCATTCACATTTAAACAGCGATTAGTGCTATAAAAATGCATTGATTAGTATGTAAATGTCACTGGCAGGGAAGGGGTTAACACTAGGGGGCGATCAAGGGGTTAAAGCAGAGCTCCACCCTAAAGTGGATCTCCCGCTGATCGGAACCCTCCCCCCCTCCAGTGTCACATTTGACACCTTTCAGGGGGGAGGGGGGTGCAGATACCTGTCTAAAGACAAGTATTTGCACCCACTTCCAGCCACACAGTCTCGGGCAGACTGTGGGCATGACGTCACCTCCTGTCCTCCCCCTGTTGTGTTCTGGGAAACACTCGGCTCCCAGTACACAGCGGGAGCCAATCGGCAGGCGTAGCGCGACTCGCACATGCGCCGTAGGGAACCGAGCAGTGAAGCCGGAGCGCTTCACTTCCTGGTTTCCTCACCGAGGATGGTGGGGGGGGGGGCAGCAGAGTGACGAGCGATCGCTCGTCCTCCTCTACGGACGGCGCTGGACTCCAGGACAGGTAAGTGTCCAAATATTAAAAAACAGCAGTTGCAGTATTTGTAGCTGCTGGCTTTTAATTTTTTTTTCATTGCAAATCCGCTTTAATATGTTCCCTAGTTCTAACTGTAGGGGGAGGGGACTCACAAGGGGAGGAGACCGATGTGTGACCCCCTAGCCGCCCGGGAAGCCCAGGACATCATACGCTGTCCACCCGGAGGGAGGGAGGGTTCCTGCCGTCGTCATTTCACAATGACTCGGTAGGGAAGTGGTTAATGGCATCCCAGTCTTAACCCAGTTTTAAGCACTAAAGTGTCAGTTAGTGTCCTTTTGTCCGCCGCAATATTGCAGTCCTGCTATAAATTGCTGATCGCCGCCATTACTAGTAAAAAAAAAAAAAATACCTTTGCACATAACAATCAATATACGCTTTTTGGGATTTTGTTTACTAAAAATATGTAGCAGAATACATATTGGCTTAAATTTATCAAGAAATTTGCTTTTTTTTATTTAATTTTATTGGATGTGTTTTATAGCAGAAAGTAAAAAATATATATACAGTGGAATCTTGGACTACGAGCATAATCCGTTCCAGGAGAATTCTTGTAATCCAAAGCACTTGCATATCAAAGCGAGTTTCCCCATAGAAGTCAATGGAAATGAAGATAATTTGTTCCACATTGACATCTATGACATGCAATACCGAATGTGGCCAGAGATGGGGGGAGGGCACTGGAGAGACTCAGAAATACTTGGAGATCATTCGGGTGCCCTTGAGAGAAAAAAAAACGGAAAGGCTCGGAAACACTCGCAAACCGAGTCAGGCTTTAACCACTTAAGGACCCTTTAACGCCGATATACGTCGGAAGAATGGCACGGCTGGGCACATCAACGTACCTGTACGTTGCCCTTTACGTTACCCGGTCAGAAGCTCCGTGACCACGGCCTCGGGACTTGCGGTCGGTCCCTGGAGTTGAAGAACGGGGAGAGCTGTGTGTAAACACAGCTTCCCCGTTCTTCACTGTGGCGCCGTCATCGATCGTGTGTTTCCTTATATAGGGAACCACAATCGATGACGTCACACCTACAGCCACACCCCCCTACAGTTAGAAACACATATGAGGTCATACATAACCCCATCAGCGCCCCCTTGTGGTTAACTCCCAAACTGCAATTGTCATTTTCACAGTAAACAATGCATTTTAAATGCATTTTTTGCTGTGAAAATGACAATGGTCCCAAAAATGTGTCAAAAGTCTCCGAAGTGTCCGCCATAATTTCGCAGTCACGAAAAAAAATCTGATCGCCGCCATTAGTAGTAAAAAAAAAAATTAATAAAAATGCAATAAAACTATCCCCTATTTTGTAAACGCTATAAATTTTGCGCAAACCAACCGATAAACGCTTATTGCGATTTTTTTTTACCAAAAATAGGTAGAAGAATACGTATCGGCCTAAACTGAGGGAAAAAAATTATATATTTTTGGGGGATATTTATTATAGCAAAAAGTAAAAAATATTGGGCCAGATTCACGTAGATGGGCATATTTTTGGGTGGGCGTAACGTATTTGATTTACGTTACGCCGCCACAAGTTTTTCAGGCAATCGCTTTATTCACAAAGCACTTGCCTGTAAAGTTGCGGCGGCATAGCGTAAATCACCCGGCGGAATTCAAATTCGGCAGGTAGGGGGCGTGTTTCATTTAAATGAAGCGCGTCCCCGCGCCGAACGAACTGCACATGCGCCGTCCCTAAAAAATCCCGGCGTGCATTGCTCTAAATGACGTCGCAAGGACGTCATTGGTTTTGACGTTGACGTAAATGGCGTCTAGCCCCATTCACGGACGACTTGCGCAAACAACGTACAATTCCAAAATTTCGACGCGGGAACGACGGCCATACTTAACATAGGATACGCCACCTGGGGGCAGCTTTATCTTTACGCCGGCATAGCTCTTACGGAAACAGCGTATCTTTACTGCGACGGGCAAGCGTACGTTCGTGAATCGGCGTATCTACTAATTTGCATATTTTACGCCGAACTCAATGGAAGCGCCACCTAGCGGCCAGCGGAAATATTTCACCCTAAGATACGACGGCGCAGGCCATCGTATCTTAGGTAGGTTTAAGTGTATCTCAGTTTGAGCATACAATTAAACATGCGACGGGCTTAGATTGCGAGTTACGTCGGTGTATCTACTTGTGAATCTGTCCCATTGAATTTATTTGAAAATTGTCGCTCTATTTTACTTCATAGCGCAAAAAATAAAAACCGCAGAGGTGATCAAATACCACCAAAAGAAAGCTCTACCGTGTTTCCCCGAAAGTAAGACCTACCCCGAAAATAAGACCTACCCCAATTTTCAAGGAGGGCTGCAATATAAGCCCTACCCCGAAAATAAGCCCTAGCGTGTGTGTTTCTGTAATCTAATCTGTAGTCAAATACCTTCGGTATACAGTGACACTCGGCGTTCAGCTTATCTCCTCCTCTTCCCCTTCCTGTCAGCAGGGGATCTCGCCCTCCCTCCCTCTGCAATGCTCGGATCACCGCAGGCTATGAAAGTGCAGAGGAGCACTGAGCTGATCTCCTTCTCCTGCTTGTCAGCGGGGGGGATCTCTGCCCCCTTCTCTCTGCAATGCTGGTTCGCGGAGGGCTATGGAAGCGCCAAGGGGCACTCAGATGATGTTTTCTTCTCCTGCTTGTCAGCAGGGATCTCTGGCCCCCCTTCCTCTGCAAAGCTGGATCGCAGCGGGCTATGGAAGCGCAGAGGGGCACTCAGATGATGTTTTCTTCTCCTGCTTGTCAGCGGGGGGGATCTCCGCCCCCTTCTCTCTGCAATGCTGGTTCGCGGCGGGCTATGGAAGCGCAGAGGGGCACTCAGATGATGTTTTCTTCTCCTGCTTGTCAGCAGGGATCTCTGGCCCCCCTTCCTCTGCAAAGCTGGATCGCAGCGGGCTATGGAAGGCGCCGAGGGGCGCTTAGCTTATGTTTTATTTTCCTGCCTGTCGGTGGGGGATGTCTGCCCCCCTCCCTCTGCAATGCTTGGATCGTGGGAGAAAGGTCCAGCCGTCTATGGAAGCGCCGAGTGGCGCTGTAAGAAGGTATGTGACACAGAAACACACACCTTTTTCATGATATTCTACTGTAATAGAAAGGATTCTTGGAGTTTACAACCGTGTTTGATTCACTTCACACTGGGGATTCCTGCCAGGCAGGCAGGGAGAGGGGGCAAGAAGACAGCATGTGAAATGGTAAGCCCTACCCTGAAAATAAGCCCTACTGTGTTTTTGATTGCCAAAATTAATATAAGACCCGGGCTTATTTTCGGGGAAACACGGTATGTGTGGGAAAAAAAGGACGCCAATTTTGTTTGGGAGCCACGTCGCACGACCGCGTAATTGTCAGTTAAAGCGACGCAGTGCCGAATCGCAAAAACTGTCCGGGTCCTTTAGCTGCCTAAAGGTCCAGGTCTTAAGTGGTTAAAAAATAATTACTCACATTGTGAAAATCTCGTTAACCGCGTTACTTGCAATCCGAGGTTCTACTGTATTTAAACATTTTTTTTCAAAATTGCCTGTATTTTTTTTTTATATAGCACAAAAAATTTAAACCGCAGAGGTGATCAAATACCACCAAAAGAAAGCTTTATTTGTGGGGGAAAAAAAGACGTCAATTTTATTTTTGCAATTATCAGTTAAAGTGAAGTCGTTTAACAACAAATGGCCTGGTTATGAAGGGGGAGGGGGTGTAAATAGGTCAAGTGATTAAACACCAAGGCAAAACAGCAAACACTTTAAATTCACAGTAACAGTGCGGTGTGATGATTGATGTATTCATTTTGAACATATAGCTGCGCACAGAACTCTCTGTACATGGTGGTGGGCTGTATTGAAAAAAAAATGCTGCATGTCTGATAAAGTGTGTGTTTTTATCACATTGACAGTCAATTTAAAATGTATGGACTGCCTCTAAACTGTGTTAAAACGCACAATGCATCAATCATAATGGGCCCTTTAAATGTGATAATATTGTCATAAACCCTCAGAGGAGCTACACAATATTGATACCCCCGCTTATCACAATATTGTCAAATTTTTCAGTGTTTTTTTTTTTTTTTTTATGTGAAACGCTAGAAATCCTGAACAATGAGATTGTTCCATTTATGGTATTGCGGTTCCAACCCTTCCACGCTCTATCCAAAATACAATCTATACACATGTCCTTTTCTATGTTCAGGGTTAAAAATAAAAGTGTATATTTTTGATTTTGGTTTTAGTCAGGTAAGATTTCTATATTTTCACTCAGAAGATGGAGCTCTAGGTTAATTTTCACATGTTTTCTGATATTGAGGTTCCAACCCTTCCCTCCATCCATCACGTAAACAAGTTTTGCCTGAAATATAAATTGAACCACTTAAAGGGTTTGTAAAGGTAAAAAAATGTTTCCCTAAATACAGTGGGCCAGATTCACGAACAATTACGGCGGCGTAACGTATCCCCTTTACGTTACTCCGCCGCAAGTTTTCGTCGTAAGTGCTTGATTCACAAAGCACTTGCGTGTAAACTTGCGGCGGCGTAGCGTAAAGCCGTCCGGCACAAGCCGGCCTAATTCAAATGGGGCGTGTACCATTTAAATTAGGCGCGTTCCCGCGCCGAACGTTCTGTGCATGCTTTGCGCGAAATTACGGCGCCCCGACGTGTTTTTTGAACGGCAACGTGCGTTCCGTCCTTTCGTATTCCCGGACGTCTTATGCAAAAAAAAATTAAAAATTGGACGCGGGAACGACGGCCATACTTTAACATGGCTGGTCTAAATCTAAGCCATGAAATAGCAGGCTTAAGTTTGCGTCGGGAAAAACCGACTAGCGACGACGTAAGAGAATGCGACGAACGCGCGTACCTTCGTGGATCGCCGTAAACAGCTAATTTGCATACCCGACGCGGAAAACGACGCAAACTCCACCCAGCGGACGCCGAAGTATTGCATCTACGATCCGAAGGCGTACGCCTGTCGGATCTAACCCAGATGCCGTCGTATCTTGGTTTGAGGATTCAAACTAAAGATACGACGTGGGTAATTTGAAAGTACGCCGGTGTATCAGTAGATACGCCGGCGTACTCGCTCTGTGGATCTGCCCCTAAAAGTGTATATTTTTGATTTTGGTTTTAGTCAGGTAAGATATCTATATTTCCACTCAGAAGATGGAGCTCTTGGTTCATTTTCACATGTTTTATGATATTGAGGTTCCAACCCTTCCCCGCTCTATCCATCACGTAAACAAGTTTTGCCTGAAATGTAAATTGAACCACTTAAAGGGTTTGTAAAGGTAAAACAAATATTTCCCTAAATACAGTGGCGGCCCGGCCAGTCAGTAAAAAATAAAAATAATAATAAAAAAAAAAAAAACATTTTCATTTAAACATGTCCCTTTAAAAAAAAAATAATAAAAAAAAGGTCCTTATGTGCACTGTGTCCGGGCGCCGGGAGCAGTGTTTTATGAGTAGCACCACGTCTGTGCAATCACGAGATTTCAGACGAGGCGCTACATTGGCAGCCAAAAAATGCCTTTGTGGCGTAGCCCATCTCGCCACAGCTTCCGGGGCGATGGACTGTATTGTGGCCCGGGCGGGTGCACTGCACACAGTATATTTCTGGTCTAGTGACGACGTCAGGAAGTGACGTCGACACTCTGCAGCTCAGAGGGACGCACCCTTATGAGCCGATCATCAACAGGTAAAGAAGCCTTACATGCATTCCCCTCAGCAACAAATAGAGTATAGGCAGCAGCAGTGTCTGCACTACCCCACCTAAAGTCCGACGCAAATAGCGGCCGTCAGCTGACAGCCCCCCCCGCGCGTATTACACTTTTTTATTCAATTATTTAATGTTGGGCGAAACGGCAACCGCTTTTTACAATTTCTTAATTTCATGTTCGGCGAAAATAGCGCCAGGCATCCAAATGTCCAATGCCCCGAGAGCAGCCGATCGACTCTCCTCCACTCGCGTCTGTCAGCGCGAGTAGAGGAAAATTTTTTTTTTTTCAAGACCATTAAAAACGGTCTTGTGTACGCGGCATTACGCCAGTTTTGTTTTAAGGTTATTTGATCTCTCGTACAATGTTTGGTTGACTACGATTATGTCTATAAAGAGCTCCTTCTCTTAATCAAGTTTTGGATAATAACAAACAACTAAATGACACATAAAACACTCAAACCTAACTCAAGCATTGACAGAAATCTCTACTACGGACATAAAAAAAAAATCTATAAATTAAAACAAATGAGCAAACAAACCAACTGACGTGCCTTGAGTAGAAATACTGCATGACTTGTGTGGAGTCATGTCCTTACACCATTTAAGCTTGTGAGATCATGAATAATGAAGTAACTGAGGCATTAATACTGCATGAATATGTAATTAAGTCATTAGGTTTCACTTAAGTATTCCCAGGTGAAACAGCTGAAGTGGGTGATGAAAGGAGCAAGCATTGCAGATTTATTTAGCTATGACTCAGTGGCTTAAAGTGGAATAATAGCCAAAGTAAAAAAAAAAAGGAAGAACTTGATGTACAAGGTAAGTATTCAACAGCTAAAAGCAATACATTTGTTTCATGTTTACATGTTTAGAGTTAAAGTGGAACTAAACTCTTCCATCCTTTTGCAGCTGAAGACAGCTAGCTAGGTTCAGGTAGAGTTAGGTCGGCGTATCAGTAGATACGCCGACCTAACTCTGAATCTGCGCCGACCTAAGTTTAAGTGTATTCTCAAACAGAGATACACTTAAACCTATCTAAGATACGACGGCTTGCGCCGTCCTATCTTAGAGTGCAATATTTAGACTGGCCGCTAGGAGGCGCTTCCATTGCGGTCGGCGTAGAATATGTAAATCACTAGATACGCCTATTCACGAACGTACGCCCGGCCGACGCAGTACAGATACGCCATTTTCGTAACGCTTTATCAGGCCTAAAGTTATTCCATCTTATAGATGGAATAGTAATGTTAAAGTATGGCCGCCGTTCCCGCTTCGAAATTCGAAAATTTTACGTCGTTTGTGTAAGTCGTCCGTGAATAGGGATTTACGTCATTTACGTCCACGTCGAAATTAATAGGCCCGTGCGGCGGACCTAGCCGCAATGCACACTGGGAAATGTAGGCGCACGGCGCATGCGCAGTTGCAAAAAAATGTCAATCACGTTGGGTCAAGCCTAATTATCATAAAACACGCCCCCTCAGCCAAATTTGAATTAGGCGCCCTTACGCCCGCCCGCTTTAGGCTACGCTGCCGTAACTTAGCAGGCAAGTACATTGTGAATCATGTACTTGCCTCGCTAACTTACGGCGGCATAGCCTAAATGCCTTAAGCTACGCCGCCGCAAGTATGCGCTCGCCATCCTGAATCTAGCGTCTTCTTAGCCTCTCTTTTAATCTGCAGTTGCCATCATGCGGCATACATGGGCAGCTATGACACCATGACCCAAAAGGAACCGGTATGTGAGCCGCTTAGGCTTTAGAAAGGATGCAAGTCCACTGCCGTGAGTGTTGGTGTAAGAGTCCAGGGCTTACTACGCATGCCCCAATGGTGCGTTACCGCAAGAGGAAATTCGTGCCAACTGAGCATGCACCAAAGACGCCTCAGTGCGCCAACCCGCACAGAAGGCCAGATGAAAAAAGGCAGGAAAATGGCCAGGAGGCACGCAGGAAGTGACCTCAACCTGATGGAAAAAGGCAGGAAAATACACAGGAGGTGCACAAGAAGTGACCTCAACCTGATGGAAAAAGGCAGGAAAATACACAGGAGGTGCACCGAAAGTGACCTCAACCTGATGGGAAAAGGGAGGAAAATAAACAGGAGGTGCACAGGAAGTGACCTCAACCCGATGGAAAAAGGCAGGAAAATAAACAGGTGGTGCACAGGAAGTGACCTCAACCTGATGGAAAAAGGCAGGAAAATACACAGGAGGTGCACAGGAAGTGACCTCAACCTGATGGAAAAAGGCAGGAAAATAAACAGGAGGTGCACAGGAAGTGACCTCAACCTGATGGAAAAAGGCAGGAAAATAAACAGGAGGTGCACAGGAAGTGACCTCAACCCAATGGAAAAAGGCAGGAAAATAAACAGGAGGTGCACAGGAAGTGACCTCAACCCAATGGAAAAAGGCAGGAAAATAAACAGGAGGTGCACAGGAAGTAACCTCAACCTGATGGAAAAAGGCAGGAAAATACACAGGAGGTGCACAGGAAGTGACCTCAACCTGATGGAAAAAGGCAGGAAAATAAACAGGAGGTGCACAGGAAGTGACCTCAACCTGATGGGAAAAGGCAGGAAAATACACAGGAGGTGCAAAGGAAGTGACCTCAACCTGATGGAAAAAGGCAGGAAAATAAACAGGAGGTGCACAGGAAGTGACCTCAACCTGATGGAAAAAGGCAGGAAAATACACAGGAGGTGCACAGGAAGTGACCTCAACCTGATGGAAAAAGGCGGAAAAATGCCCAGGATGCGCACAGGAAGTGACCTTTAACTTCCCTATATAAGCCCAGCCCAGACACTGCCAAATTTCTGGATTATCTTCTGTCCCCCCTTGTTCCTGTGCTAGTGTGTGATCTGTCTGAACTTGTTGTGACCTGGAAACATATTTGACCACTCTTGATTGCTGCTTGCCATTGACCTCGGATTTGTACCTTGACCATTCTACTTCTTTGCCCCTTTTGCACTCAGTTGCCAGATTGGAACTGACCCCGGTTTGGATCTCGACCATTCTTCTTCTGATTAACCCTTCTGTACTTCACTGCCAGAGCGGACTTGACCTAGGCTTTCGGACTAAGGCTTGCACGGTGCTCCACACCCCCCTGTCAACCGTGCCACTCGGTGTCCACCAAGTCTCTGTCACCATCTCCAGAGACCCAAGGTCTTAGGACAGTTATGTTTATATCGAGGTCCAGTGGCAGCTGGGGGTAATTTTTCTTTGGGGGGTGTCACAGACAGTGCACCCACAGTCAACCCCCAGTGGGTGGGGTCACCTACGACACTTACCCCATCGGACAGAGGTTCCCCCCAGGCGACGGCTTCCGCTGGGTCTCCTCCTCTTATACATCATGGTGGCTTCCGCCGCGTGTCTCCTCCCTCCTCCTTCCAGGCCAATTGGAACGCTTCTCCTTTCGGCCAATCGGAAGATCCGCTCCCTTATCGGCCGGGAGGAGAATCAGTGTGACAATAGCAACTATTCATTCGCTATTGTCACACAACTGGATGGGCTCGGGGGCGCAGTGCACTGCGCCCCGAGCCCACCCTTTTTTGAAGCCTATTACAGCCTCTGGCTCTAATCACGTGCTTCAAAAAAAATACGTATTTGGAATCCATGCGTTCGACACCCCACATGAAGATTAGGGGGCTGGACGCATGGATAGGGGGCATCGCCTGTGTGCCCCTTACGCACGGGCCACCACTGCCGGAGTCTCTGTTTTTTTTTTATCATGGTATTATAAGTTTAATGCCAACTTTTCATTCTTTGTAAACTTTATTTATTATTTGTAGTTTTCATCACTTATTCTCTGTTTACAGCATATGTGTTGATGGGTTTTATTTTTGATTTATGAGTTCAATAACTATTTTTTGTTAGATGTTTTTAACACTAGCCTGCTATAATAAAATAATTTATTTTCTTTTATTCTACATAATACAGTATGTATGAATGTCAGTAAAGGAATAACCAGACACACATGAAGAATTATAGATTAACCCGTTGCTTTTTTCTTTTCTTTTTTTTTTGTATGGTGTATGTGATGATGTTTCTACCACCATATATGAATATAATGAACAATCAGGAGTTTTATGACTTGTCACACTGTTGGTCCTCCCCATTATCATTAACATCTCTTACAATCCAGTAAATGAAGAGGATGGAAGGGGGTGATGTATTATGCAGATTACAAACATATTTATGACCTCTTTTTACAAGTTTTATTGCTGTTTAACTCCCAAGAGCTGATAATTCATATCCACGCTCTATACCAAAAGCCTCAGAGAAAAAAAAAAACAGAGATTTGTTAGGGCCCAAGCCGTTAGATATGTGAACTGCCGAAAAATATTAGTTTTCGTTTCATTTGTTTTTGGTTTTTTAAATTTTTCAGGTCATCCGTTATGATCGAGATTCGTAAATTCATAAATTCGAACATGCGAAAATTTATAAAAGTAAAAATTCGGAAATTCGAAAATCCAAAAGTTAGAAAGAAGATCCGAAAATTCGAAAGAACGAAAATCTAAAAATTCTAAATCATAACTAACTAACAATAACTAACTATTAAATTATAGATATTGGAATTTCCTTTAAAATTTGGCTGTTAGTGAATGAATACGAATTTATCTGAAGTTACGATCTAACCAAAATAAAGAATGCTGCATCTAAACAAAGGGAACGGAACAAATTAAAAATACAAAATAATAATAATAAATTATTATTATTGTTATATATTATTATTGAATTAATACGTTATATCCGTTTAGATGCGGCATTCGTTATTTTGGTTAATTTGTAACTCCGGATAAATTTGTATTTGTTACGTTCGCTAACAGCTGAATTTGAAAGGAAATTCCAATACCTATAATAGTTAGTAATAGTTAAGTTATTATTTCAGATTTTCGGGTTTTTGAATTTTCGGATATTCGGTCTTCGAATTTTCGTTCTTATTTTAGGATTTTCGAATTTACCAATATTCGAATATTTGAATTTACGAATATTCAGAAAAATTTGTCAAATGGGTTTTTGGTCATTTAGATATTTCCGAATGAACGAATTTGTCAAAATTTGTTAAAAAACTGTAGGCAGTGTAGGCATTCCCTGCCCCTCAGAGGGTGTGCTGCATGGTAGGAAATGCCACTACTGCTTATGGTTTGCTGTCAGCTTAGACAGCTTCCCAGGTGGCATAGCTTGAATGGGTTCAGACTGTGCCCTAACACGCCTGAGGTCATCCCTCCCATGCTTGATGTGCCTTTTCTTCTCCGAGAGTGACAATCACAGCTGCAGCAAAGACATGCAATGGCCTTTCCCCATTGTTGGGGCCCGTGTGTACACACATGACACACATTGAAGATATGCCACTGCAGATCAATATAGGATTATGATCTCAAAATCATATTTAATCACTTTGGAATTAAATTCTGATTTGACATGTTAGGAAACCAATTAAAGGGCCACAGCCATTTCTGTTGTATATATGTGGCTCTGTGAATTGTTTACTATCATGTGTAACATCCCCTTGATACATCCATCTGTAGCACTTCATATAGCTGCTGTAATGATCAGCCTTAAATCTTTACCACTGTCAGGAAGCCAGCCTTGCCAGCCACCAAATGGCGCACATGCGTGGTGGAACAGCGCTCCGGCGCATGCCCGTGTCCAGAACCAATCAGAGGCCTGACCGGCCCATTTAAACCCCTGTCTCATGACAGGTTGCTGGTTTGTCATCAGCTCCTGCCTGAACTTTCTGTTGCCTCGTTTGACCCGGACTTCTGCACAACTCTGCTCTCTCTCCTGAACCTGACCTCTGGCTTACGTCCCTGGATTTGCTATTGACTCCAACCCCTGACCTATGGCCTGTGTCTCTGGACTTACTAACTTCTCCTGCCCTTGACCCTCGGCTTGCACCCCGGACCCGCTTCCAGTCTTTGCCCCTTGAAACTTGCTCTGTGTACCTGAAGCTGTTCTGCTGCCTGACCTATAGCCTGCCTCCAGTAAAGTACCACCGGCCAAGTCTTCCGTCCAGCACCTGCTATCAAGTTCAGCTACCTCGCTGGTACCGGTGCCTCCTTGCGCCTTCCCCCCTGTCTCAACTCCAGGGGGCGGAGTGCTCCAGGTCGCAAAGGTGAGCCGCTCCCTCAGCATCTCGGTCTCGTTAAGTACGTACCTGACAACCACCTGCTAGTTGTTACTCAGCACTGCACCGTAGTGCACACCTGTCCTTATCAGTCATGCTTAAATAGACTTCAGAAAATTCAACCTATGTCTAAAAAAAGGTTTTGGCTGTCCAATAATTAAAGCTGAATTCCATAATTTCAGCTTCTTTGTAAAAAAATGAAGGTGCACTATGAATTAAGTCCAGCAAGGTGCATGACACCTACTGGGCTTAGCTCTTTTGTTTATATCTAACACCTTTATAGTAATCTGGGAAGACAGCTATCGCTGAAGTTCCAGGAGAGTGATGCCGATCCTTCTGAGCTTTACACCTTGAGCAGGAGAGCCACCGTATGTCAGGGCTGGGCTCAGCCCATACTTCTCAGAACTCTGTGCTCAGCTAACAGTTAATTGCCAAAGACTCTTTATTCCACAGTGACTCACCTGGTCTTCATTTCCTGCTCGTCAGCTAGAGCTGCTGGTTATATAAACTCCTTGGATCGGATCTTCTGTGCCTTTGCCTTGGTCAACATATCCGGACTCTCTCTGCTGTGTTTTCCTGTGAAAGACTTTTGTTTGGCTGACTTCCCTTCTGGTTCCTGATCCCGTTTGCTGCACCCGACTTCACTGATCTCTACACTCCTGTTTCTCTGGCTTGTTCTGACTACCCGCCCTGGTTACAGAACTCTGGGTTTGTTGCTCTGTTCAGGGCCGCCATCAGGGGGGTACAGGCAGTACACCTGTAAGGGGCCCGGATGGCAACCCCCTTTTTTTAGGGGTCCGGAGGTCCCCAGGGGCCCGGAGGCCCACAGGTCCCAGATGGCAACTCCCCCCGTTTTGTATTTATTTTTTATAAAAAAAAAATATTTTTTGAAATATATTTTTATTTTGTTTTTTATTAAAGGGCCAATTTTATTTTTATTTTTTTAGAGGGCCGGAGGTCCCCAGGGGCTCTAGGACCCTGGGGACCTCCTGACCTCTTTATATATATATATATATATATATATATATATATATATATATATATATATATATATATATAAAAATAAAAAATAAAAATATATAAAAAAATATATTTTTTTTATAAAAAAATATGAAAAAAAGGGGGGTTGTCATCCGGGCCCTGGGGGCCTCCGGACCTCAAAAAAAAAAATGGCCCTTTAACCGCTTCCAGACCGCCGCATGTAGATATACGTCGGCAGAATGGCACATTGGCGTACCTGTACGTCCCTGCCTTTCCGCGGGTCGGGGGTCCGATCGGGACCCCCCGCTACATGCGGCGGTCGGATTCCCGCGGGGAGCGATCCAGGACAACGGCGCGGCTATTCATTTATAGCCGCTCCGTCGCGATCGCTCCCCGGAGCTGAAGAACGGGGAGAGCCGTATGTAAACACGGCTTCCCCCTGCTTCACTGTGGCGGCGCATCGATTGAGTGATCCCATTTATAGGGAGACTCGATCAATGATGTCAGACCTACAGCCACACCCCCCTACAGTTGTAAACACACACTAGGTGAACCCTAACTCCTACAGCGCCCCCTGTGGTTAACTCCCAAACTGCAGCTGTCATTTTCACAATAAACAATGCAATTTAAATGCATTTTTTGCTGTGAAAATGACAATAGTCCAAAAAATGTGTCAAAATTGTCCGAAGTGTCCGCCATAATGTCGCAGTCACGAAAAAAAAACGCTGATCGCCGCCATTAGTAGTAAAAAAAATAAAATTAATAAAAATGCAAAAAAACTATCCCCTATTTTGTAAACGCTATAAATTTTGCGCAAACCAATCGATAAACGCTTATTGCGATTTTTTTTTACCAAAAATAGGTAGAAGAATACGTATCGGCCTAAACTGAGGAAAACATTTTTTTTTTATATATGTTTTTGGGGGATATTTATTATAGCAACAAGTAATAAAATATTGTATTTTTTTCAAAATTGACGCTCTATTTTTGTTTATAGCGCAAAAAATAAAAACCGCAGAGGTGATCAAATACCACCAAAAGAAAGCTCTATTTGTGGGGAAAAAAGGACGCCAATTTTGTTTGGGAGCCACGTCGCACGACCGCGCAATTGTCTGTTAAAGCGACGCAGTGCCGAATTGTAAAAACCCCTTGGGTCATTTAGCAGCATATTGGTCCGGTCCTTAAGTGGTTAATAAAAAACAAAATAAAAATATATTTAAAAAAATATATATATATATATATATATTATTTATTATTAAAGGGCCCAGAGGTCCCCAGACCCCCGGATGGCAACCCCCATTTTTTTTATAAAAAAAATATTTTTTTTTGTTCTTTTTATTTATTTTATATATATTTTTTTTTTATTAAAGGGCTCAGAGGTCCCCAGGGCCCCCTTGTGGCAAACCCCCCTTTTTTTTATAAATGTTTATTTTTTTATTTTTGTTTATATATTTTTTTATTATTAAAGGGCCCAGAGGTCCCCAGGGCCCTGGATGGCAACTCCCCTTTTTTATTTTTTATAAATGTTTATTTTAATTTTTTTTTATATATTTTTTTTATTAAAGGGCCCAGAGGTTTCTTTTTTTTTTTATTAAAGGGCCCAGAGGTCCCGGGTGGCAACCCCCTTTTTAAAAAATATATATATATATTTTTTATATATATATATATATATTTTTATTAAAGGGCCCAGAGGTCCCCAGGGCCCCCCTTTTTTTATATATATTTTTCTTTATTTCTTCTTTTTCTTGCAAAGGGCCCCCCCCTGCTTCTCAATTTAAGGTGGCGGCACCCCCCGGTGTTCTCTGCTCTCCAGGGGGCCCATGCCTGATGAAGCTGTGTAAGGGGCCCCATAATTCCTGATGGCTACCCTGGCTCTGTTTATACCATTTTATTAAATATTGTGATTTTTACTGCACTTCTGCCTCAGTCTGATTCATGGTTCCTGACACCGTAGCTGTTATGTCTGCCCCTCTCTTCCTCTTGCCCAATCACAGAAGCCTTGGTATTATGTGAACACAGGGCTTTTTTTCAGGGGGAACTTGGGGGAACTCAGTTCCACCACCTCTGGCTCAGACCCTTTGGTGCCTGCTTACCACAATCACTTGTAAACACAGAAGTCTGGTTTCTGTGTACAAGTGACAGCTCTGCGCTCTGTGTATAACCCCCCTGAACTCTGCACTCTGTATGTAATGCAATCCTGGTATTTAATGCCCCTTTAAGACCCTTCTACTGTTTGTGAAATCTGAACGGGGTCGTGGTTGAGTTCCTGCACCTATTTTCTGAGAAAAAAAGCTCTGTGTGAACACATTCACAAAATACCAAGACTTCTGTGAATGGGCAGCAAATCTGCTCTCTGTGCTTCTCTCCTCTCAGAAGCGTGTCTTTAAACTTGTTAAATGTAAATAATAGAGATAAGCTCAGGAGATGTCATGCATCTCCTTGGATTGAATGCATAGGAGCTGATTTACTAAAACTGGAGAGTGCAAAATTTGGTGTGCATGATAGCCAATCAGCTTCTAACTTCAGGTGGTTTTAATTAAGCTTTAAAGGGGTTGTAAAGCTTTGCGTTTTTCACCTTAATGCATCCTATGCATTAAGCTGAAAAAACATCCGATGCTTACAAGCCCCCCAGCCCCCCGGTTTACTTACCTGAGCCCTCGAAAGTCCCAGGTCGTGAACGCGCTGGCTACTCAGACTTCAGACTGTTCTCGGCTCTTCATTGGAGATTGATAGCCTCGCAGCAAATGGCTCCCGCTGCTGTCTATCTAATCAATGACGCATCGCGCGGGGGGGGCGGGGCCGAGTGATACACTTGGCAGCTATAGCCGACGACTGTATCACGGGAGCGGGCCCGCAAGCTAACCCCATTGGGAGAGAGCTTCCCAGAACGGGGGTTAGCTCTTTCGGGGAGGAACCGAGACAGCCGCCGAGGGACTCCTGAAGACCAGAATCGGCCCACTCAGCACTGCACCGTAGTGCACAACCTGTCCTCATCAGGAGTGCTTAAAGAGGCGTTCCAGCCTTTTAGTGTTTATTAGAAGTCAGCAGCTACAAAAAGTGTGTAGTCGCGCTGCGCTCTATGAGTGGACAGGAGATCTCCTGGCATCTTTCACGTGTATTGGAGATCGCCTAAAGGGAGGGGCCGCCTAAGGCTAGAGGAGGAGTCACCGAGGCAGTCCCTGGGCGGAAGGAGGAAGTGGGACAGGAATTCCTACTCCTACCAAAGCCCCCATTCCCCCCCAAAAAAATGACATGCTAAATGTGGCATGTAAGGGGGCGAGGAGTGCTTAAAGCAGAAGTTCCACTTTTGGGTGGAACTCTGCTTTAAATAGAGTTCAGCCCATTCCACCTATATCTGATTAAAGGTTTTGGCTGTCTGATATGTGTCTGGCTACCCTGTGTTATGGACTCCTTTCTAGTAGTAATGTGCATTGTTTTCTGAACCCATGCTGTTGTTTTCTGAACCTCCTGCTTTAACTATCTTCCGGCTTACATAGTTATTCTGGTTGAAAAAGGACACAAGTCTATCCAATTCAACCAACACAGAAAACAACACACACAAATAGAAAACCTCCATATATACAATCCTATACCCACAGTTTAGTTTCATAGTCACATAGTAGGTAAGGTTGAATAACACTAGTTCATCCAGTTTAACCTGTGTAGGTGTCTATGTGTCAGTGTTGATAATCGTTTCCCATATCCCTGTATGTTGTGTTCACTGAGATGCAAGTCCAAGAGCCTTTTAAAACTATTGACACCACCAATTGCGGAAGAGAGTTCCACATCCTTACCGCTCTGACAGTGAAAAATCCCATATGCAGCTTAAGATTAAACTGCTTCTCCTCCAGTCTCATTGTGTGACCCCATGTCCTCTTACACTCCCTGAGACTGAGAAGTTTCCTACGCTGGGATCACCAATGAGGTATTTGTATGTCGCTATCATATCTCCTCTTAAAGCGGATGTCCGCTGAAAAAAAAAATATTAAAAGCCAGCAGCTACAAATACTGCAGCTGCTGACTTAATATTAGGACACTTACCTGTCCTGGAGTCCAGCGCCGTCCGCAGCAGAGGATGAGCGATCGCTCGTCACTCTACTGGCCCCCCGCACATCCTCGTGAGGGAACCAGGAAGTGAAGCGCTCCGGCTTCACTGACCGATTCCCTACGGCGCATGCGCGAGTCGCGCTACGCCTGCCGATTGGCTCCCGCTGTGTACTGGGAGCCGAGTGTTCCCAGAACACAAGGGGGGGGGGGCAGGAGGTGACGTCATGCCCACAGTCTGCCCGAGACTGTGTGGCCGGAAGTGGGTGCAAAAACCTGTCTTTAGACAGGTATCTGCACCCCCCTCCCCCCTGAAAGGTATCAAATGTTACACCGGAGAGGGGGGGAGGGTTCCGATCAGCGGGAGTTCCACCTTAGGGTGGAGCTCCGCTTTAAGCACCTCTTCTCCAGGGAGAATAAATTGCGCTTGTAGTCATTCCTCGTATTTGAGATCCTCCAGTCCCCTTATTAATTTTGTTGCCCTTCTCTAGATTCTTTCCACTTCCAGCACATTCTTCCCGAGGACCGGTGACCAGAACTGGGCTTAATATTCCAGATGTGGTCTAACCAGGGTTTCAAAAAGTGGCAGGATTATAGTTTTATCTCTGGAATAAATTCACTTTTTATGTATGCTAATTTTCTGCTGGCTTTGCTTGCTGCAGCTTGAATTTGCATGCTATTGCTCAGTCTGTCTTCAACTAGGAGACCCCAGATCGTTCTGGATTCCCCTAGAGGTTCTCCCCCTAGTGAGTAACTTGTGTTTATATTTTTAGCCCCCAAGTGCATTACAGGTGAAACTCGAAAAAATGTGAATATCGTGCAAAAGTTCATTTTTTTAACTAATGCAACTTAAAAGATGAAACTAATATATTAAATAGACTCATTACATGCAAAGCAAGATAGTTCAAGTCGTGATTTGTCATAATTGTGATATATCTAATATATGATAGGTACTGGTAGGCAGCACTGATAGGTAAGAGTCTAAATATGAGATCTCATATTTAAGAGGACCTGTCATGCTTTTTTTCTATTACAAGGGATGTTTACATTCCTTGTAATAGGAATAAAAGTGATCAATTTTTTTTTTCAGTGTAAAAAATTATAAAATAAATAAAAATAAATAAGAAAACAAACATTTTTTTTTAAAGCGCCCCGTCCCGACGAGCTCGGGCGCAGAAGCAAACGCATACACAAGTAGCGCCCGCATATGAAAACGGTGTTCAAACCACACAAGTGAGGTATCACCACGATCGTAAGGCCTGGTACACACGATAGGATTTATCCTCTGCGGATTTTAATCCGATGGAGTGTACACACCATCGGATTGAAATCCGCGCCAAATTCCCATCGCGGTGACGTGTCGCGCCGTCGCCGCGATGATGACGCGGCGACGTGCGCGACGCTGTCATATAAGGATATCCACGCATGCGTCGAATCATTACGACGCATGCGAGGGATGGGTTCGGACGGATCCATCCGGTGAGTCTGTACAGACCACCGAATCGATCCGCTGGTGCCGATTCCAGCGGATAGATTTGTAGACATGTCTACAAATTTTTATCTGCTGGAATTCGGAAATATCCGCTGGAACGTACACACCAGGGGATCTATATGCTGAAACCGATCCGCTGAGATTTTTCAGCGGATGGATCCTCTCGTGTGTATGGGGCCTAAGAGCGAGAGCAATAATTCTAGCCCTAGACCTCCTCTGTAGCTCAAAAAATGCAACCTATAGAATTTTTTAAACGTCGCCTATCAAGATTTTTAAGGGTAAAAGTTTGACGCCATGCCACGAGCGGGCGCAAGTTTTAAGCGTGACATGTTGGGTATCATTTTACTCGGCGTAACATTATCTTTCACAATATATAAAAAAATTGGGCCAAATTTATTGTTGTCTTATTTTTTAATTCAAAAAAGTGATTTTTTTCCAAAAAAAGTGCGCTTGTAAGACAGCTGCGCAAATACGGTGTGACAAAAAGTATTGCAATGACCGCCATTTTATTCTCTTGGGTGTTAGAAGATATATATATATAATGTTTGGGGGTTTTAAGTAATTTTCTAGCAAAAAAAACTGTTTTAGTCTTGTAAACACCAAATCTGAAAAACACCCAAGGTCCTTAAGTGGTTAACCGATCGTGTGTACGCAGCATTACTCTCTGGGCCCCGGCTACTACTAGGGGGGGAGCGGAGGGAAGGCAAGGAGATAAGCAGGCAGGCAGCTGGCTGGGACTTGAGCCAAGGCAGAAGAACATGCGAGCGGAGCTGAATGGACATGCACCCAAAACTGAGTGGGGGTGTGTAATTCAGATTTTTTTTTTTTATTCTGCACTAACTGGGGCAGATCCTCTAAGAAATTACGCCGGCGTATCTGTTAATACGCCGCGTAATTTCAAATTTTGCGCGTCGTATCTTTGTTTTGGTATCCACCAAACAAGATACAACGGCATCTGTGTTAGATCCGACAGGCGTACGTCTTCGTACGCCGTCGGATCTAAGATGCAATTTTACGGCGGCCGCTGGGTGGTGTTCACGTCGTAATCCGCGGCGAGTATGCAAATTAGCTATTTCCGACGATCCACGAACGTACGAGCGGCCGTCGCATTCTTTTACGTCGTTTCCGTTCGGCTTTTTCCGGCATATAGTTATAGTTATAGTATAGTTAAAGCTGCTATCTGGTGGCGTACTCAATGTTAAGTATGGCCGTCGTATAATTTTGAAAATTTGTCTTCGTTTGCGTAAGTCGTCCGTGAATGGGGCTGGACGCCATTTACGTTCACGCCAAAACCAATGACGTCCTTGCGACGTCATTTGGAGCAATGCACCCTGGGAGTTTTGACGGACAGGGCATGCGCAGTTCGTTCGGCGCGGGGACGCGCTTCATTTAAATAAAAAAACACGCCCCCTACTCGCCGCACTCGCCGCATCTGTTAGAGAGTCTGGTAGATGTTCGGCGCCCCCACCTCTGCAGGCGCCTGGGTGCAATGCACCCTGTGCACCCTGCCTAGGATCGGCCCTGCATGTGATGCTGTGAAAGCGAGTGGACTTTGCCTACCGTGTTCGAAAACTACTCAAAAGTCATTTGCAAAACTCAAGAACAAAAGAGCAACCAACAAGAGCTAAGAAAAAAAAGGCTTGTTGTTGTGGTTTACAATAGAAACTAAAAAACACAATCCTTTCATTAGCAAACATAGATAGGCCCAATTTCAATATGTTGCAATGCAATGAATTTTGATTTTGTCTCATGATTTTGGCATCTGGTAACATATCTGCCATATGCTTTATTCTGTGTGCTCATGGGTCTGTCTGGAAAATGATCTTCCCATCTAATTTTATAAATGATGGCTGCCTGGCTCAGCTCACAAACTGTTTAGCACGTACATAAATCACTCACATTTAGTTTCACACGTTCTGCTTACTGACAGCTAGAAACAAACCAGTATTGTCATTTTCCTTATGCAAATCAATTCCATGAAAAAAAAAAAATGAAACAAAAAATAAATAAATAAATGAAACGGGGGAAAAAAAATATGTTTTAACTGGGAGGGGAAAATGACTGGACCCTGCAAATAATTATTGGCTCTTTAAATGTTGTAAATTTGCTTTTGGCCTTTATTTTAGATAAGTGCAGCATTTTTAGATTGTCACACTGAAAAATAAATGTTGTATCCATGAAGTTTCTGTTTCAGCCGTTTTTTTATTGTTTAAAAAAAAAAATCAAGATAAAAAAAAGGAGATCTTATAATGTAGCAGCGAATAATCCTCGTCTGCTCCCAGCATGTAACGGGGAAACATACAATTGAATACGAGGCGCTAGGTAGAAACTGATGAGGACCACAGCACCTTGATAATCACGGGCCGTGGGGAGTAAGTAAACTGGAGTTTAACCACTTAAGGACTGAGCCTCTTTTTTACATTTGTTGTTTACAAGTTAAAATCTTTTTTTTGTTTTTGTTTTTGCTAGAAACAATTTTTTTTTGCTAGAAATTTATTTAGAAACCCCAAACATTATATATATAGGACCGGATTCATAAAGAAGATACGACGGCGTATCTCCTGATACGCTGTCGTATCTCTGAGTCCGGCCGGTCGTATCTATGCGGCTGATTCATAGAATCAGTTACTCATAGATCTCCCTAAGATCCGACAGGTGTAAGTGACTTACACCGTCGGATCTTAGGCTGCAATTCTAGGCCGGCCGCTAGGTGGCGATTCCATTGCGGTCGGCGTAGAATATGCAAATGATTCGTTACAATAGAACTTACCCTTCAGAGTGCCGTCGTACGTGTTGTATAGTGTTGCTCACGAATATTCGCATTGCGAATATTCGACTCGAATATAGCATATTCGAGAAATCGCGCTATATTTCGAATTTCGCGGTGAATATTCGCAATTCCGAATATTCGCATTTTTTCAATTTGATTTTTAAAACAGATCACATCCTATCGACGTCTAAAAGCATTGCTGGTATGATTAGAGACCCTGGGCCGAGTAGCTAAGCTGAGGCGATCCTTTTATGTTGCCAAATTGAAAAAAAAACATTGCGATTTTTCGCTATTGCGAATGCGAAAATGATTGCGAATTTTCGATAACTGTGGTAGGAGAACTCTGATTGTCTCTGATGCAAAAGGGGGGGGGGCTTTGTGTATGTTTCTGTTATGAATATTTGTATGTTTGATATTATTTTTTTTTGTAAGAAGGAAAAAATTGCGCATACCTTAAAAAATGGGGAGAATACAGCAGCAACTCAAAAATGTTATACAACATAAATTAATACAAGACAGAAAATGGAGTCGCTCTACAAGAATAAAAAATATGTCTAGTGACAAGACATGTGGGCAAATTATAAAATAAACAAGCGCAAATAACTTGTGAAATACACAGTGAAACAAATATATAAAGAAATATAGTCCCAATAATAGAAAAATAATCTTTCATAAAAATGTCTTTGATATGTGAAGTGAAAAAAAGTCCAAAGCATGCAGCATGAACGTGTTCAATCTTCAAGGTGTTTGATTGACAAACGGCTGTGACAGATGGATAGAGTAAAGAATCACCACCAATGCAAAACACTTTTTATTTTCTATTGTAAAATATCAAGAATATTCTGAGCCAATCAGAGTGCTCCTTCTGCATTTGCCGAATATTCGCAATTATTTTGTATTGTAAAATATCAAGAATATTCTGAGCCAATCAGAGTGCTCCTTCCGCATTTGCCGAATATTCGCAATTATTTTGTATTGTAAAATATCAAGAATATTCTGAGCCAATCAGAGTGCTCCTTCCGCATTTGCCGAATATTCGCAATTATTTTGTATTGTAAAATATCACGAATATTCTGAGCCAATCAGAGTGCTCCTACAGCATTTGTCGAAATTGCGCAGTAAATATCGCATTCGCATGTTGCGATATTTCGATAAAATATCACGAATATTCTGAGCCAATCAGAGCGCTCCTCCAGCATTTCTCGAAATTGCGCAGTAAATATCGCATTCGCATGTTGCGATATTTCGATAAAATATCACGAATATTCTGAGCCAATCAGAGCGCTCCTCCAGCATTTCTCGAAATTGCGCAATAAATATCGCATTCGCATGTTGCGATATTTCGATAAAATATCACGAATATTCTGAGCCAATCAGAGTGCTCCTACCGCAGTTATCAAAAAATCGCAATTATTTTCGCAATCGCAATAGCGAAAAATCGCAATTATTTAATTTCGATAAAATATCACGAATATTCGAATTTAGCGAATATATCTCGAATATTCGAATATATATTCGAGATATATCGCGAAATCGAATATGGCATATTCTGCTCAACACTAGTGTTGTACGTCACCGCGCTTTGTTCATCATTTTTCAAAAATGATGGTGTGTGGGCAACATCGTTTTTAATGATGAAGTTGGAAAAATGTTGTTTTTTGGACATGCTGAAAAACGTTGTTTTTTTTCATGCCGAAAAACGATCGTGTGTACGCGGCATAACACCCTAAAGAATAAAATGGTGGTCGTTTCAATTCTTTCTGTCGTATTTGTGCCGTATTTGTCCTACAAGCACACTTTTTTTTGGAAAGAATACACTTTTTAAAATTAAAAAAATAAGACAACAGTAAAGTTAGTACCATTTTTTTTTTTATATCGTGAAAGATAATGTTACGCCAAGTAAACTGATACATAGGGCCAGATTCACAGAGGAAATACGCCGGAGTATCTACTGATACTCCGGCGTATTTTCAAATTTGCCGCGTCGTATCTTTATTTGTAATTCACAAAAAAGATACGTCAGCTTTTGGCTAAGATCCGACAGGCGTACGGCTTCGTACGCCTTCGGATCCTTGATCTAATTTTCCGGCGGCCGCTGGGTGGAGTTTGCGTTGTTTTCAGGCGTCGGGTATGCAAATTAGCTGATTACGGCGATCCACGAAGATACGCGCGTTAGTAGCAATCTCTTACGTCGTCGCTAGTCGGTTTTTCCCGTCGCAAACTTAGGCCTGCTTTTTAATGGCTTACATTTAGAACAGCAATGTTAAAGTATGGCCATCGTTCCCGCGTCGAATTTCAATTTTTTTTTTTTTGCGTAAGACGTCCGGGAATACGAAAAGACGTAACGCACGTCGCCGTTCAAAAAATACGTTGGGTCGCCGTAATTTCGCGCAAAGCACGTCGGGAAATTTCCTAACGGAGCATGCGCAGAACGTTTGGCGCGGGAACGCGCCTAATTTAAATGGTACACGCCCTATTTGAATTAGGCGGGCTTGCGCCGGACGGCTTTACGTTACACCGCCATAAGTTTACACGCAAGTGCTTGGTGAATCAGGCACTTGCGCTGAAAACTTGCGGCAGTGTAACGTAAAGACGATACGTTACGCCACCGCAAAGGTATGTGAATCTGGCCCATAGTTACATAGTAGGTGAGGCTGAAAAAAGACACAAGTCCAACCTATGTGATACCCAACATGTCACTCTTCAAAATTGCGCCCACTCGTGGAGTGGCAACAAACTTTTAAATCTCTATAGTCGATGTTTAAAAATTTCTACAGGTTACCAGTTTTGAGTTACAGAGGAGGTCTAGGGCTAGAATTATTTCTCTCGCTCTAACGTTCATGGCGATACCTCACATGTGTGGTTTGAACACCGTTTTCATATGCGGGAGCTACTCACGTATGCGTTCGCTTCTGCACGCAAGCTCGTCAGGACATGGCGCTTTAAAAAATATATTTTCTTTTTATTTATTTTACTTTAAAAAAATATATTTTGACACAGTCTTTTTTTAAAAAAAAAGTTGGGTCACTTTTATTCCTATTACAAGGAATGTAAACATCCCTTGTAATAGTATGAAAAGACCTAAGATCTCATATTTATACTCTCCTTTAAGAGCTATGGGCGGAAGTGATGTTTGACGTAGCTTCCGCCCTCCCATGCTATGGCGCCGACGCCGCAGAGTGGGGGCCATCTTCCCATCAGTCGGCAGCCAGGCATCCACAGGAGAGGAAACAATCGTCTCTGCCGCTACCGGTGGGTCCGGTAAGCGGTGGAGACGACCGGAGCGTGGCAGAAGGAGGAGTGGGCACCTCTCCCGCCACTGATAAAAGTGATCGCTGCAGAGACCACTTTTATCTTAAAGAGAGACGCACGGCATTTCAGAAAATACCGGGGTTATGGCAGCTAGCTGCTGCCATAACCCCGGTATTTAGCGTAAAAGTACCGACGTACCAACATAATACTACTAGAGTGTTTTAGCAATATAAACGCAGGAGGTTCACCGTCCGGTTAATCTCTTGATGAGACAGATAAGTTTATGAAAGATCATAGACTTGGGAGTCTAGCATTGTTAATACGTAATCCTGATGGAATAGTGGAACCAATAATGTCTGGCAGTGACCGCCCCCCGGCCCCCGTTTTACTTACCTGAGCCCTGGAATTGGCTCCCGCTGCTGTTAATCAAATCCAATGACACGGGTCCTGGGGGCGGGACAGAGTCCTACATTTGGCGTCTTTGGACGCCAAATGATGGACTCCGGAGCACGCCCACAAGGTAACCCCCCGGTAGAGCGCTTCTCCTAGGGGGTTATCTGATGCGGGGTAGAGCCGGGAGATCCCAGAATTCGAGGATCGGGGCTAGACATGTGCACAGCAAAAATTTTCGTTTATTTCTGTTTCGTTTCTGTTCGTTTATCGTGATTCGTAACGAGTCGTAATTTCGTAAGACGAAAAAATATGTCAGATATTACAAATACAAATCTAGAAATGAGATGCACTGCAGTCTAACACAGAAAAAGACACAATGAGCCAGGAGGTAATGAGAAAGAAGCTCATTGGGGGAAGGAACAAACCTCTTCAGAGGAAAGGGACAGCGCTCAGTGGCTATTGGTCAATGTCCAAAAATATTTCAGTACTAACGAATGCTAATTTACATTATTTCGTATTTTCGTTGTTTTCATTTCCGTTTTCCGAAGATTCGTAATTTATTTTTCGTTAGTTTTGATTTTCGTTTTTTATTCTATGTTCAGCATTTCGTTTTTTTTCTTTTCGGTCTTCGACTATTAGTAAGTTTGCATTTTCGTTCATTTTGTTTTTCGTAATAATTTTTTTGTTTTTGGGTTCAGTATTTTCGTTATTTCTATGTTTTCGTTTCTTTCATCTTTCGTATCTTCGTTGTTTTCCATATTCGTTATTTTGAAAATATCGTTATTCGTTATTAATTGCGCTAAACCGTTCGTTCATTCGTATGTTAACGAATCAACTAAAATAACGAAAATTGACGGAAAACGTATTCATAACGAAAAAAAATGCACATGTCTAATCAGGGCCACTCTGTGCAAAACGAAGTGCACATTGGAGGTAAGTATAACATGTTTGTTATTTAAAACAAAAACAACAAAAAATCTCGAAGCTTTACAATCACTTTAAAGCAGGGTTAGGTTAAAAAAAATATCCCAAAGTTTGAACATCTCACGGAGCTCTGTTCAATCCATCATCTGAAAATGGAAAGAGTATGGCCCAACTGCAAACCTACCAAGACATGGCCGTCCACCTAAACTGACAGACTGGACAAGTGAGTGAGTGAGTGAGTGAGTGAGTGAGAAACCTATATAGCGCAAACAAATGCGAACTTAATCGCCTCAAGGCGCTGGCATCCAGAGTTGTACAGGTCTTCAGAAGAGGTGGGTCTTCAGTTTTTTCCTAAAAACCCAATGGTTTTCTTCCAAGCGGATAGTCATGGGTAGAGCATTCCAGAGCCGTGGTCCTTGGACCGAGAATCTACGTTCTCCCTTAGATTTGTAGCGAGATTTGGGGATTTGGAGAAGGTTTTGGTTGGTTGATCGGAGCACGCTCTGGGTGACGTAGGGTTTTATTTTCTCGCTTAAGTATTGAGGAGCTTTACCCTGTATACATTTGTGGGTGAGGCAGAGAGTCTTAAATGTCACCCGGTCCTGTATGGTCAGCCAGTTAGAGGGACCTCAAGGCCGGGGAGATTGGTTCCCACGGCTTTTTACCAGTTACCAGTCTGGCTGCCGTGTTCTGGACGACTTGTAGACGTGAAATCTGGTATTTTGGTACAAGGAGAACATTCATCAGAGAGCAGCCAAGAGGTCCATGGTAACTCAATGGGAGCTGCAGAGATCCACAGCTCAGGAGGGAGAATCTGTCCACAGGACAACTATTAGTCGTGCTCTCCACAAATCTGCCCTTTATGTAAGAGTGACAAAGAAGGAAGACATTGGTGAAAGAAAGTCATAAGAAGTCCCATTTGCAGTTTGTGAGAAGCCATGTGGAGGACACAGCAAACGTGTGGAAGAAGGTGCTCTGGTCAGATGTGTCCAACATTGAACTTTTTGGCCTAAAACAAAACGCTATGTGTAGCGAAAAACAAACACTGCACATCACCCTGAACACACCATTCCCACTGTGAAACATGGTGGTGGCAGCATCATGTTGTGGAGATGTTTTTCTTCAGCAGGGACAGGGAAGCTGCTCAGAGTTGATGGGAAGATGGATGGAGCCAAATACAGGGCAATCCTAGAAGAAAACCTGTTAAGCCTCGTACACACGCTCGGTTTACTCGGCAAGAACCAGCAAGAAAACTGCTGGCAGAGCTTTCTTGCCGAGTAAACAGTGTGTGTGTACGAGCCTTTTTAGGTTCTTTTTTTTAGCCTTTTTTTTAGACTTTTTTAGGTCAAGAAAACTGCCCAGAATCTAAAAGAGAAAAATAGAGAACGTCATGAGATTCTCGGCAGTGTTTTCCTGTGTATAATTACCTGTCGCGGTGGAAACCCGCGCATGCTCGAAATGACTTTGACGCATGCACGGTAGCTTCCTAGGCATAGGTAGGGTGTAGCAAGATGGTGGCGATGGCATCGAATGTGACAAGCGCAATGCTAGTCGTAGTCGATGACGTCACTGCGTTTGTTCCATTCAAAAGAATTGCGGTTCTTTTGAATGGAGTGTCTGTACACTCGGCCGGCAAGAGATTCTGGGCTATGTGTACAGGGCTTTAGTGTGAAAAAGACTTGAGACTGGGGCGGAGGTTCTCCTTCCAGGAAGACAACGACCCTAAACATACAACCAGAGCTACAATGGAATGGTTTCGATCAAAGCATATTTATGTGCTAGGCCCCGTACAGACGACCGAACATGTCTGCTGAAACTGGTCCGCGGACCAGTTTCAGCATACATGTTCGGTCGTGTGTAGGCCCGAGCGGGCAGGATTCCAGCAAACATTTGCCCGCCGGGCCTTTTCCCAGCGGGCAAATATTTCCGGGCTTGTTTTAAAACAGCCCGCTGGAATCCTGTCCCCTCGGACATGTTCGTCGTCTGTACAGACCTACCGTACATGTCCGAGCGCCCGCCATCCCTTGCATGCGTCGAATGACTTTGACGCATGCGTGGAAGCATTTAACTGGCAGGCCTGCCCACGTCGCCGCGTCATCGTCGCGGCGACAGCGCGGACACGCCCCGCGTATTGTTTACGCGCGGATTTCTGTATGATGGTGAGTACAGCCACCATACAGAAATCCCCGGGCAGACATGTACGGTGAAAACGGTCCGACGGACCGGTTTCATCGTACATGTTTGCTCGTCTGTACGCGGCATTAGAATGGCCCAGTCACAGTCCAGACCTAAATCCAAATGAGAATCTGTGACAAGACTTGAAAATTGCTGTTCACAGATGCTCTCCATCCAATCTGACAGAGCTTGAGATATTTTGCAAAGAAGAATGGGCAAAAATGTCACTCTCTATGTTGCAAAGCTGGTAGAGACATCCCCAAAAAGACTTGCAGCTGCAATTGCAGTGAAAGGAGGTTCTACAAAGTATTGACTCAGGGGGGGGGGGGGTATGCCATACAAATGTACCCCCCACACTTTTCACATATTTATTTGTAAAACATTTTGAAAAACATTTTTCACAATTATGTGCCACTTTGTGTTGGTCTATCACATAAAATCCCAATAAAATACATTTATGTTTTTGGTTGTAACATGACAAAATGTGGAAAATTTAAAGGGGTATGAATACTTTTTCAGTATTTAAGCCCTATCCACAAATATCAAGCTATGCCCACCAGAATTTTTCTCTAGGAAATGTACCCCCACACTTTTCACATATTTATTTGTAAAAAAAAAAAAAACATTTTCCTTCCACTTCACAATTATGTACCCCTTTGTGTTGGTCTATCACATAAAATCCCAATAAAATACATACAATGTTTTGGTTGTAACATGACAAAATGTGGAAAATGTCATGGGGTGTGAATACTTTTTCAAGGCACTGTAAATCCCTTAACATGCCACAGATTGTGGGCAATAGAAGTTTTAACCACTTCCATACAGGGCACTTATACACCTTCCTGCCCAGACCAATTTTCAGCTTTTAGCGCTGTTGCACTTTGAATGACAATTGCACGGTCATGCTACACTGTACCCAAACTAAATTTGTACCATTTTGTTCCCACAAATAGAGCTTTCTTTTGGTGGTATTTGATCACCTCTGAGATTTTTATTTTCTGCAAAAAAAATTAAAAAGACCGAAAATTTTGAAAAACAAATGCTTTTTTTTTTCCGTTACAAAACTTTGTAAATAAGTATGTATTCTCCTTCACTGTTGGGCACTGATGGGGCTGCACTGACAGGCACTGATAAGGTGGCACTGATGGGCACCGATGAGGTGGCACTGATGAGGTGGAATTGATGGGCACTGATGGGCACTAATATGCAGCACTGATGGGGCACTGATAGGCGGCACTGATAGGTGGTGCTGATAGGTGGCACGGATGGGCACAGATAGGCGGCACGGATGGGCACAGATAGGCAGCACGTATTGGGCACAGATAGGCGGCACGGATGGGCACAGATAGGTGGCATGGATGGGCACAGAAAGGCGACACGGATGGGCACATATAGGCGGCATGGATGGGCATTGATAGGTGGCACGGAAGAGCATGGATGGGCACTGATAGGTGGCATGGATGGGCATGAATGGGCACTGATAGGTGGCACAGATGGGCATGGATGGGCACTGATAGGTGGCACGGATGTACTGTATTATATTGTACTTATGAATGCTAATCAGTGCCAAACAACAATGCCTGCCAATCAGTGATGCCCATTGTGGTCACTGATTGGCATCCATTGTGGGCACTGATTGGCATCCATTGTGGGCACTGATTGGCATCCCTGGTGGTCTAGCATCCCTGGTGGTCTGGTGGCATCCCTGGTGGTCTAGTGGCATCCCTGGTGGTCCAGTGTGGGCATCCTCGGGGGGCTGTGCTGATAATCGATCAGCACAAACCCCCCCCCCCCTGTCAGAGGAGCAGCCGATCGGCTCTCCTCTATTCGCGCCCGGCAGACGCAAGTGAGGAAAAGCCGATAACCGGCTCTTCTTGTTTATTGGACACGGCTGATCACGTAGTAAAGAATCTTCATCAGAGACTCTTTACCTAGATCGGTGTTGCGGGGAGTCAGACTGACACCCTGCAACAACGATCGCCGCAATGTGCGCCCCCGGGGAGGGCAGCGGCTCAATATCCCGAAGACGTCATATGACGTCCAGTCAGGATATTGAAACCGCTTTGCCGACGTCTTTTTGCAATAGGGCGGGCGGCAAGTGGTTAAATACTTATAAAATCAGTAACTTTTAATCAAGCCATCACTGACCTTTCTAGCTGCATGTACTGTAAAGTAATTTCTTTTATCCAAAGATCACAACAGAGACTCTGAACTTTGGTTTCTAATTGATAATCGTTTTTTTTTCCTTGAGAAAAATTGACATTCTAATTAAAATGTGTCAAAGGCACTGCTGGGAATAGCGGTGACATCATTCGCAGAGCCGGGATGTAATAAAAACATTGTCAGATGTTCTAACCTTTCCTTATTCTATGAAACCTTTGATTTTTTGTGCATCTCCATAGGGGGGAAAAAAAATCCTATATACTTCCCTCCCCGAGGGGAACACATTAGTAAAAGGTTTAAATGCTAAAAGTAATAGGCTTTAAGGGTGACTCCATGTTCGTGGGAATTTTTTTTTATAAAAAAAAAAAAAAAAAAATGAACAATTGTGATACAAGTCATATTGTATTTGAATGTTATTAAAAACGACCTTTTCAATCTACAGCCGCTGTAATTTTCTGTAATATGGCACAGATGGTATGCAGACAGGGCCGCCATCAGGGGGGTACAGGCAGTACACCTGTAAGGGGCCCGGAGTTTTTTTTTTTTTTTTTTAGAGGTCCGGAGGTCCCCAGGGGCCCGGAGGCCCCGAGGGCCCTAGATGGCAACCCCTTTTTTTTTTTTTTTTTTACCTGTTTATAAAAAAAATATATATTTTTTTTAATATATTTTTATTTTATTTTTTATTAAAGGGCCAATTTTTTTTTATTTATTTTTTTTAGAGGTCCAGAGGCCCCCAGGGCCCCAGATGGCAACCTCCATTTTTTTTTTATCTTTGTTTTTATAAAAAAAAAATATTTTTTTTATATATTTTTATTTTATTTTTTATTAAAGGGCCAATTTCTTTTTCTTTTTTTTAGAGGTCCAGATGTCCCCAGGGCCCCAGATGGCAACCCCCTTTTTTTATTTTTATTTTTTTTTAAAAAATATTTTTTAAATATTTTTTTTATTTTTTATTAAAGGGCCAATTTTTTTTTTTTTATAGAGGTCCGGAGGTCCCCAGGGGCCCCAAGGGTTACTAAAGGAAATTTTATATTTAATTTATTTTTATTAAAGGGCCTTTTTTTTCTTTTTATTAAAGGGCCCAGAGGTCCCCAGGGCCCCCTTTTTTATAAATATATTTTTCTTTATTCTTTTCTTTAAGGCCCCCCCCGCTTCTGAATTCACGGCAGCCCCCCTTCTCAATTTCAGGTGGCAGCACCCCCCCCCCCCGGTTCTCTGCTCCAGGGGGCCCGTACCTGAAGCTGTGTAAGGGGTCCCATAATTCCTGATGGCGGCCCTGTATACAGAACACCCCCCCCCCCCCCCCCACAGAAATGTAATTTCCTGCTTGTGTGATTGGCTTATTGATTTTCCTAGAAGTCTGCACTAAGATACAAGTCAGATTTTGGGCATCCCCTGCAACAAAAAAATAATTTTTGGTGAGATACTTTCAATTGGGACCCCATGTCTAAAGGCATGCAGACTCTAATGCCGCGTACACACGATCATTTTTTAGCATGAAAAAAAACATAGGCCCAGATTCTTAAAGGGCTTACAACGGCGCAACGCCATGTACGCCGTCTGGGCCGTCGTATCTATGCGACTGATTCTTAGGCCCCGTACACACGGGAGGATTTATCCGCGGATACGGATTTTGATGCGATGGAGTGTACTCACCATCGAATCAAAATCCGGGCCGAAATCCTCTGGCGATGACGTGTCGCGCCGTCGCCACGATGATGACGCGGCGACGTGCGCGACGCAGTCATATAAGGAATTCCACGCATGCGTCGAATCATTGCGACGCATGCGGGGGATCCCTTTGGACGGATTGATCCGGTGAGTCTGTACAGACCAGCGGATCAATCCGTTGGGATGGATTCCGGCGGATAGATTTGAAGACATGTCTTCAAATATTTATCTGCTGGAAATCCATCGCATGGGAGAAAAATCCGCGGAAACAGATCCGCTGGATTGTACACACCATAGAATCTATCAGCTGAAACCCATTCGCTGGGATTTTTCAGCGGATGGATTCTATCGTGTGTATGGGGCCTAAGAATCAGTTACGCATAGATATACATTAGATCCGAGAGGCGTAAGGCTCTTACGCTGTCGGATCTTAACTACTTGCCGACCAGCTGCCGTCATTCTACAGCGGCAGGTCGGCTCTCCTGGGCGAGAGCACGTCATACTACGTCGGCTCTTAGAGCGGCCACTAGGGGCGCGTGCGCGCTGCCGGAGGCGTGTGCGCGCGCCCCCCGCTCGCCCCCGACTCCTGTGCGTGTGCCCGGCGGGCTCGATCGCCGCCGGGCACCCGCGATTGCTCGTTACAGAGCGGGGACCGGGAGCTGTGTGTGTAAACACACAGCTCCCCGTCCTGTCAGCAGGGGAAATGCTGATCTTCTGTTCATACAATGTACGAACAGAAGATCAGTGTTTCCCCTAGTGAGGCCACCCCCCCCCCCCCCCACAGTAAGAACACACCCAGGCATACTTAACCCCTTCCCCGCCCCCTAGTGTTAACCCCTTCACTGCCAGTGGCATTTTTATAGTAATCCAATGCATTTGTATAGCACTGATCGCTATAAAAATGCCACTGGTCCCAAAAATGTGTCAAAAGTGTCCGAAGTGTCCGCCATAATGTCGCAGTACCGAAAAAAAATCGCTGATCGCCGCCATTACTAGTAAAAAAAATATATTAATAAAAATGACATAGAAATACCCCCTATTTTGTAAACGCTATAACTTAAACCAATCAATAAACGCTTATTGCGATTTTTTTTTTACGAAAAATAGGTAGAAGAATACGTATCGGCCTAAACTGAGGAAAAAAAACGTTTTTTTTATATATTTTCTGGGGGATATTTATTATAGCAAAAAGTAAAAAATATTCATTTTTTTCAAAATTGTCGCTCTATTTTTGTTTATAGCGCAAAAAATAAAAACCGCAGAGGTAATCAAATACCACCAAAAGAAAGCTCTATTTGTGGGAAAAAAAGGACGCCAATTTTGTTTGGGAGCCACGTCGCACGACCGCGCAATTGTCAGTTAAAGCGACTCAGTCCCGAATCGCAAAAAGTGCTCTGGTCTTTGAGGATTTGAAAGTACGCCAGGTAAGGTACAGTGGCGTAGCGTATATCTGATACGCGGCACAAGTGCAATTGTATGTGGATCTGACCCAGAGATTTCTTTTGGTGGTATTTGATCACCTCTGCGGTTTTATTTTTTGTGCTATAAACAAAAAATACAGCAACAATTCTGAAAGAAATTCAATATTTTTTACTTTTTGCTATAATAAATATCCCCCAAACATTTTTTTTCCTTCAGTTTAGACCGATACGTATTCTTCTACATATTTTTGGTAAAAAAAAAAATCGCAATAAGCGTTTATTGATTGGTTTGCGCAAAATTTATAGCGTCTACCAAATATGGGATAGTTTTATGGCATTTTTAGAAATATTTTTTTTTCTAGTAATGGCGGCGATCAGCGATTTTTATCATGACTGCGACATTATGGCGGACACATCGGACACTTTTGACACATTTTTGGGACCATTGTCATTTATATAGCGACCAGTGCTATAATAATGCACTGATTACTATGAAAATTACACTGGCAGTGAAGGGGTTAACCTCTAGGTGGCGCTGTAGGGGCTAAGTGTGCCCTAGTGTGTGATTCTTACTGCGGGGGGGCGTGTGATGTCAGTGATCGTCGTTTCTTATGACAGGGAACAGACGATCACTGACAAGCCACTAGGAAGAATGGGGAGAGGTTTGTTTACACTCACCAGGGCCGTCTTTACCACAGGGCAAATGGGGAAGCTGCCCAGGGCCCTGTCACTGTTGGAGGCCCAAAGCAACCCGCTTTAAAAAAAAATATATATTTTTTAGGGGTCCGGAGGTCCCCAGGGCCCCAGATGGCAACCCCCCTTTTTTTTATTTATTTTTAAATAAAAAAATATATTTGTTTAATATATTTTATTTTATTTTTTATTAAAGGGCCATTTTTTTTTTAGAGTTTTTTTTATTAAAGGGGCCATTTTTTTAGGGGTCCCCAGGGGCCCGGAGGCCCCCAGGGCCCCAGATGGCAACCCCCCTTTTTTTATTTATTTTTAAATTAAAAAAATATTTTTTTTTTATATATTTTTATTTTATTTTTTATTAAAGGGCCAATTTTTTTTTTAGAGGTCTGGGGATCCCCAGGGGGCCGTAGTTCCCCAGGGCCCCGGATGACAACCCCCCTTTTTTTATAAAAAAAAAATCTTTTTTTTATATATTTCTGTATTTCTTTTATATATATATTTATTATTATTATTATTATTATTATTATTATTATTATTATTATTATTATTATTATTATTATCATTATTATTATTATTAAAGGACCAAGAGGTCCCCAGGGCCCCCGGATGGCAACCCCCCTTTTTTATATAAACTTATTATTATTATTATTTTATTTATTTTATATATATATATATATATATATATATATATATATCTATATCTATATCTATATCTATATCTATATATATATATATATATATATATATATATATATATATATATATGTTTTTTTTATTAAAGGGCTCAGAGGTCCCCAGGGCCCCATGTGGCAAACACCCTTTTTTATTTTTTTTATAAATGTTTATTTTTTTATTTTTGTTTATATATTTTCTTTTTTTTTTTTATTAAAGGGCCCAGAGGTCCCCAGGGCCCTGGATGGCAACCCCCCTTTTTTTTTTATAAATGTTTCTTTTTTATATATATTTTTTTTATTTTTTATTAAAGGGCCCAGAGGTCCCGGATGGCAACCCCCTTTTTTTGTAATTTATTTTTATAAAAAAAAAATATATTAAAGGACCCAGAGGTCCCCAGGGCCCCAGATGGCAACCCCATTTTTAAAAAAAAAATATATATATATATATATTTTATATATTTTATTTATTTTTTTATTTTTATTAAAGGGCCCAGAGGTCCCCAGGGCCCCGGATGGCTACACCCCTTTTTTAATATATATTTTTCTTTATTTCTTTCTTTTTTTGTAAAGGGCCCCTCGCTTCTAAATTCGCGGCAGCCCCCCCCTGCTTCTCAATTTCAGGCGGCAGCACCCCCCCCCCGGTTCTCCCCAGGGGGCCCATGCCTGAAGCTGTGTAAGTGGCCCCATAATTCCTGATCCCTGCTGCCCGTTAAGCCCCTGTGCTGCCCACAAATCAGGCTGAAAATCATCAGCGGCACGCAGCCAGTGACAGTACTGCTTCCCTTCCCAGTGTTTTAAAATGTACAGCACCCCTGGCTTCCCTTTAGACGTGCACTTCTCCCTTCCTGCCACTGGGTGCTGCTTGTATATAAAAGTGAATTAGAATGTGATTTTATAACATCCCCAGTTTGCTCTTTCCGAGGCTGACTTCTTCATGTCCTGCTCCTCAAGGTATGTCACTGTTTGCTAATCTATATTGTATATAGAAGTTTTCTGTAGAGTGTGCCCAAAGTCTTTATATTTGATGATTCACTGCAGGTCTGGTTAGTGTTTTAAAAAGTTCCTCTATTTTACACATGGCATGGCATGGGGGTCACAGCACCGTCTGTCCATTCTGCTTTAGCACCATGGGACCCCATGCCATGCCATGTGTAAAATAGAGGAACTCTTTAAATCACAGACCAGACCTGCAGTCCAGGCTGAGTAAGGCCTCAGAGCACATGGCATTACTGTCTGTATTTAACTGCTTGATGGGCTTATTTTGGGCCTGGCTGTTTCACATGTATGTGTTTTGGTGGCCCACATTTGCGCAGGCACAGAAGCCCATTCATTTGAATGGGCCGCCATGCCTGCGTTTCCTGCAAAGAAAAGCGCATGCCTCATGTAATGGGCACGCCTATGCCCATCAAGCACTGAAATACAGCACTGTCTGTCCATTCTGCTGTCTGAATGCACCTTTTTTCTGCAGGAAACGAAGGCATGGCAGCCCATTCAAATCAATGGGCTGATGTACCTGCACAAATGAGGGCCGCCAAAACATACATGTGAACCAGCCAGGCCCAAAATAAGCTGGAGGGGGGCCCAAAAAAAATGTTTGCCCAGGGCCCAAACCATATTAAAGACGGCCCTGACACTGACCTCTCCCCGTTCTTCAGCTCTGTGACCCGATCGCGGGACACCGGCGGCGATCGGGTCCACAGGTCCCGCGGGCATGGTCATGGAGCTTTGAACCGGGTCGCGACCCACAGCTGGGTTCTTAAAGGGGACGTACTTGTACACCCTTGTGCCCAGCCGTGGCATTCTGTCAATGTATATCGTCGTGCGGCGGTCCTTAAGTGGTTAAGGTGCCACACATTGTTCTACTTCTTCCTCTTACGCTCCAGCCCTGCTGTACAAGGACTGCTTGGGGCAGATACCAGGTCAGATTCTGGTCTCACACCTCATGCAGTTAAAAAAATATATTGCGAGTTCAGCCTTAAATCTTAATATGTCTTGTTGATTCTCAGGACGATGTCAGGTACTTATTGCTGCAAGAAAACAACTCAAATTCTATGATTAGAACTCAACAGAGAACATTTATTTTTGGATGTTGATGTGGCGTTGCACCTGCTATAAAGCACCTGTGTTTAAGTTAGATTGCAGACTATAATGTGTAAGCAAAACACAGGATCCTTTAACCACTAGACCTCCGTTAGATTTACCCCCCCCCTCCCCCTTGTTCATGAAAAGCCATTTGTTTTGCTATACGGCACTGCTAAACTTTTGCTAAACTGTACAGACATTTAATTCATGTCATGTTTCCCCTACAAATAGAGCTTTATTTTTTTAATATTTGATCCCCTCTGAGGTTTTTGATTTGTATGCGCTATAAACAAAAAAAAAAACGATAATTGTTTCACTTTTTTTTTATTTAATGAAAAATTCTGAAAAATTATGTTTTTGTTAAATCGGATATTTCTGAATTAACAAATTTGTCTAAATTTGTTAAAAAAACAGAGCTCTCCCTTGTTTACCTAGGCAGAGTTCTGCTCTTTCTTTCTCCTCGCTGATCAGCTGGTACCTGGCTAATGGATGACCTGCGGCCTCTGCTGATCGGCTTATGTTGTGACTAATTACAGCACAAGCGGTGCACACGCCATCTACCCAAAAGTGCCGGATCACATACTAGGTACATGATCCGGCACAGGAGAGCCACTTTGACTCCATATACCAGCATTATGAGGTCTGCAAGTGGTTGAAACAGTTAAAGTGGAGGTTCACCCAAAAAGTTAATTTTTAACATTAGATTGAGGCTCGTTTTGTCAAGGGGAATCGGGTGATTTTTAAAAAAAATCGAAGCAGTACTTACTGTTTTAGAGAGAGATCTTCTCCGCCGTTTCCGGGTATGGGCTGCGGGACTGGGCGTTCCTATTTGATTGACAGGCTTCCGGCAGGCTTCCGACGGTCGCATACATCGCGTCACAATTTTTAGAAAGTAGCTGAACGTCGGTGCGCAGGCGCCGTATAGAGCCGCACCGACGTTCGGCTTCTTTCGGCTACTCGTGACGCGATGTATGCGACCGTCGGAAGCCTGTCAATCAAATAGGAACGCCCAGTCCCGAAGACCATACCCGGAAGCGGCGGAGAAGATCTATCTCTAAAACGGTAAGTACTGCTTCGATTTAAAAAAAAAAACACCCGATTCCCCTTGACAAAATGAGCATCAATCTAATGTAAAAACATTTTTTTCGGGTGAACTCCCGCTTTAAAATAGACTATATGGGCAACAACTTGGAACATTAATCATAGAATCAATTGTAACAATTAACTATATGCAATAATTTGTAATACATTGATTACTAGACATGTGCATTCGTTTTCGTCCGAATGCATTTTCGTCCGAATTTCAGGTATTTTCGTTATCGTTTTAACAAACGATAACAAAAGCACAGAAGACGAAAACCGAAAGATCCGACATAAACAAATGCTTTATTTTCGTTTTCGTTGCGGTCGAATGTGCCTAACCTTAACTCTTTTAGTCCAATATTATTCTACATAAAGAGAAAAGATTCGACATAGAGAAAAAAGATTCAACATTATAGAGACATGAAGAAGAGTCGAAATAGAGAGAAAAGATTCGACATAGAGAGACATGAAGATTCGACATAGAGAGACATGAAGAATCCAATTTTTTTTTTAAGATTCTGTCGAATCTTCTTCTTTTTTTTTTTCTTCTTAGAACATTCGACAGACACCATAAGCCTTCAATGACAGATTCGACCATAATTGTGCCTAACCTTAACTCTATTAGTCATGGAGAGAAAAGATTTGACATAGAGAGAAAAGATTCGACATAGAGAGACATGAAGATTCGACATAGAGAGACATGAAGTGTCGAAAATATATATTTTTTAAAGATGCTGTCTAATTTTTTTTTTCTTCTTCTTCTTCTTCTTCTTAGAACATTTGACAGACACCATAAGCCTTCAATGACAGATTCAACCTTAATTTGGATTTTCGGACAAATGCATTTTGTTTACGAAAAACGAAATAAATAAAAACGAATTTCAGGAGTAACTAAATAAATAAATTTTTCGGAAGAAAAAAAAAATTACGAAACAAAATATTTCAGTGTGCACATGCCTATTAATTACAGAACCAATTATAAAGCTGATCTTGTAATATTAGGACACTTACCTGTCCTGGAGTCCAGCGATGTCGGCAGCAGAGGACGAGCGATCGCTCGTCTCTCTGCTGTCCCCACCGCCATCCTCGGTGAGGGAATCAGGAAGTGAAGCGCTCTGGCTTCACTGCCCGATTCCCTACGGCGCATGCGTGAGACGCGCAACGCCGTCCTCACTGGTCCCCGTTGTGTTCTGGGAGCCGAGTGTTCCTCAGAACACAGCGGGCGGGGCGGGAAGTGATGCACTACCCACAGAGGCCCCGCAGAGAGGACTCCCAGAAGTGGTTGCAAATACCTTTCTTTGACAGGTATCTGCACCCCCCAGAAAGGTGTCAAATGTGACACCGGAGGGGGGAGGGTTCCGATGAACGGAAGTTTCACTATAGGCTGGAGCTCCGCTTCAACAATCAACAGTCAACTGTAGGCAACAATAGACATGCCTGGCTACTAAAGCATACATTGTATTGTCAAAAGTATTGGGTCTTTAATGGCATCCCAGTCTTAGTCCGTAGGGTTCAATATTGAGTTGGCCCACCCTTTGCAGCTATAACAGCTTCAACTCTTCTGGGAAGGCTGTCCACAAGGTTTAGGAGTGTGTCTATGGGAATGTTTGATAAAGGAAATAACAAGGGGCAAGTTGTTGGACTTTTCAGGCACAGTTGGTTGGTCAAAATATAGTCACACAGAGAATTTTTTCTCTAAATTTTTTTTGGATTTATTAAGACATAAAAAGAAAAATTATAATACATATTAAAAGGAGATTGCCATTCGCAGCAAAACTATCTGGTGAACCAACTTGAAACTTAGCAAGCCTCTCCAAACAAATTAACAGGAATAGTGAAAGAGTAGAAGATAACAACGTATCAAAAATGAGGTTGGAGGCTTTCAACACACGAAAGACAACCCATGAATAAAATTAATAGTTCTGTATAGTTGTGGAGGTGCAGGCAGGGAATATCTGCGGTGGTATGGCTTGCAGGGTTAGCTGACTCAATGGGAATGTTTGATCATTCTTCCAGAAGCACATTTGTGAGGTCAGGCACTGATGTTGGGCAAGAAGGCCTGGCTCGCAGTCTCCACTCTAATTAATCCCAAAGGTCATTTATCCTGCACGGTATTTGCGCAGCAATTTTTCAAATGCGTTTCATGCTTTAAAAAACAAAAAACAGTAAAGTTAGCTAAATTTTTTTGCATAATGTGAAAGATGAAGTTGCACCAAGTAAATAGATACCTAACATGTCACGCTTTAAAATTGCACACGCTTGTGGAATGGCGCCAAACTTTGGTACTTAAAAATCCCTATAGGCGATGCGATGCTTTACATTTTTTTTACTGGTTACATGTTTTGAGTTACAGAGGAGGTCTAGGGCTAGAATTATTTCTCTCGCGCTAATGTTCACGGTGACACCTCACATGTGTGGTTTCAACACCATTTTCATATGTGGGCGGGACTTACGTATACGTTCGCTTCTGCGTGCAAGCACGCGGGGACAGGGAGGGGCACTTTACGTTTTTTTAATTTGACACTTTAAAATATATATATATTTTGATCAGTTTTATTCCTATTATAAGGAATGTAAACATCCCTTGTAATAGAAATGTGGCATGACAGGACCTCTTTACAGTGAGATATGGGGTCAATAAGACCCCATATCTCACCTCTGGGCTGGAAAGCCTAAAATAAAAAAATAAAAAAAACGATTCTGGCTTACCAGCCGTTTTTTTTTAATGCAGAGGCCGGGTGTGACGTCATAACATAGTGCCCGGCCTCCGACAATCATAGAAATCTCTATTGTCATCATTCGGGGAACGGCAGATCCATTCTCTGACTCATCAATCGCAGCGGTGAGTCAGTAGAAGCACCGTAGGGCAGAGGGAGGGGTGGGACGTCCCCTCTCTTCGCCCGTATGAACGATCAATCGGCTGACCAGACGCTATGATCATTCTTATGGTGTAGGGAATTGCCTGCTGAAAACTGCAATATCTGAATGATGCCTGTAACTTCAGGCATCATTCAGATATACCACCACAAAGCCCAGGATGTCTTTAGATGTCCAGCCGTCGGTTAATACAAGAAAGGACATTGCTCGCTTTGGAAACTACAACTTGGCATTGCATTTCTTTTTTATGATCTACCAGAACACCCAGATCCCTCTCCACCATGGATTCCCCCCAGTTGTACTCCCCCTAGTATGTATGACACATGCATGTTCCTAGGCCCCCAAGTGCATACATTTATATTTCTCAACATAAAACCTCATTTGCCACATAGTTGCCCAATTAAACAGTGCATCGAGGTCGGTTTGCAAGTTGAAAACATCCTGTATGGACGTTATTCCACTGCATAGCTTGGTGTCAACTGCAAAGACTAAAATCGTAATTTTAATCCCAGACCACATATCATTTTATAAATGTCTTAAAAATTAAGGGTCCCAATCTTAAACCTTGGGGGACACCACTAACAACCCAAGACCATTCAGAGTATGAATCCAACCAGTAATGGATCACATTTTCAAGCATCTATTTTGAGTGGACTGTTCTTTTTATTATATCTATGTACTGTACCTATTTTTTGCATAATTGAGTAGTTTTACTCACGTTAAAGAGGAATTAAAAAAAAAAAAAAGCCTGCAAGACAAAGGATAGCATAGCATACTAGCTCATTATGTAATACTCACCTCTGATTGAAGCCCCCGCAGCTGTCCTCGTACACCGCTCGGACGGCCGACATCTCTCATGGGGGTTACTTTCGTGTATCGCGGCTCCGGTGCGGGAGCCGCCAGTCGCGGCATGGTCTCCTTTAGGAAATGGCACGATCGTTGCTAAAGTGCGCCTGCACCGTAGACATCGGCGCCCATGATTTTAGTAAATATCCCCTAAACCGTGGAGGTTTAAGAGATATTTCAAGCACCTACAGGTAAGCCTTAAAGGGGTTGTAAAGGTAAAACATTTTTTTCCTAAATAGCTTCCTTTACCTTAGTGCAGTCCTCCTTCACTTACCTCACCTTTCCATTTTGCCCTTTAAATGTCCTTATTTCTTCTGAGAAATCCTCACTTCCTGTTCTTCTGTCTGTAACTCCACACAGTAATGCAAGGCTTTCTCCCTGGTGTGGAGTGTCGTGCTCGCCCCCTCCCTTGGACTACGGGAGAGTCAGGACGCTCTACGTTGCATATAGAGAAAGGAGCTGTGTGTTAGTGGGCGTCCTGACTCTCCCGTAGTCCAAGGGAGGGGGCGAGTATGACACTCCACACCAGGGAGAAAGCCTCGCATTACTGTGTGAAGTTACAGACAGAAGAACAGGAAGTGAGGATTTCTCAGAAGAAATAAAGACATTTAAAAGCAAAATGGAAGGATGAGGTAAGTGAAGGAGGACTGCACTGAGGTAAAGGAAGATATTTAGGAAAAAAAAAATGTACCTTTACAACCCCTTTAAGCCCCGTACACACGATCGGAATTTCCGATTAAAATAGTCCGATGTACTTTTTCCATCGGAAATTCCGAACATGTGTATGCCCCTTCGGAGTAATTCCATCGGAAATTCCGATGAATTCCATCGGAGTTTAGATCGAGAACATGTTCTCTTTTACTCCGATGCAATTCCGTCAGAATTCCGATGTGATTTTGGTTGGACAAAGGTCCGATCGTGTGTATGGGGCTTTAACCTCCCTGGTGGTATGATTATTTCAGATTTTAGGTGCTGAAAGCGGTACCGTTATTTGCAAGGAAATTTGGCGTTTTATACTGTTATACTTTTTTTTTTATGACGAATTTCCCCACAAATCGCTATCGCACAATTCTGCAAGTGATTATAATTTATTATCGCTGTTTTCTAGCTGCTCTAAAACCATTTTTGACATAAAGGGACACTTTTGGTTGCTATGGACAATCTACAGTTTCCAGGCAGAAAGAACCGTTTTTATTATATAAAAGTACATGTAGGGCACTGGGCAGACCACTAGGGACAAGGGGGGGTGTATTTTTTACATACAGTACTGTAATCTATAAGATTACAGTATACTGTATGTAAGGTGGTTGTTTACCTTTTTGAATTTGGCGCCGTTCTCCGCCCCACGTGCGTCGTAACGTCGCAGGGAACGGAGATCGGCGGCACACAGAGTCACAGTGTGACTCGAGCGAGCACACGCTCGCTCACACACAGGGGCGGCCTTAGGTGTTCAAGCGCCCTGTGCAAGCTAATCCTGTGGCGCCCCCCCATCTTCACCCCTCGCCCCCTGGTCACCTAAACATACACAAAGAGGTCCCTTATATCCTCCTCCCCTTCTGTGTGTAGGCTGGCTGTAAAAAGTAAATACTTTTTCTTTTTTCTTTTTATCTGAAAAAGTAGATGCATGCAGGGTCAGGGGCTCGGTGTGACTTACCTTTCGGTGGACGGTGCGGCTTTGCATTTAAAAATGGCGCCGCCCGGCGCTTAGAGGCCACTGCGCATGCGCTGTCTGCCCGAGAATAGCCGAGCGTTTTCAGGCTTTCCCAAGCAGCGACAGCGCATGCGCAGTGTGCCTGTCGGGGCCGGCAGCAGCCATTTTTTTTCAGGTGCCGCAGCCAATGAGTTGCTCTTCATCCAGTCCCAGGGCAGCGGTACCTGTGACTCGTAGGAGTCAGACTCCTGTGATGATCATGTGAGTAACTGACTGCGACTCACATTCTGCGAGCTGTGATGGCCGCATAGCACCCCTGTTGCCCATGGCGCCCTGTGCGGCCGCACAGCTCGCACACCCCCAAAGGCCGGCCCTGCTCACACAGCACGGTGGCATCCGCTGGATCCAGGGAAAAGGTAAGTAAACACTGCCTGTGCGTTCAGCGAGGTGAGCCCGAGTCTGACTCAGGGTTACCGATTGCAGCAAAAAAGTGTAACCCCGAGTCAGACTCGGGAATACCGCCAGGAGGGTTAATCTAGGCTTACCTGTAGGTTAAAGTGGTCGTAAAGGGTTTACAACCACTTTAACATTCCGGTACCCTTATCTTCGTATCCTCTCTAAAATGAGTACAACTTTGACAACTTCCAGGAAGCAAAGATTCATCTCTGTTTCTATAATATTGGAAATGTCTCAGTGGAAGGCATGCAGAAAGTTGAAATTCTGAAACAAAAAAAGTTCTAATTCCTTTGGGTTCAACACACTTACGGTATTATATGCCTATAACTGTCATAGTCTCCTGGATACAATTTGAAGCAGAACTACAGTCATCTATATATATTTGTTCAAAAAATGATGGCTTCAGTTATGATACAATTCAAAAATCATTTCACCAAAATCAGGCTGCATCATATTAAATAACAGAACAAATGTATTACACGTCTACAGTTTGGGTGTTTTATGTAAAAAGTAATTTCATCCACGAAAAATGTGTTTATAGAAATTATAGTCTCTTTCTTTCTTTCTTTTTTTTCTTTCTGTCTTTTTTTCTTTCTTTCTTTCTTTTTCTCTCTTTCTTTTTCTTACCTTCTCTAACAAACACTATTACTCTTAAAGTTCTTTTTCTCAGTTAGGTGTAGTAAAATTGACAATATGTATGTCAACAAAGGGCTTGTGGATTTTACCAGGGCTCTGGTCAGCGCTAATGCTGGTGATAAAATTGATATCTTACCCAATATACTCACTAAGATTACATCCAGGTATGTCAGGAAGCCTAAAATTGCTCCCATAAAACTAGATGTAAGTTATAAAGAAGACCATATAAATACATAAAACCTGTAACAAGTCCGTATGGTCGGCGTTGAGAGAAAAGGCACTGCTTATCACCTGATTATAAATCAGGTCGTTTTTGCCGGCGGTTACGTAACACCTCTATTCTCGGCACGCTGCTACCACTTGTTCTCGAAAATTTGCATAGCAATAGAGTCCGAGGTCTTGGCAGCTCCCCATGTCTATAAACTAATTCCTTTCATTTCGTTGGCTCGTGATGTTGAACAGGTGTGCTCGAATGCAAAAAGGGGAAGTGGCAAGCGTTGGCAAACTACTATTTTTGGCACTTGATAAAAGCCTTCCTGCTGAAGAGATATCAACTTAAAGTGGAAAGCAAGCTGTCCATCTAATGCCATTACTGCCCAGCGTCTACAGCTAGGCCCTCGGGGCAAAAATTGGCCGATTCGTAAATAGATAACCTCACGCAGCTTGCGCCATTAAAGGTATTACGGTTACATATTGCATCTCTCAAACTGTCTTTGGGGTGTCAAAATTGAGAAGTTACAAGATAAGCCACCTGCTACACTGAGGATAAATGGGCGGCAGGCAGATTCAGCATGAGAGGCTTTTGAATTAAAACCAGCCTATCGTGAGCAACGTAAATGGAAACCTTTAGAGATTAACTCAATATTGCAAAAAATGGATTTAAAGGAGTACAGGGTGAAAAATAAATGCTACTACAGTAAAAACTTGGTTTGAGAGTAACTTGGTTTGAGAGCGTTTTGCAAGACAAGCTACATTTTTTTATAAATCTTGACTTAAAATACAAGCGATGTCTTGATATAAGAGTAGCGTCATGTCACAACTGAGTATAAAAGAGAAGAGAGGTGCCTCTAAGGCCCCGTACACACGACCAAACATGTATGCTGAAACTGGTCCACGGACCAGTTTCAGCATACATGTTTGGTCGTGTGTAGGCGCGAGCGGGCCGAATTCCAGCAAACATTTGCCCGCCGGGCCTTTTCCCAGCAGACAAATATTCCTGGACGTGTTTTAAAACCGTCCGCTGGAATCCTGCCCGCTCGGACATGTACGGTCGTCAGTACAGACCTACCGTACATGTCCGAATGCCCGCCGTCCCTCGCATGCGTCGAATGACTTTGACGCATGCGTGGAAGCCTTTAAATGGCAGGCCCGACCACGTCGCCGCGTCATCGCCGCGTCATCGTCGCGGCGACGACGCGGACACACCCCGCGTATTGTTTACGCGCAGACTTCTGTACGATGGTTAGTACAGCCATCGTACAGAAGCCCTCTGGCACACATGTACGGTGAAAACGGTCCGACGGACCGGTTTCATTGTACATGTTTGCTCGTTAGTACCCGGCCTTAGTGTAGCAATATGGTTACATTTAATGAAGGTACAACATTTAGCATCATATTGCTACACTCAGAGGCGCCTCTCTTCTCTTTTATACTCAGTGACATGACGCTACTCTTATATCAAGACATCGATTTTGCTTCTAATCCCCTTGTGGAGGCTTCCATTTGTGGATGAACATTCTATGGTTACACAACCTATCACATTGCTATACTCTATTTATATGGACTATAAACTGAAGGACTTATGAATAAATGGTTGTGGAACAAATCATCTGAGTTTCCATTATTTCTTATGGGGAATTTCGCTTTGATATACAAGTGCTTTGGAATACAAGCATGCTTCTGGAACAAATTATGCTTGCAATCCAATGTTTTATTGTATTTGTCAATGTAAAATATCAAATATGCTTAACTAAATTAGATAAACTTCTGTGGTATTCAGTTCTGTCCTCAGCTATTATGGTTTTGCTGGTGCAGTGGGCCTGCCTTTGCTTTAGCCTCTGGGTTTGTTACTCGCTACAAAGTTACAATGTCGCAGTCAGATCATTAGGGCAAAGGAGACCCGAGAAATTGTAAGGTAAACCGAATTGCTGGTACCAGAAAACCAAAGACGTGCTCATGCCTTCGCACATTTTTCTTCCTCCAAAAATGGCGAGTCACCGTCCCCATGGTCAGATGAGACCAAAATTTAGCTTTTTGGCTTTAACTCGACTCCACATGTTTGGAGGAAGAAAAATGTTGACTTTGACCCTAAGAACACCATCCCTACAGTCAAGCACAGAGGTGGAAACGTGATGCTTTGGGGCTGTTTCTCTGCTAATGGTACAGTTTGACTTTGCCGCATTGAGGTGCCAATGGACGGGGCCATGTATTGTAAAATATTGGATGAGAAACTTCTTCCCTCATCCAGAACACTGAAGATGGGTGGTGGATGGGTCTTCCAGCATGACAATGACTCAAAACATACCACCAAGTCATCAAAGGAGTGGCTCAAGAAGAAGCACCTTAAGGTCATGGAGTGGCCTAGTCAGTCTCCAGACCTTAATCCTATATAAAATGTATGGAGGGAGCTGAAACTTTGAGTTGCCAAGAGACAGCTAAGAAACCTTAAGTATTTAGAGAAGATCTGTAAAGAAGAGAGGACCAAAATCCCTCCTGAGATGTGTGCAAACCTGATCACCAACTACAAGAAATGTCTTACCTCTGTGATTGCCAGCAAGGGTTTCTCCACCAAGTACTAAGTCATGTTTTGCTTAGGGATCAAATACTTATTTTACTCACTGAACTGCAACTCAATTTATAACATTTGTATCCTGTGTTTTTTGGGGGGGATTTTTTTTTTATATTCTGTCTCTATTATTTAAAATACACAAAATTATAGACTCTTCATTTCTTTGTAAATGGACAAACTTACAAAATCTGCAAGGGATTAAATAATTATTTCCCTGCCCTCAAGGAGCTTACAATCCAAGGTCCTGAACTCACATACATGCACACACATATTAGGCTGGGGCCCATTAACCTACAAGCATTTCTTTGGAGAGTGAGAGGTTGCCCATGCAGGCACAGGGAGAGCTTTCCAACTCCAGGCAGGTAATGCCATAGTTGGGATTTGAACTGAGGAACTTAGAGCTGTCAGGTTGAAGTGCCAACCACTTAGGCCGCGTACACACGATCGGTCAAAACCAATTAAAACGGACTGAAGGATCTTTTCATCTTTCCAAACCGATCGTGTGTGGACCCCATCGGTCAGTTAACCTTCGGTCAAAAAATTTAGAACTTGCTTTAAAATTGAACCGATGGACGCCTAACCGATAGGTCAAAACCGATGGTTAGTATGCAAAAGCATTGGTTAAAAATCCACGCATTCTCAGAATCAAGTCGACGCATGCTTGGAAGCATTTAACTTTGTTTTTTTCAGCACGTCGTTGTGTTTTACGTCACCGCGTTCTGACACGATCGGTTTTTAACCTATGGTGTGTAGGCACGACTGACCATCAGTCAGCTTCATCGGTTAACCGATGACAACGGTCCTTCGGACCGTTCTCATCGGATGGACTGATTGTGTGCACGTGGCCTTAGCCACCGTCCTATCCACATGATTACCCAAGAGTTCAATTTAATTTACTTCTTGCGACATCATGACTATTCTTGTCAAATGTTTGCAGGATATGCTGGCAGCTATTTTCATAGGCACACCCCCAGAACTACATCTCCCAAGAGCCTTTTCCTTATACACAAGATATGATTATTTCTTTATTTGTTGATGCAATGATTAATTATTTACTTTCACTTTTTATTTTTTAGTGAAGAAATAATGAGGATAATAAACGGCATTTTTTTTACAAGAACAGGTCCAGGTAGGGTAAAATGGATCTTCTGTAATCCTTAGATGCCATTTAAAGCCAACTGAACTCTTTTATTTCAATTTGTTTTTATTAAATTTTTTGTAAAAAAAAAACACAGATTTATTTTACAATTCATTACCAGTAAGCATAAAAAAAAATCTTCACATTTAAAATAAGTTCAACATTTCATGGACATAAACAACAAAACAACTCACATAAAACAATCCCCCCAAGACAACCTCCCGGGGGGGGGGGAGAGCCCCAACTCCTGCCACCAACCAATCAGGCCAGTGTTACCTAGATACTGTCTTCCCTGCACTGTGCACATATAGCGCATGTAGACCATAGACTGTCTAAACTTCGTCCAACCTCCCCATGTTCCAATATCACCACTATTCTGCTCCTTTTGCTGGTACGTTACCTCCTCCATGATTCTTATCCTTTCTACCTCCCTTAACCATTCTTTTATCGGGGGAGCTTGTTTGTCCTTCCACCTTTTCGGGATTAATGTCTTTGCTGCGTTTAATAGTATTGGAATAATTGCCGTTTTGTATTTTTTCCTGGGGATAGCCGTGGCGTGGAACAGGCATTGCCAAGGGTCCAAGCTAATTTTAATACCACTAATCTCCTTAATTAGTTCTAATATTTGGCCCCAATATACCTGAATCTTCGGACACTGCCACAAAATATGGGCATGGGTTCCCACCTCCCCACATTCCCTCCAACATAGAGGTGACTCCTGGGAATTTATTTTATTTAGTTTTGCTGGAACAAAGTACCATTTAACTAATAATTTAAAGTTAATTTCTTTTATCTGTGTATCCACAGATGTAGAGTGGACATAATCTAATACTCTACTTCTCATAGTTTCTGATAGAACTTGTTTCAGTTCTAATTCCCAGCTCTCCTTTGGGCATACGGCTCCTTGTTCAAGGTGTGTCATCAACAGCTTATAGATGATAGAGATTCCATGCCTATTTATCTCCTTTTGATCGACTAATTTTTCCCATACATTCAACCTACCTACCCCCCGAAGAGGTTTTGGGAGGGTGTCTACAAAATGTTGCAATTGTTTATATCTCCAGGCTTCCCAAGGGGTAGGCCCGTATCTTTCCTGCAGTTCAATTAATGAACATAGGGCATTTCCTCTCATAACGTCTTTTTGGCTAAAATAGTGCAATGTGGTCCATTTTAAATATAATTTATTATCTTTCCCCGGTGGGAAATAATTATTTCCGCTTAAGGGCATTAGGGGACTATTATATTGTCCTTGTATATTTTTTATTAGCTTGTCCTACGTTCTTAGGGCTTTCAAGGTAATCGGGGCCGCCTCTTCCAAGGGGCCTCTAAACTGCCTAGGAATCCAGATAATCTGCCCTAGCTCAGTATCACAAAGTTTTGCCTCTAATTCTGCCCATTTTTTCTGCCGGGGGGGCATCTGCCCAGTCCATAACCCTCCGCACGATTGCTGCCTCATGGTAGGGTAAAATAGAGATTCTGTAATCCTTAGATGCCATTTAAAGCCAACTGAACTCTTACCACCCAAATCTAGCTTAAAGTGGAATTCCAGTCAAATTATAACTAAGCTTAAATCTACTCCTACCCCCATACTAAGACTATTTTATCTACCCTGTAAAAGAAAAATGCCTATATTTACTAATTCTGAAGCTGCTCTGGTCTGGTAACATGGTTTGATATCCGCACCGACTTTAGTGTAGAGGAGGCGCAGCCAACAACAGGTTTCCCATAGCAAGCCTATGGGTGACGTCATTGCCCAGGCTCTGCAGGCATTGTTCCTGCTCTACTCTGAAGCCGGTGCTGGAAGCTGGAACTGTGACCAGACCGGAGCAGCTTCAGACATCTTTTTTTTACAGGGTAGAATGGGTCTTAAAGTGGGGGTAGTTAACATTTGACTGGTCCATTTTGATTATCACCTTTCCTATTGGCCCTGATGCATTTACCAAAATTTGGATGACATCTCCTGGCTGAAATCTTGCCCTGTTTATAACGCCAATACAATTATGCATCTGGTACAAAGAGACACCATTATTGAAATTTGTCAAGAATAAAATCCTCAATTTGTGCCGGCAATACAAGGTACACCCAAGATTTTTTATTTTTTGAGGGGCATACCTCAAAGACCCAGATTCACAGAGAGTGGGCGCACATTACGCCAACGCAGCGCAGAGAGGCAAGCATGGAATTCACCAAGCCATTGCTCCCAACGCTGCGCTGGGTTTCGAAGGCGTACGCCGGCGTAGGTGGAAGTGGGCGTGAGCCATGCAAATGAGGCGTGACCCCATGCAAATGATGGGCCGAGCGCCAGACAGATACGTATCACGAACTGCGCATGCACCGAGACGTGGACGCATCCCCCTGCGCATGCTCACAACCACGTCGGAACAACTGCCTAAACTACGCCGGATCACTGCCTACGGCGTGAACGTAACCTACGCCCAGCCAGACACGTCCAACGTAAAATACGCCGGCTTGTGTTCCCTGGTGCAGACCTTTGCATGTCTGCTGTTGGGTTACACCTCCTCTATGGGGAATAACTTTACGCCGGACGTACAACTTACGCGCACTGCGTCGGGCGCACGTATGTTCGTGAATCGCCGTATTTCCCTCATTTGCATATTTGAATGGCTAATCAATGGGAGCGCCACCATGCGTCCAGCCTAAATGTGCGCCCACCCTACATTGGCGTAGGCAAGTTACGTCGGCGGGATGAAGCCTGTTTTTAGGCGCATCTTAGTTTGTGGGTCCGGCGCACAGATACGACGGCGCACATTTGCACTTACGTCGGCGTATCTTGGTATACGTTGGCGTAAGTGCTTTGTGAATCTGGGCCAAAGTCTGTAACTGGTAAAACAAACTACAGACAACATTTACCAGAGTTATTTTTTTACCACCCAACTTATTGCTATGCCTTGAGTCTTTCTTTAAATGCAATGTGAGTTCATACCAAAGTAAAACTTAAAGAAAAAAGAATAGAAAGTTGTGTTAGGTTCGTTACCACGCCATTATAGAGGAAAGATTTCATTACACAGATGGTGACATCCCAATGTCTATCGTAAAAACACAGCAGGCATAAATGATTTTCAAGACCATACTGACTATAAAATTACACTAATACTAATGTCACTGTAAACTTCATTATGGGGAATATTATATTATATTAGGATTTGGCACTTAGGGAGGTGAAATTGAAGAGAATAAAAATTTGTATTGGATTACCTGCCAAAAAAATATAAAAAATCAATGCGGAAACTCATGAAAATTACAAGAAATTATAAGTTACATTTGTTGTGAGGAAATAGCTCTTTGGAGAGAGCCTAGGCTTCCTAAAACACGTCTGCTTTTAAAGTGCGCCCGTACAAAACAAAAACAAAAACAAAACAAAAAAATGTAACTGTATAATCCTTTTGTTGTCGACATTTTTGCATTTGTTGTACACATGTTTAAATAGTCATTTTAGGTTAAAGCTTACTTAAAGCGGGGGTTCTCCCTAAAATTTTTTTTTTTTTCTAGCATGTTTAATCGCATAGTAAAGTTTCAGGGGAATGGGCGTTCCTATGCAGAGGGCTCGTGATTGACGGCCGGCTATGGCGCGTCACGCTTGACGGAAATAGCCGAAATAGGAGTTTGCTCTTCACGGCGCCTGCGCAGTCAGCTCCGATGTCTGTGCGCAGGCGCCGTATAGCGCCGTGAAGAGCCGAGACCTACTCCGGCTATTTTCGTGAAGCGTGACGCGCCATAGCCGGCCGTCAATCACGAGCCCTCTTCATAGGAACGCCCATTCCCCGCGGGGAGTCTGAAACTTTACTACGCGATTAAACAGTGAGTACGGCGCCAAAAAAAAATATAAAGGCATACTGTAGCTCGCGCTACTATGCTGAATGACATGCTAGAAAGTTGTTTTTTAGGGTGAAACACCGCTTTAAAACCCCCACCATTATATATTTTCTGAAAGCAAACACCCTAGAGGATAAAATAATGGTTCTATTTTTTTTTATGTCACACAATATTAGCATAATTGTTCATGAAGTCCAACAATTTCAGTAAAAAATACACTGACATTAATTTTAGGGCACGCAAGAGCAATATATTACCCAATTTTTGGTCAAATTTAAATAATGAGGTTGTGATGCTGCTCATGATGGTTTCCGCACTTTTTAAAATTACGTTCACAATAGCAGCAAGAACTGCTGTTCTTTTCAAATCTCTCTCGGATCGCTTTTCAGAGACATTTGACAGGTGGTGACCACCTGGAGCAGGTGGTCTCTGCCTCCCCCACACCAAAGCACCCATGTTAATGGGGACAAGGGCCTCTTCCTGACAACCCTGGGTGGTGGTTTTGGGGGTCTGTGGGCAGGGGGCTTAGCAGGACCTGCAAACCTCCTTTAACAAGGGGGCCTCCAGATCTCAGGCCCCCTCCCTATGTCAATAAATATGGTGCACATTGTTCCCATTCACCAAAAAAAGTGTCAAAAATAAACATGACAGGAGGCAGTTTTTGACAATTATTTTTTAAAAATATAAAAAAACAGTGTCCTCCAATGTAGATCCATCGTCAATCACGATGTCCGGACCCAAAAAAATGCTCTGCCTGAAACGAAGGCTATCCGCCGAATGTCCGCTAAGCCGTTTAACGGCTCTCAAATAGGTAAGCAGTGGGGCCAACTGGTGACATCACCTAGTGGCACCGCCCCTTTGCGACATCACCGACTGGTGCATGCTGGGTTGATGACGTCACAAGGGGGGCAGTGCCAACAGGTGACATCACTAGGTGGTCTCACCTATTTAAGAACTGTCAAACAGCAGAGCAGGTATTCGGTGGCTAGCCTTCGTTGCAGGCAGAGCATTTTTTTTCATGGCGGTGGTGGTGCCGGCATCATGATTGATGATGGATCTACATTGGGGACATTTTTTTTTATTTATTTTTTAATAAAGGGATTGTGAAAAGCTGTTTTTATTTATATTTGACACTTTGTGTGTGGGTAGGGGTACAATGTACCCTATACTCATTCACATTGTTAAAGGTGACTTCCAGATTCCAATAAGCCCCCTGCTTGCAGACCCCCCACAAACACCACCCAGGGTTGTCAGGAAGAGGCCCTTGTTCACATCAACATGGGGACAAGGTGCTTTGGAGTGGGGGGCAGCGCTCCCCCTGCCCCAAAGCACCCCGCCATGTTGAGGGCATGTGATCTAGTATGGTTCAGGGCGCGGGGGGACGAGTGAGCAACCTTTACTGCCCTGGCAGGCTGCATGCTCGGATAAGGGTCTGGTATGGGTTTTGGGTGGGACCCCACACCTTTTTTTTCTTTTTTTTACATTTTGCCATGGGATTCCCCATAAAATACATAATGTACCAGACCCGAAGTTGTGCACAAACAAGGTCCATAAAGACAAAAAATTCAGTATTTTACATATGTGCAAAAATTAACAAAATTGTCCTGGATGCAAAGTGGTTAATATTGTCACATACAAAGAAAACAAACAAAAAAATTAAAGCAAAAAAATCAGACAGCGCCTAGAATGACTTAATCATCATTAATGCCTCGTTGTCATAACTCTTTACACAATAACGAAATATTTGTTTATTTAGCAATACACGCTCAAATATTTACCCTGATCCTTAAAGTAAGTTTATTTGCGATTAAGTCTACTCTAACTTTTCCTCTCCGCGTCCCCCTGACATGGTTTGGCTGCGTCGGAATATGATATATTCTGCTATGCTTCTTACTTATGTATCTACTTTATTTTTTAATTTCTGAGATAAGGAATTGTAAATACAGATGCTATCTCCGTACTTATCCGAGAACGAGAAATTTATGGCTTATGTGAACCACGGAAAAAGCAGACATGAAACAGCCCCATTTTTTGCTGATCGCATCTTTCATTTTCCAGTAGAAAATTGTTTCCATGTGGGCCGGTGGAGACATGTGAAATGGCAGAAGTTAAAGTTCTTATCGAGGATTGCGCCCGAGAAACAAAAGATAAACATAAAAGAAAGCCATGTGTGGGTTGTTTCAGTTTTATTATTTAGGAAACGAGATTCAGGTTCTGTTTTATTTCAGCTAAAACCACGGCGGAGAAAAATCTAGACGAATGAAAAGAAAATCGTCTTCCTGGCAAGATACAGGAAGGACGAACCGTCAGAAATTAGAGCTGAATGGTGTCCTAAGTTGACTGTTTTTGTATTTTTTTTTATTATTATTATTTTATTATTTTAACCTCAATTTATTGTATGCATTGTATTAAAGTGGTTGTAAAGGATTTTTTTTCCCTAAATAGCTTCTTTTGCTTTTAAATGTCCTTATTTCTTCTGAGAAATGCTCACTTCCTGTTCTTCTGTCTGTAACTCCACACAGTAATGCAAGGCTTTCTCCCAGGTGTGGAGAAAGCCTCTTGAGGGGGGAGGGGGCGAGCAGGCAAGTCAAGACACTCTACTTTGCAGTTAGAGAAAGGAGCTGTGTGGTGGGCGTCCTGACACTCCTGCTCGCCCCCTCCCCCCTCAAGAGGCTTTTTCCACACCAGAGAGAAAGCCTCGCATTACTGTGTGGAGTTACAGACAGAAGAACAGGAAGTGAGGATTTCTCAGAAGAAATAAGGACATTTAAAAGCAAAATGGAAGGATGAGGTAAGTGAAGGAGGACTGCACTAAGGTAAAGGAAGCTATTTAGGGGAAAAAACATTTCCTTTAAAACCCCTTTAATACTAATGCCTCGTACACACGACCAGTTTCCACAATGAGAAAACTGCCATTTTTTTTATATTGGTCGTGTGTATGCTCCCTCAGCAGTTTTCTCGACGAAAAAACTCCCCGCAAAAAAATTGAAACCAGCTCTCTTTTTTTCTCGTCGTGTTTCCCGTCAGTCTTTTTCTCGTGGCGAAAAACGGTCGTGTGTATGCTTTTCTGAGGGGAAAAAAACGTGCATGCTCAGAATCATGTATGCAGCTCAAAAGCAGCCCAAAGGGCGGCGCCATTTGAAAGGACTTCTTCTTTATAGTCCCGTTGTACGTGTTGTACGTCACTGCGCTTTGGTTAGATGTTTTTTTTTGCATGAACGTGTGTATGCAAGTCAGGCTGGAGAGGAATCACGTCGGGAAAAACTGTTTTTTTTCCTGCCGAGAAAAATGGTGGAAAAATGGAGGCATTAGGCCTCGTTTACATTATTGCATAGCGAGAATGAGCATTCCCAGTCTACATGTTTGTACAATGTAATGGCATGTGAAGTTTTTGGTTGGTGTTTGTTACACCCTTACCTTCTTTTTTTTTTCCTTTTTCTTTTTCTTTAAATGTTTGGTTGTAAACATGCAAAACTTCAATAAAATTATTGAAAAAAAAAAAAAAAAAAGAGAATGAGCTAAGCGATTTTGTCCCGTTTTGTGCCTTTATTTGCACGACGTCGGCACATGCAAATACAGGGATATCTCCTTGTTAGCTACAGGAAGGCTTACCTGTAGCATAAAGTTGTAAACAAGGGTTTACAACCACTTAAAATGTATGTTCCCTCAGTGTGTTTACACACACAAATCCCTGTGCTGCGCTCGTGCACGCAATCGAGCATGGCCAGCGGAAATCGCGGCCGCCGGCCAGCGCATCCGGTCCCCCGCTGCGCAGTGTGTGCGCCCTTCCACGTGAGCCGTGTGTTGTTTTTTGTTTTTTTTTAAATAACAAACATATTATACTTACCTGCTCTGTGCAGTGGTTTTGCACAGAGCAGCCCTGATCCTCTTCTTTTCGAGTCCCCCTGCCGGCGCTTCTGGTCCCAACCCCTCGAGCAGTGCTCCTAGAGCAGTGGTTCTCAACCTGGGGGTCGGGACCCCTTCGGGGGTCAAATGATGATTTGCCAGTAGTCACCAAATCCTGGGCTTTTCCTGAAGCTTGCGCCGCTCTCCCAGCCTTTTTGCGGCCACTGAGCAGGGCTGTCCCTCGAGCCCATGGCCGCCCACTCATACTCAGCACAGCCGCCCATTCAATTCACAGCATAGCTGGGGGGCAGAGACTAGAGGTCAGCTGACTGGTGAGGTATGTGAAGTGGAAAAGGGCCTGGAGGAGACCCCATCTCCTGATTTTGGCATAGGTGTCACTGCTACGAGACACCACAAACATACCTCCGAACTTTTTGAGATGAGAATGAGGGACACCTATCAGCAAATGTATGCATGTATAGGACACACCCCTTGCCACACCCCCTTAAAGGAGAATTGTACAAAAAGATAAGATTGGGTAACCCCACAAGTGCTTTTTTTAACCACTACTATTCCTTTATGTTGGCTTTTGGAATTTACAAATGCAGCAATTTAGAAAACAGATGAAAGGTTTGGTGCTGAAAAACTATTTTTAATAGATAGAAATATGGTGTACACTGTGCTGCTTAAAAAGCACAGCAATTACACTCACATGTAGGCTGAAGATTCATGCATGTATACACAAATGAGGCGGCAGTGGAAGCAACCCGACGCGTTTCGTAGATGAAGTATTTTCATACGAAACGCGTCGGATCCCTTCCACTGCCGTCTCATTTGTGTATACATGCATGAATCTTCAGCCTGCATGAGAGTGTAATTGCTGTTTTTACAAATAAATGCTTTTTGTTACAATTTTATGCTATGTGGCCACCCTTCTCTTTTTCCTCATAAACAAACATCTATGACACCACTTTGAGTGGTTGGGCTCAGGAACCTTCCTCTTTGAACATAAAGTTCCCCTTGAAGCTGCGTTCCATCAGAAGCATTTGATGATCATCAGATCTAGCTGCCTGCTTCCATGACCCTGGATATACGCTTTAAAGCCTTTTCTGACTTCAGGCGACATACGTCCCCTTAAGTCCACCATTTCCGGTAAGCAGATTACTACACTGTTGGTGGTGGTCTGATCACTACAAGGACGTTACTGCATTCCTTGGATTTTACCCCTTCTCACGTGGTGGAATATAATTTATATGGACTTTAGCACCCTTTTTTGATATCATATTGCTCATCCACACATCATGTTTTATTATTTTGTCTATACACATAATGATATCATGCTGTTATTATGAACTGTCACTGAGTTCCTTCCGTTACACATTATTATATCCAAGTATAATTTTATAATTTACTTGGCTTAAGCACTACAATTGATTTTTTCCTTATTTTTAATAGATAAAAAGTGCATTATATATACATCAATATAGATCAGACCAAAATGAAGGACACATGAGGAGGAATGAGGGACAGAGGGACATTGCTCCAAATCAGGGACAGTCCCTCAGAATCAGGGACAATTGGGAGCTATGCACAAAGTCGGAAACACAGTAAAGCCGGAGACACAGTGAAGCCTGGGACACAGTGAAGCCGGAGACACAGTGAAGCCGGAGACACAGTGAAGCCGGAGACACAGTGAAGCCGGAGACACAGTAAAGCCGGAGACACAGTGAAGCCGGAGACACAGTGAAGCCGGAGACACAGTGAAGCCGGAGACACAGTGAAGCCGGAGACACAGTAAAGCCGGAGACACAGTGAAGCCGGAGACACAGTAAAGCCGGAGACACAGTAAAGCCGGAGACACAGTAAAGCCGGAGACACAGTGAAGCCGGAGACACAGTAAAGCCGGAGACACAGTGAAGCCAGAGACACAGTGAAGCCGGAGACACAGTGAGGCCGGAGACACAGTGACTAACACTGCCTGTGATTAGAGTTGCCATTAAAAGTCCCCACTACAGTTCTCAGATCAGCAGATGACCTTGAACAAGAGCACCTAATTTGGTTAATCAGAACTCCAACCAGTATTGGCACTCATCCCATTCCCCCCACCAAGGAGTAAGAGAAGCAATAAAAATAGAGACTACATGGAAGGGAGAGGAAAAGAGGGGGGAGGAAGAAAAGAAAGAAAAAGGATAAGAGAAATAACAAGAAAGAGAGAGGGATGGGGGGGGGGGGGCAAGAAATAAGGATAGAGAGGGATAAAAGGGAAAGTAATGAGATCAAAACAAAGAGAAAGAGTGGTACATCCTAAAATGTATTATAAGGGGCTTGTTTTAATAATGTACTAGTGGAAGGGACTCAGGGAGCTCTAAATATCTGTGAGTTAGGGGTGCAAATTACTTGTCTTGCCTTGGGTGCTGACAACCCACACTACGAAAATAATTGTACTGTTAGGGGTCCCCACAACTTGGGGAATTTTATCAAGGGGTCACGGCACTAGAAGGGTTGAGAACCACTGCCCTAGAGAAAGCTGCTTGCCCTGGGGGCACTGCAGCGTGCTCGCTCCCAAGCCACAGCTCTATGTATCCATAAGTCAGATAGAGCCATGGCTTGGCCCCACCCCCTCTGCTCTCTCCTCATTGGCTTACTCACTGTGTCGGTAAGAGATTCTTGCCAAGAATCTCATCAGGAAAAACAAGGTTGACGAGATTCTGGCCCGCGTGTACAGGGCTTGACGCAGATCAGCCTCTCATCTTGTGAATAACAGGTCCACTTAACAAAGTTCTGGTTTGAGGTCTACTGTAAGACAACAGATACTGTATGGGTCTGTTATGGCCAAACTACTAATAAAGAAAACAAATTGTTGATCTGGATAACATAAAATTGTAGTACTGCTGGTTAGATTTGTTTAAATGCTGACAAATATGAATGTTCTGCATAGTGTGATGCAGGGTGGTCTACATCCCAGTGGCGCACTAAAGGGCTAAAACGAAAGTACAAGTCAACCACTGTGAATTTTGTTGTTGTCCAAGTTTAAAACAGCTATTTTTCACCGTGATGGGACTTCAGGGAGAAGATGAATTTCCATTTTGCGATGCTGTGTGGATCCTTGCCGTGGCTTATCTGGACTGAGCAGAATCAGCTTAACATATCGCTGGCAACTCAATGATTTTACTACCCCGGCATTCGCAATAAAGCTGCACCTATGGAGTTTATATTACTTAAGAAACAAGTTCAAAAATAAATAAATTGTAGCAATAATTTTTGAAACTTCGAGGAATTTAAAGTTGTTTTGCTCATTATATACATATATATATATATTTTTAACAACTTCAGCCCTGGAGGATTTGGCTGACAAATGACCGGGGCACTTTTTGGGATTCGGCACTGCGTCGCTTTAACTGACAATTGCGCGGTCGTGCGACGTGGCTCCCAAAGAAAATTGACGTCTTTTTTTCCCCCCACAAATAGAGCTTTCTTTTGGTGGTGTTTCATCACCTCTGCGCTATTAAACAAAAATAGAGCGACAATTTTGAAAGAAAATAAAAAATTTTTACTTTTTGCTATAATAAATATCCCCAGAAAAGATATAAAAAAAAAGTTTTCCTCAGTTTAGGTCGATATGTATTCTTCTACATATTTTTGGTAAAAAAAAAATCGCAATAAGCGTTTATTGATTGGTTTGCACAAAAGTTATAGCATCTACAAAATAGGGGATAGTCTTATGGAATTTTTATTAACCACTTGCTTACTGGGCACATAAACCCCCTTCGTGCCCAGGCGAAATTTCAGCTTCCGGCACTGCGTCGCTTTAACTGACATTTGCGCGGTCGTGCGACGTGGCTCCCAAACAAAATTGACGTCCTTTTTTCCCCACAAATAGAGCTTTATTTTGGTGGTATTTGATCACCTCTGCGGTTTTTATTTTTTGCTCTATAAACAAAAAAAGAGCGACAATTTAAAAAATATATATATATTTTTTACTTGTTGCTATAATAAATATCCCAATTTTTTTTTTAAAAAAACTATTTTTTTTCTCAGTTAAGGCCGATACTTATTTTTCGACATATTTTTGTAAAAAAAAAAAATCGCAATAAGCGACTGGTTTGCGCAAAAGTTATAGCGCCTACAAAATAGGGGACAGAATTATTATTTCTTTTTATTATTTCTTTTTTTACTAGTAATGGCGGCGATCTGCGATTTTTATTGGGACTGCGATATTGCGACGGACGTATCGGACACTTTTGACACAAATTTGGGACCATTCACATTTATACAGCGATCAGTGCTATAAAAATGCACTAATTACTGTATAAATGTGACTGACAGTGAAGGGGTTAAATGTGTATCCTGGGTGTGTTCAAACTGTGTGGGGGGAGGAGGGTGACTGGGGGAGGTGACCGATGCTGTGTCTCTATGTACAAGGGACACAGATCGGTCTCCTCTCCTCTGTTTACACACAGAGCTCCACGTCCCTGCTGTGTAACCGACAATCGCGTGTACCCGGCGGACATCGCAGCCGCCAGGTACACGCATCGGCTTCCCAGCGATGCGCCGGGACAGTGTTTACCCGCTGCGCGCCCCCCAGAGGCGCGCGCGGGTAATGCACTTTAAATGACGTCCAAAGACCTCCAGTTGGCACCTGAGAGCCACGCTGTTGACGTCTTTTGTCAATAGCGCGGGTCTCAAGTGGTTAATACATTTGTTTTTTACTAGTAATGGCAGCGATCAGCGATTTTTATCGTGACTGCAATATTATGGCGGACACATCGGACACTTTTGATGCCATTTTGACATCAAATGCTATAAAAATGCACTGATTACTATGGCAGGGAAGGAGTTAACCACTAGGGGGGTGAGGAAGGGGTTAAGTGTGTCCTAGGGATGTGTTCTAACTGTGTGGGGGCTGGACTTACTGTGACACAACACGGATCGCTGCTCCCGATTACAGGGAGTTACAGGGATTACAGGGATCAGTGTCCTGTCACTAGGCAGAACAGGGAGATGCTTGTTTACATTGGCAATTAGGCATCCCCCCGTTCTGCAGCTTCGTGACACAATCGCGGGACACAGAGTCCGTGGGTTTCTGGACATCGAGTTCGCACCGAGTCCGCAGGTCCCGCGCACCCACACGGGCGGTAAATTTAAAGGGACGTATATATACGCCCATTTGCCTGTCCGTGCCATTCTGCCGGCGTAAACGTTCCTGCGACGGTCGTCAAGTTGTAAATCACACATACTGTATACACTCACCAGCCACTATATTAGTTACACCTTGCTAGTACCGGAGTCTGACCCACTTTTGCCTCAGAACGTGTTCATTCTTCGTGACATATAGGGCCGCCATCAAGGGGGTACAGCAGTCACAAGTGTAAGGGGCCCCAGGGCCCAGGGGGCCCGCCCGGGCCAGAAGAAGGCAGGAGGGGTGGAGGGGAGTAGTGCTGAGTAGTACACAAACTATCTCCCAGCTTCTGCTATTCTCGTGTCACTGAGCTCTGACATCGAGCTCTTTACTGCCACCTCTGGCTACTATGTGTATGTGCACCCTTTGTGTTATCTGTATTGTGTTTCCCAGCAACATGTCAGCTTTGTGAAAATAAGTTGTGACTAGGTAGGAAGATCTTCTTTACAAGTAGGGACTGTGAGGGAAAGGAAGGGGGCTGTTTTTGTACAGAGAGGGGCCAGAGTCTTGTGTGTTAACAGGTTTGTGTATGCAGTGGTGTATTTTGGTGTTGTGCTGCCCTAGGCAAGACTAAAATCAGGCTGCCCCTCCATCTAAAAATGTTCCACCCTTCCTTCTCAAGTGGCTATTCAGGGAACACGAGGATCAGCAAAAGCAGCCCAAAGGGTGGCGCCATTTGAATGGAACATCCCCTTTATAGTGCCGTTGTACGTGTTGGACGTCACCGCGCTTTGGTCAAGCGTTTTTTTTTTTACTGAACGTGTGTATGCAAGGCAGGCTTGAGAGGAATCACCTCAGGAAAAATGACGGGTTTTGGCATGTCAGAAAAATTGGTTGGGCTAGATTCAGAGAGAGTTACGCCAGCGTATCAGTAGATACGCCGGCGTAACTCTGAATCTACGCCGTCGTAAATTTAAGCGTATTCTGGAAACCAGATACGCTTAAATTAGGCTAAGATACGAGCGGCGTAAGTCTCCTACGCCGTCATATCTTAGGGTGCATATTTACGCTGGCCGCTAGGTGGCGCTTCCGTCGATTTCGGCGTAGAATATGCAAATGAGCTAGATACGCCGATTCAAGAAACGTACATGTGCACACGGCGGATTTTTTCACGTCGTTTACGTAAGGCTTTTTCCGGCGTAAGGTTACTCCTGCTATATGAGGAGTAACCAATGTTAAGTATGGACATCGGGACAGCGTCAAACTTTGCGTCGTTTACGTCGTTTGCGTAAGTCGTTCGCGAATAGGGCTTTGCCTAAATTACGTTCACGTCGAAAGCATTGGCTATTTGCGACGTGATTAGGAGCATGCGCACTGGGATACGCTCACGGACGGCGCATGCGCCGTTCGTTAGAGACGTCACTTTTACGTGGGGTCATGTTTTATTTACATAAAACATGCCCACCTCTTCTCAATTTGAATTTGGCGCGCTTACGCCGGCAGATTTACGCTACGCCGCCGTAACTTAGGGCGCAGGTTCTTTGTGAATCCAGCCCCAGCCTCACTAAGTTACGGAGGCGTAGCGTATCTGAGATACGCTACGCCCGCACAAACTTACGGCGGGCTATCTGAATCTAGCCCGTTGTGTCTACAGGGCATAAGAGAGATTAGGACACTGACCAGGATTGTATTGCTGACTGTGCCCCTGTTATAGAGAGTCACCTTCTCAATGTGTCCTGTCACCATTTGGCTATGGGACGGGAAATGAAGGGAAATCCCCCCAATGGGTCTCAGGTGGCAAAAAAAAAAACTTGACAGAGGTTATAACCCTCCATTACTATTCAAAATTAAGTTTTGCCATTAGTTCCATTTTAAGTAATTACTCACCAAACTTGCCAATAGGTAGTAGAAAGTCGACTTGCCCTCCCTGTGCCCTAATTGTATAATTTTATGAACTGTCTGTCGAAAAAGGATTATAGACTTAGTAACTTTTAATAACACTTGCATTCATAAAAAAATAAATAAAAAATATATATTTGTGATTTCCCAGCAGGGCAGTGTGAAAAAACAGTAGGGGTTCTCTTTTTATCTCCCTTTATTCTTATTTTTATATCCTTTTAGTGCTTTGCTCTCTTTTGAAATCATTGCCATTCTTTGGGAAGGAGGGAATATTTTTATATTTATTAACAAAATGAAAATGATGAAATGTTACATATGCAATGATATCAAGGGTACATTAAGAACAAAAGATTATTAGAATATTATGCTATCTTTTTCCTTACAGCTATAAAAACGAACCCAAAATTGTCTTATAAATCATAATAAATTATATTTTCGAGATCATCAAAGCTGTGATGGCGTGCTTTATTCTCCGGACTAGATTGCTGATTCACAGAGTGTAGATAAAAGAAGAACATTAGAGATATATTAGCTGTTTTTGAATTGTATTTTCTAAATGTACTTTATAAAGTAAATTTCCAAAATGAAACTCCTAACTCTAACTAGGATCAATATTGAAAGTAAACTTGCCAGGTCATTCGCATTCCATCCCTTTTTTTCTAAAGCTGCAGAATTATTTGTATTTTTCTTAAAGTATATGCAAACTAGATCAGTACATTCTCATGTAGGCTCTCACATGGTAATATAATATAAAAAGTAATATTTTATGTACTGTATTTATATCTGCTGCTTTCATTAACCACTTCAGGCCCGGGCCAATTTTGACACTTCACTCCTACATGTAAAAATCATAATTTTTTTGCTAGAAAATTACATAGGGCCAGATTCACAAACGAGATACGACGGCGTATCTCTGTTTCTAACTATGCGACTGATTCATAGAATCAGTTACGCATAGCTAGCCCTAAGATCCGACAGGTGTAATTGAATTACACTGTCAGATCTTAAGGATGCAATTCTAGGCCGGCCGCTAGGTGGCGAGGCCATTGCGGCCGGCGTAGAATATGCAAATGAATACTTACGGCGATCCCCGAACGTCCCGAACGGCCCGTCGATCTAACTCTAAGTCGTTTCCGTCGAGTTACGCCGCGTAAAACTAGGGCTGAGCCCTAGTTGCCTTAAGCCATGTTAAGTATGGCCGTCGTTCCCGCGTCGAAATTTAAACATCAACGTTGTTTGCGTAAGACGTCCGTGAATGGCGCTGGACGCCATTTACGTTAACGTCTAAGCAAATGACGTCGGTGCGACGTCAGTTAGCGCAATGCACGTCGGGTAATTTACCCGACGGAGCATGCGCAGTACGTCCGGCGCGGGAGCGCGCCTAATTTAAATGGGACTCGCCCCATTCGATTGGGCCCGCCTTGCGCCGGACGGATTTAAGTTACACCGCCGCAAATTTCCAGGTAAGTGCTTTGTGGATCGGGCACTAACTTGGAAAAATTGCGGCGGTGTAACTTAATTCGGAAAAGTTAAGTTGCGCCCGGGCTACGTGAATCTGGCCCATAGAACCCCCAAACACATTGGCCCGGATTCACATACAACGAAGCATATTTATGCCGCCGTAGCGTATCTCCTTTACGCTACGCCGACGCAGCGCAGAGAGGCAAGCACTGAATTCAAAAAGCACTTGCTCCCAAATCTGCACTGGGTTTCTTAGGCGTAAGTCGGCGTAAGTGGAAGTTGACGTGAGCCATGCAAATGAGGCGTGACCCCATGCAAATGATGGGCCGAGCGCCAGACAGATACAAATAACGAACGGCACATGCACCGTCCCGTGGACGCATCCCAGTGCGCATGCTCAGAATCACGTCGGAACTACTCCCTAAGATACGTCTGATCACTGCCTACGACGTGAACGTAACCTACGCTCAGCCATATTCACGTACAACGTAAACTACGTAAAATACGCCAGCTTGTGTTCCCTGGTGCAGTCCTTTGCATGGATGCTGCTGAGTTACACCTGCTTTACGAGGCTTAACTTTACCCTGGACGTACAACTTGCGCGCACATCTCGTAGCCTGCGTCGGGCGCGCGTACATTCGTGAATCGCCATATCTCCCTCATTTGCATATGTGAATACAAAATCAATGGGAGCGCCAAATGCGTCCAACGTAAATATGCGCCCACTCTACGCCGGCGTAGGCAAGTTACGTCGGTCGGATGAAGCCTGTTTTTGGGCGTATCTTAGTTTGTGGGTCAGGCGCATAGATACAACGGCGCATATTTGCACTTACGCGGCGTATCTGGAGATACGTTGGCGCTTTTTTTGGAAAAATGCTTTTTCATGTTTTAAAAAAAACAGTGAAGTTAGACAATTTTTATTCCATAAAATGTGAAAGATGAAGTTACGCTGAGTAAATTGATACCTAACATGTCACGCTTCAAAATTGCATACGCTTGTAGAATGGCGCCAAACTTCGGTACTTAAAAATCCCCATAGCCGACACTTACATTTTTTTTACTGGCTACATTTTTCTAGTTACAGAGGAGGTCTAGGGCTAGAATTATTACTCTCACTTTAACGTTTGCAGGGACACTTCACATGTGTGGTTTGAACACCGTTTTCATATGTGGGTGGGAACTTACGTATGCGTTCGCTTCTGCGTGTGAGCACATGGGGACAGGGGCACTTGTTAATTTTACTTATTTTTTTTTATTTTGACACTTTAAAAAAAAAATGTGATCACTTTTGTAAACATCCAGTGTAATATGAATATGACATGACAGGACCTCTTTACAGTGAGATATGGGGTCTATAAGACCCCACAACTCACCACTAGGCTGGGAAGACAAAAAAGAAAAAAAATCACTGCTTCACAGCCGAAGCAGCGCTGTTTTTTTTAATGCAGAGGCCGGGAGTGACATCATAACATCTCGCCCAGCCTCCAACAATCATAGAGACTCCGGTGACCATCTGAAATCTCTGTGATCATCATCCGGGGCCGGCGGATCTGTTCTCTGACTCACCGATCGTATATATTCCCTAGCGCAGTGCCCACCTTCCATGCTATTTTTTCCGACAACCGCCTGACTTAGAAAAAGGGGCACTTTGATTTGCCAGTTTTGTCTCTCTGTGATCTTATTGGGGTTCGGGGTTCAGCATCCAAACTTCTTGGTTGTTTCCTCGAACCCTGCTAGAACTGAACCCAGGGTGGTTTGGTTCATCACTATTTAGGGGAATCAATAAAATTGCAAACTGCCGATTTGCTTGCTTGAGAATCAGTTTTCTTGATTTGTGAATGGATTGGCAAATCACTATTAGGTAGATTCAGGTACATAGGATTAACTTTAGGGCGACGTAGCCTAGCCTGTTTAGGCTACACCGCCGTAAATTAACTAGGCTAGTAGTGATTTTCAATCTACTTACCTGCTAATCTACGGCGGCGTAGCCTCAAACGAGCGGGCGTAAGGGCGCCTAATTCAAATGACTTGGAGGGGGGAGTGTATCATGGTAATGAGGCTTGACCTCACGTTTTTGACGTTTTTTGTCACTGCGCATGCGCCGGGCGACTACATTTCCCAGTGCGCATTGCGGCTAAGTACGCCGTACGGGCCTATTGATTTAGACGTGGACGTAAACGACGTAAATCCCGATTCGCGGACGACTTACGCAAACAACGTAAAAATTTTGAATTTCGCGGCGGGAACGGTGGCCATAGTTAACATTACTATTCCACTAGAGCCTAGCTCTAACTTTAGGCGGCCTATCTCTTACGTAAACGGCGTAAAAGTACTGCGTCGGCCGGGCGTTCGTTCGTGAATCGGCGTATACCCTCATTTACATAATCTACGCCGGCCGCAATGGAAGCGCCATCTAGCGGCCATCAGCAACATTGCAATCTAAGATAGGACGGCGCAAGCCGTCATATCTTAGATATGTTTAAGTGTATCTCTGTTAGAGAATACACTTAAACATAGGTCGGTGCAGATTCAGAGTTAGGTCGGCTTATCTGTAGATAAGCCGGCCTAACTCTTTCTGAATCTACCTATATGTCTGATTTCATTGGGACAGTTTCTGTCTTGTTTCCTGCCTTCATCTCTCCTCTTGCCGGTCTTGCTCTTTACAATCTGTTACAATGGCACACATAAGCAATCATGCAAGTCACCACCTGTCATAACAATTAAATGATCGCCTTTCCACGGTCCCTCCATCGATCCTTTTAATACATCTTGGGCTGCTCCACTCTATATTCCACAATCCCATAATCACCTTTTCAGGACTATTAAAGTCAAGTCAGAAGGAATCATTGACTTATTGTCAACTCATCCAATCTGCTACCTTAATGTAAAACCGGCTGCATGTTAGGCCACTCAGATAATAATAGAATTGGGTTTACTTATTCACTATAACATAAGCTTGTAGGTGAACATTGCTTTTGTGATGGCCTCATTTATCAACATCTTGATGAAAGATTATGACTTTATGCTTCTAAAAATGCAAATGCTTGCCCCGTTAAATTATTTATAGTACAAAATATGTCCTCAATAAGGATGAGGAAGATTATTGCCGCGTACACACGATCAGTACATCCGATGAGAACGGACCGATGGACCGTTTTCATCGGTTAACCGATTAATCTGACTGATGGTCCGTCGCGCCTACACACCATCGATCGTGTCAGAACGCGGTGACGTAAAACACAACGGCGTGCTGAAAAAAAAGTTCAATGCTTCCAAGCATGCGTCGACCTGATTCTGAGCATGCGTGGATTTTTAAATTTAAAACAAGTTGGCTTTTTTTAACCGATGGTTAAATAACCGATAGCGCCCACACACGATCGGCTTTGACTGATGAATACGGTCCATCAGACCATTCTCATCGGTTTAAGCGATCGTGTGTACGCGGCATATCAGTTTAATTTTCCAGAAATGAAGAGGAAAATCAGAATATCTGGATGTATTTTTTACATTTTGGTTAACTGGTGAAGATGAAATTAAAGCAAAACTGAACTCAAACATTGGAAGATCTATGAAGATACAGTCCTGATCAAAAGTTTAAGACCACTTGAAAAATGGCAAAAAATCATATTTTACATTGTTGGATCTTAACAAGGTTCCAAGTAGAGCTTCAACATGCAACAAGAAGAAATGAGAGTTAGGCCCCGTACACACGACCAAGTTTCTCGGCAGAATTCAGCCAGAAACTCGGTCGGAGCTGGATTCTGGCGAGAAACTCGGTCGTGTGTACACTTTTCAGCGAGAAAGCCGACGAGGAACTCGTCGGGCCGAAAAGAGAACATGTTCTCTATTTCCTCGTTAGTCAATGGGAAAAGTCGGCGGCTTCCACACTGAACTCGACGAGGAACTCGATGTGTTTGGCACGTCGAGTTCCTCGGTCGTGTGTACGGGGCCTGAGACAAAACATTTTTTGAGCATTCAATTTAATGAAAACAACGAATAAACTGAAACAGGCTGTTTTTCAGCTGATCAAAAGTTAAGGACCACACCTCCAAAAAAAAACTAAACCCCCCCAAAACAGAAATCCAACTTCCAAACATGAACTCAGTAATGAGTAGCTCCACCGTTATTGTTGATCACTTCAAAAATTCATTTCGGCATGCTTGATGCCTCGCGTTTCCATGAGGGAACATTTCTCCAAGTGGTGAAGACAGCGGCACGAAGGCCATCTACTGTCTGGAACTGTTGTCCATTTTTGTAAACTTCCCTTGCCATCCATCCCCAAAGGTTCTCAATTGGATTTAGATCAGGGAAACACGCAGGATGGGCCTAAAGAGTGATGTTATTCTCCTGGAAGAAGTCCCTTGTCCTGCGGGCATTGTGTACTGTAGCGTTGTCCTGTTGAAAAACCCAGTTGTTACCACACAGACGAGGGCCCTCAGTCATGAGGAATGCTCTCTGCAACATCTGGACATAGCCAGCGGCCGTTTGACGCCCCTGCACTTCCTGACGCTCCATTGTTCCACTGAAGGAAAAAGCACACCAGACCATTATGGCGCCCCCTCCACTGTGGCGCATAGAAAACAGCTCAGGTGGGATCTGCTTCTCATGCCAGTAACGTTGGAAACCATCAGGACCATCAAGGTTACATTTTTTCTCATCAGAGAATAAAACTTTCTTCCACCTTTGAATGGCCCATGTTTGGTGCTCTCTTGCAAAGTCCAAACGAGCAGTTCTGTGGCGTTCAAGGAGACAAGGTTTTTGAAGAAGTTTTTTGTTTTTGAAGCCCTTCAGTCTCAGATGCCGTCTGATGGTTATGGGGCTGCAGTCAGCACCAGTAAGGGGCTTAATTTGGGCCAAGGATCGTCCAGTGTCTTGATGAGAGACCCTGCTTATGCAGTTCAGCAACCCGACCACGTTTAAAAAGGGAGAGTTTTGTTTGCCTTTACCATCACAACGCGTGACTACCTGATAGAAAATGACAATAAATCCACATCTTTGCACAGATTCGGCCTTTTAAAGGCATGTGGTCCTAAACTTTTGATCAGCTGAAAAACAGCCTGTTTCAGTTTATTCGTTGTTTTCATTAAATTGAATGCTCAAAAAATGTTTTGTCTCACTCTCATTTCTTCTTGTTGCATGTTGAAGCTCTACTTGGAACCTTGTTAAGATCCAACAATTTAAAACATGATTTTTTGCCATTTTTCAAGTGGTCTTAAACTTTTGATCAGGACTTTATGTGTAAGCAGGAGAGCTGTAGGATATCCACCAAACTCAAAATAGAACTCTGCCATTTCTTCAGGCTGGCAGAAGACTAATAGGTAGATTCAGGTACACTGGCATAAAGTTACGGCGGCGTAACGTAGCCTGTCTAGGCTACGCCGCCGTAAATTAGCTAGGCTAGTAATGATTCTTAATATACTTACCTGCTAATTTACGGCGGCGTAGCCTAAAACGAGCGGGCGTAAGGGCGCCTAATTTAAATGGGTTGGAGGGGGCGTGTTTCATGGTAATGAGGCTTGACCTCACGTTTTTGACATTTTTTGTTTCTGCGCATGCGCCGGACGACTACATTTCCCAGTTTGCATTGCGCTTACGTATGCCGCACGGGCCTATTGATTTAGACGTGGATGTAAACGACGTAAATCCCGATTTGCGGACGACTTACGCAAACGATGTTAACATTTCGAACCTCGCAGCGGGAACAGCGGCCATACTTTAACATTGTTATTCCACCTAATAGGTGGAATTAATTTAGGCCTGTAAAGGCCTTACGGAAACGACTTAATTCGACTGCGGCGGCCGGGCGTACGTTCGTGAATCGGCGTACAAACTAATTTACATAATCTACGCCGGCTGCAATGGAAGCGCAACCTAGCGGCCATCCGAAAAATTGCAATCTAAGATAGGACGGCGCAAGCCGTCGTATCTTAGATATGTTTAAGCGTATCTCTGTTTGAGCATACGCTTAAACATACGGCGGCGTAGATTCTGAGTTAGACTAACTCTTTGTGAATCTACCTATAAATGTCCCCTGCTATGGGCTCCAGGCAACCATCTTGGGTACCGAATTGGATACCGAAATCCTGAGATATTTGGGCTGCCACCTTCACTGACAATTCCATAACTAGGAGAATCTGCATAATTTCAGCACCCACATTGTGGGAGTACAGTCCCTGCCACCGATATTGTGTTTCCAGCACGATGGAATCACGGTGGAAATCACCGCTGCGAGGCTGTGCTTCTCGCACTCGCCGCCCCCCACGAGATGCCGCGCATCCATAGGAATCCATTGGGGGCGGCGAGCGGGAGGAGCGACAGAGCTCGGCGCTGGCTCCCGCTACGGGGCTCGCAGGTGTTAATCTCGCCGCTAACAGAGGTGAGATTGACACAATATCGGCGGCAGGTACTGTAAGATAGGGACAGAGCTCTACTTGTTAGGGAGGGAGTAGAGATAGTATTAGGGAGAGGTACCTGTAAAGGAAAGAGTAGGTTTCCCCTTACAAAGTGTCTCTTCTGTCAGCTTCCTACAACAACTTCTCACTGGCAGCCAGTCTGATCAAGCTATATCATAGCTCCCTGCTAGGGAAGTGCTCCTCGGGCATTCTTTGGTTTGCAAGTGCTTGGTATATTATTATTGGAAGGTACCCTATGGATAAGCTCTAGGCAGGTCACTTAGATCAACCCGGAAGAGATCTTCTCCACATCTCGGTGCCTAAGAAGATCCAGCGTGGTGGTCGAGCTTTCTACCACCAGGGTGCCGTGCTGTGGAATAGCCTCCTCGCCGAGCTCCAGGAGGCCCCTACGATCTTGGTCTTTTGCAGGAAATTGAAGACTTGGCTTTTCACACAAGCCTTTCCTGCGTAGCCTCTCTGATTTCATCTTTCATGCTGCTTTCTTGCAGCTCCTAGTCCCTGGATTTCTTTAATCCAGGGACTCCGCTAAGCACATCGGGACCCTTTGGGGGTAAGACCGCACTATATCAAGATACCTCAGAACTCAACTCACTAGCAGTAGTCTTCTTCTGTCTGAAGAAATGAATGACCTACAACATATATGGTGCCGACACTATAAATAGCCTTATTTCTATGACATTCAGTTTTTACAATATAACAAATTTTATGGCCCAATTTCACAGAGAGCAAGGCGCACATTACGCCGCCGTAGAGCACACACCGTACGGCACGCCAACGTAGCGCGGAGAGGCAAGCATTGCATTCAGCAAGACAGTGCTCCCAACGCTGTGCCAGCATGGCGTGGGTTTCGAAGGAGCACGCCGGCGTAGGTGGAAGTGGGCGTGACCCCATGCAAATGATGGGCCGAGCGCCAGACAGGTACGTATCACGAACTGCGCATGCGCCGTGATGTGGATGCATGCACAGCACCCCCCCTGCACCTGCTCACAACCACGCCGGCACAACTGCCTAAGCTACGCCGGATCACCGCGTACGCCGTGAACATAACGTACACCCAGCCAGACACACGTCCAACGCACAATACGCCGGCTTGTGTTCCCTGGTGCAGACCTGAGCATGTCTGTTGCCGGGTTGCACCTCATTTATGGGGAATAACTTAACGCCGGACGTACAACTTATGCGCATCTCGCGTAGCATGCGCCGGGCGCACGCACGTTCGTGAATCGGCGTATTTCCCTCATTTGCATGTTTGAATGGCTAATCAATGGGAGCAGCACCATGCGCCCAGCCCATATGTGCGCCCACCCTACGCGGGCGTGTTCAAGCTACGTCGGCGGGGTGTAGCCTGTTTTTAGGCGCATGTTGGTTCGTGCGTCTGCCGCACACATACGCCGGCGCACATTGGCACTTACGTCGGTGTAACGTGTTATACGTCGGCGTAAGTGCTTTGTGAATCTGGGCCTATATGTCCAGATTTTGGAAATGTTGGATTCTACTACTGTCTACAATGATAGTCTGTGCTTTAACTGGACCCACGTTACATCGACACACCAATATCAGATGTATACGTTATATTACAACAAACGGACTGAAGAGCAGTGAAAGCAATAGAATGGTAACAGTTAATGAGTTAATGGTCTTGCCTGAAATGCACTGGGTGAATGGGGTATGCAGCAAGGGATAATAAACAATACACAATGCAATAGGCTCAAACTGAAGTAAATTGGATGCAGCTTACCAAAACTTTTAGGCACTAACTTGTAGGTGGGGTGTAGCATTGTGCGGTTGCAAGTAACTTGTACTAAAATAATGCAAAGACAGTTCACAAACACCCAGTGGGAAGGCAGCGCAGCCAGGAACACTAAAGCCCTGTACACACGATCAGATATCTGATGGAATCTAATCCGATGGATTTTTTCGTCGGATATCCGATGAAGCTGACTTTCATCAGTCTTGCCTACACACCATCGGTCAAAAAAAACGACCGCGTCCAACGCGGTGACGTAAAACACTATGACGTGCTGAGAAAAATTAAGTTCAATGCTTCCGAGCATGCGTTGACTTGATTCTGAGCATGCATGGATTTTTGACCGATGGACTTCCACACAGACGATCCTTTTTTTTCTATCGGTTTTTTATCCATAGGAACATTTTAAAACAGGTTCTATTTTTTTTTCACCGATGGAAAACAAACCGATGGGGCCCACACACGATCGGTTTGTCCGATGAAAACGGTCCATCGGTCTGTTTTCATCAGACAAACCGATCGTGTGTGCAGGGCTTCACAGTTCAAACAGCCCATTAAAAGCAGGTTTCAGTTGAACCGACAGCGTCCGTGGAGAGGAGCAGAATGTGTCATGAGACCAAGCAGGCAGATGTCCACAAAGGTTGGGAACTTTGCACTTTCCCTGTCCCTAACAGACGAGGTACCTTTCCCTAAACTACCCACTCGCATAAAGCACACCAACCCTGGCCCAAGGGCCTTAAATAGACTCTGCCACACCTAAGATGGCTGTTAGAGTCACACGGGGTGACAGCATCCAATAGGATAGCTTCCCCAGTGACCCAAGGAAAACCATAGAGGGACCCTGATTCTACAGTACCCTGCAGAAGAGCTCCACCTGTCACGAAGAAAGTAGACTGCACCTGCCTACAAACTAACCACTAGTCAGTGGCCCTTTACAGTGGTTGTAAACTCTTACAATCCACTTTATGCTACAGGTAAACCTATAATAAGGCTTACCTGTAGCTACCCCGGATATCTCCTAAACCTACATGGTTTAGGAGCTATCCCCCTTATTTGATCTCATCGGCACATGCACACTGAAGCAATGGCATATACGTGCCGTTACTTCAGTAAGTGTGCCGTTACTGGCGGCTCCCGTTTACATGCGTGGGAGTGACGTCATCGCGGCTCTGGCCAATCACAAGACAGAGCCACGATACCCGCAAGTAACTCCCGGAGCGATGTCGCCGGCCGGAGGGGGGTACAAGGACCGCTGCGGGGGCTTCGATGTAAGGTTAGTAATTCATAATGAGCTAGTATGCTATACATACTAGCTCATTATGCCTTTGTCTTGCAGGTTTTTTTTGGAAGGGGGTTTATCCCTAGGGTTTACAACCACTTTAAGCTCTATGGTGAAGTACTCAGCCTTGAGTGAAGGTATTTGTAATTCACAGGTAAAGGTATCTTTGGAAAGTGCCCCAGATCAGCAATGGTAGCCCCCAAACCTTTTTTACGACAGAGACATTTTTAGGTGAATTAAATTTTACCAATATCATTCCACCCATCGCTTATGCTAATGTAGCCCCCTGGTCCTAAACTGGGGCTATATTGCAAATTTTGTTTTTTGGCTGAGCTGAAAGGCAGCTCATACTGATTGTCTTTCCCTAGTCTCAATTAGGTTGTGCATTTCTCACTATCCCCAGTAGGTGTCACTGGTACCGCAGGCCAGTATGAGATAGTACAACTAAGCATAGCTCCCAACTGTCCCTGATTTGGAGCAATGTCCCCCTGTCCCTCATTCATCCTTATTTGTCCCTCATGTTGGTCTGATCTATAGAGTTGTATATAAAATGAACTTTTTATCTATCAAAAAGTGTTTCCCAGCGCTAAACCTTTCATCTGATTTCTAAATTGCTACATTTGTAAATTCCGAAAGCCAATATAAAGAAATTGTAGTGGTAAAAAAGCACTTGTGGGTTTAACCAATCTTGTTTTTTTTGTACAATTCTCCTTTAAGGGGGCGTGGCAAGGGGTGTGTCCTATGCCTGCATACTTTTGCTGATAGGTGTCCCACATTCCCATCTCAAAACATTGGGAGGTATGCAACTAAGTTGAGTTATAAATATTTATATTTCTTCCAGCCAGCCCAGTAGGGGGTTTTTGGCCACTAAACCTTCCATTCTGGGAGAGGATATATATTTGGATGGGGCCATATGCTCGCTCTCTTGTCTCAGGCCCTCCTGTCCTGAGGATGTGCTGCTGAATTGAGCTCTGCAAGTAGGCCTAGAAGCCTGTCTGGGGCCTACTAATCCTGAGGTGGTCCTTAGGCTGTCTTGCCCAGTGTGGAAGAAGCCAAGCCAAACTGAGAAGATCCAAGGGAGGACCCTTGCTGGAGAGAGCCAGGATGAAGGTTGGTTTCTCAGGAGGGCCTGGTGACTCGTTTGGAGGATGCATCTACATCTAAAACATGCTTACAGGGTTGACGAGTCATCTTAACGGTTCTGACACTAAGTCCCCATTCACATCTAGGCGTTTTGTCGCCTGTAGTGCGACGCCGCTGCCGCCAGAGGGATGAAAAGACATTGCCCTCTATGGAGATAGTTCACATCTCCACGCCTGCCGCCTGCCGCCTGTCGCCTGCAGCCTGAAAAAAGGTCCCGGACCTTTTTTTCAGGCGGCTTTCGGGAACCATCTCCATAGAGGGGCACATCTAGGGGCACATCTAGGCGGACAATCGCGGTACAAAACGCCGCTATTTGCCGCCGCAAATCGCGGGACAAAACGCCGCGAATTTGTCTGCCTAGATGTGAATGGAGCCTAAGAAGCAGAATCTTATTCTACATATGAAAATGTGTTTGCAGTATCGCTGGGTCAGCTTAAAGGTACTGTGCAACTGTACTTTTTCTGGATCCAAGAAGTCTGTAAGTGATCTGCTACTGGTAACTGAGACCCATAAGGTACAGTAAGGTAAGGTAAGGTAAGGTAACTGAGACCCATTTTTTCAACTGCCCCTGAACACATTTAATGTTATCCTATGTGTCCATGCACACATTCACGTTTTTTTGCTGTTTTAAAGCAGTTGGGTTTAGGCTCGTTTTTTTTCAGACGCAAAATTTTGGGTTCAGACGCAAAAGTTTTTGCGTTTCAAAGCTTTGGGAGGGTCTACAATGTCTTTGTTATGAACACTGATAGCCGCGAACGTGGTAAAACGCCGCTAAACGCGGCAAAACGCAGTGAAATTCGCGACAAAAACGGGCGTTTTAAACGCCGGTTTTTGCCTTTGAAAACTTGAGTTTACTTGTGTTTGCATTTGCTTTTCGTGTGCATGGGGCCTAACCCTCTCCCCTACTACTGTCCAATTTTTGTTCAAAACTACCTATTTTAGCCATATTTTAGCCATTGACTCAGCCCTGGGGTAAATGGTAGCTCGCTCCCTGCCTCTAGAGGTTACACCCTGGGGCAGATTCAGATAGAGATACGACGGCGTATCTACTGATACGCCGGCGTATCTCCTGATACGCCGTCGTATCTCTGAGATCCGACTGTCAGATCTATGCGACTGATTCATAAGAATCAGTTCCGCATAGATCTCCCTTAGATCCGACAGGTGTAAGTGACTTACACCATCGGATCTTAGGCTGCAATCTCCCGCCGGCCACTAGGTGGCGCTTCCATTTGTATACGCGACGAATATGCAAATGAGGAGATCCGCCGATTCAGAAACGAACGCCCGCCCGTCGCTTTTTTTTTTACGTCGTTTGCGTTTGGCTTTTTCCAGCGGATAGTTACCCCTGCTATATGCGGCGTATCCTATGTTAAGTATGGCCGTCGTTCCCGCGCCAAGTTTTGAAATTTTACGTCGTTTGCGTAAGTCGGTCGCGAATACGGATGGACGTAATTTACGTTCCCGTCGAAACCAATGACGTCCTGGCGACGTCATTTGGAGCAATGCACGCTGGGAAATTCAGCCGGTGGCGCATGCGCAGTTAAATCTGCGCGGGGACGCGCCTGATTTAAATACTACACTCCCCCTAGACGCGGAATTTGAATTCCGCCGGGGGATTTACGATCCGCCGGCGCAAGTTTTGAGGTAAGTGCTTTCTGAATACAGCACTAGCCTCTCAAACTTGCGCCGGCGGATCGTAAATCAGATAGGTTACGCGGATCTAAAGATCCGCTAACCTATATGAATCCGGCCCCCTGTCTCTAGAGGTTACACCCTGCCTTCAGAAGACAGAGTAGGGAACTACACTGACATTTTGGTGTCCTAGTCTGAGTCAAGTGAGGAGTCAATAGGCAATTTAACCATTTGGGCTTTGCACCACAACTAAAACATACATTTTCGGTGAACCAAACCCTTTAATATAATATATTTCCCTTTAGCTTGATTTGAAACTGGGTTATGAGCTTTGAAAAAAAAAGTTTTGGAAATATATCATGCTAAAACTTGTGTTCTAATTGATGTAATGTTGAGTGACACTGTATTAAACAAATACCCACTGCAGGTTAAAAACTGACCGGAAAACTATTTCTCCCTATTAGATGTAATGTCACTTTGCCGAGAAACGCACTGTAAAGTTTAACAGTTTTGTCAGCCAAACCATGCATGGTGGCATCTCCCTAACCACGGACGACAAGTCTCTGGTATCCTGTTAACTTGTTATCATTCTGTTTTGAATAATTTTCATGTGACATTTTTCACCATTTTATGCAGAGCGATCATGACAACGTGTGTCCAAGAAGGAAAGCTTCAAAACGACAGAAAATGTCTGGGCAACTGCACTCAAGCTAAGTGAGACGCGTAAACCGCTAAATATACAGTTGAATATATGGGTACAGTTTGCAATCCAGGTAAATTTCATGCACCTGTTTGGGGGGCCGAATTGATGAGAGTGCTTCCCTTGCGCCTCTGATCCAAAAATTTCCTGGAGGTAATGACAGGTAGTGCAAGGCACCGAGGGGCATGGGTGCCGATAGACCAGTTTGCTGGTGGCTACTCTAAAGGGTGATCAGTAGGGATGAGCTTCGTATGTTCGATCGTTCGTCGAAATACGAACAAAGCTGAAAGTGTTTCTAAAGCCAATTTTTTTTTTTACCTTAAAGCGGAGCTCAGCCGTAAAAAAAATCTTAAAAGCAAGCAGCTACAAATACTGCAGCTGCTGACTTTTAACCACTTAAGCCCCGGACCATTTTGTTGCTAAATGCCCAGGCCAGGTTTTGCGATTCGGCACTGCGTCGCTTTAACAGACAATTGCGCGGTCGGGCAACGTGGCTCCCAAACAAAATTGGCGTCCTTTTTTCCCCACAAATAGAGCTTTCTTTTAGTGGTATTTGATCACCTCTGCGTTTTTTATTTTTTGCGCTATAAACAAAAATAGAGCGACAATTTAGAAAAAAAAGCAATATTTTTTACTTTTTGCTATAATAAATATCCCCCAAAAACATATATACAATTTTTTTTTTTCCTCAGTTTAGGCCGATACGTATTCTTCTACCTATTTTTGGTAAAAAAAAATCGCAATAAGTGTTTATCGATTGGTTTGCGCAAAATTTATAGCGTTTACAAAATAGGGGATAGTTTTATTGCATTTTTATTCATTATTTTTTTTTTACTACTAATGGCGGCGATCAGCGTTTTTTTTTCATGACTGCGACATCATGGCGGACACTTCGGACAATTTTGACACATTTTTGGGACCATTGTCACTTTCACAGCAAAACATGCATTTAAATTGCATTGTTTATTGTGAAAATGACAGTTGCAGTTTGGGAGTTAACCACGGGGGGCGCTGTAGGAGTTATGTTGCACCTAGTGTGTGTTTACAACTGTAGGGGGGTGTGGCTGTAGGACTGACATCATCGATCGAGTCTCCCTATAAAAGGGATCACTCGATCGATGCAGCCGCCACAGTGAAGCACGGGGAAGCCGTGTTTACATACGGCTCTCCCTGTTCTTCAGCTCGGGGGAGCGATCGCGACGGGGCGGCTATAAACGAATAGCCGCTATGTCATCCCGAATCGCTCCCCGAGGTAAACCGCCCGTGGCACGCATCGGGGGGGTCCCGATCGGACCACCGACCCGCTAGAAGGCAGGGACGTATATATACGCCCATCTGCCTGTACGTGCCATTCTGTGGACGTAAATAGGCGTGCGGCGGGCATTAAGTGGTTAATATTAGGACACTTACCTGTCCTGGAGTCCAGCGATGTTGGCAGCAGAAGAGGACGAGCAATTGCTCGTCTCTCAGCTGCCCTCCCCGCCATCCTCGGTGAGGGAATGAGGAAGTGAAGCGTTGTGGGTTCACTTCCTGGTTCCCTACTGCGCATGTGCGAGCAGCGCTGCACATCTTCCACTGGTCACCGTTGTGTTCTGGGAACCGTGGGTTTCCCAGAACACAACGGGGGGGGCTGAGAAGTAATGCACTACCCGCAGTCTACCCGGAGACTGTATGCACGGAAGTGGGCGCAAATACCTGTCTTAGACAGGTATTTGCATCCCCCTGAAAGATGCCAATTGTGGCACCGGAGGGGGGGAGGAACCTTTAAGCGGAGATACCAGGCGCGCACTGCGGGGGTGCTGATGCATGTGATCGCTGGCCACACATGATCGCGGGCACGAGAGCCAGAACAGGGATGTGTGTGTGTGTGTGTAAACACACAAATCTCTGTTCTGTGAGGAGAGGAGAGACAGATCGTGTGTTCCTACTAGCAAGGAACAATGATCTGTCATCTCCTCTAGTCACTTCCATCCCTTCTACAGTTAGAACACACAATAGGGAACGCACCTAGTGTTAACTCCCTCCCTGCCAGTGACATTTACATGGTAATCAGTGCATTTTTATAGCTCTGATCGCTGTATAAATGTCAATGGTCCCAAAAATGTGTCAAAAGTGTCCGATCTGTCCACCGAAATGTCGCAGTACTACTAAAAATCAAAGATCACCGCCATTACTAGTAAAAATAATAATAATAAAAATGCCATAAATCTTTCCCATAGTTTGTAGACGCAATGACTTTTGCGCAAACCAATCAATATACGCTTATTGAGATTTTTATTACCAAAAATATGTTGAATAATGCCTAAACTGAGGAAAAAAAATGTTTTAAAAAAAAAAAAAAAATGGGGGTATTTATTATAGCAAAAAGTAAAAAATATTGGCCCGGATTCACAAAGCACTTACGCCGACGTATATCGAGATACGCCGCGTAAGTGTAAATGTGCGCCGTCGTATCTATGCGCCGTGCCCACAGAACTAGATACGCCTGAAAATAGGCTTTCTCCGACCGATGTAACTTTCCTACGCCGGCGTATCGTGGGCGCATATTTACACTGGTCGCCTCATTGCAAATATGCAAATGAGGGAGATACGTCGATTTACGAACGTAGTTGCGCCCGGCGCAAGGCGTAAGGCTTACGTCCGACGTAAAGTTATTCCCTGTCTATGAGGCGCAACTCATGCAAAGGTATGGACCAGGGAACAGCCCTCGTATTTTACGTTGTTTACGTAGTAGTACGTGAATAGGGCGGAGTGTAGGTTATGTTCACGTCGTAGGCAGTGATGCGTCGCATCTTAGGGAGTAGTTTCGACGTGATTCTGAGCATGTGAACTGGGCTGCGTCCACGGGACGGCGCATTCGCCGTTTAGTTTAGATACTTGTCTGTCACTCGTCCCATCATTAGCATGGGGTCACGCCCCATTAGCATGTCTCACGCCCACTTCCACCTACGCTGGCTTACGCAGAGGAAACCCAGTGTATCTTTAACAGTGAGTGGGAGCGGAGTGCTTTGTGAATTCTGTGCTTGCCGCTCTGCGCTACGCCGGCATAGCCTATAAAAGATACACTACGCCAGCATAAATATGCGCCAATGTATGTGAATCCGAGCCATTGTGTTTTTTTTTTTTAATTGTCGCTTTTTTGTTTATAGCGCAAAATATAAAAACAGCAGAGATGATCAAATATCACCAAATATTTTGTGGGAAAAAAAGCACGTCAATTTTGTTTTGGTACAGCATCGCACGACTCTGCAATTGTCAGTTAAATCGAGGCAATGCTGAATCGCAAAAAATGGCCCGGTCATTAAGCAGCCAAATCTGAAGTGGTTAAAGTCTTGTTTTTTTTTTTTTCTAAAATAACAGACATGGTATACTTACCTGCTCTGTGCAGTGGTTTTGCACAGAGCAACCCAGATCCTCCTTTTCTCAGGACCCACGCCAGCGCTGCTGGCCCCTTTATCCAGCAGGGTGCCCCCACAGCAAGCAGTTTGCTATGGGGGCACCCGAGAAAGATACAGGCAAAAGTTCTTAAACTACTTATCGGCACATGCACACCTCTGTTCTAGATACCACCCAGACTATACCTTGTATAGGGATAAAAGCAAGGGCTGGACCCCTTCACTGAAGCTTCAGGCTGCAACAGGACCTGGACACAATCCACTCTTCTGACTGGACAATGAGTGAGGAGCAGCACACCAGTGGGGTCATCTCTCAGGTGGCTCAGCAAAAAGAGCTACTGACAGATGCAGCGGAGGTTCTGGTTTCAGATCCTGATCTTGACATTACTCCCCTCCTTCCAAGACATCCCTTGGACACACGATAATTTTTCAATTGTAAAAAATTATGTTTTTTTTTATGTCATTAAATGATCGTGTGTGGCCTTCAGAGCATTTTTCGGGTTCTGAAAAACGTGCCAAAAAAAAATTCGAACATGCTCTATTTTTTCACTGCGTTTTTAACGTTGTCGTTTTTTGGGTTGTAAAAAATGGTCGTGTGTGGGCTTTAACGAGCATGCTAAGAAGCAAGTTATGAGACGGGAGCGCTCGTTCTGGTAAAACTACCATTCGTAATGGAGTAAGCACATTCATCACGCTGTAACAGACAGAAAAGCGCAAATCGTCTTTTACTAACACAAAATAAGCTAAAGCAGCCCAAAGGGTGGTGCCATTCAAATGGAACTTCCCCTTTATAGTGCCGTTGTACGTGGTGTATGTCACCGCGCTTTGGTAGAGCATTTTTTTTTTTCACGATCGTGTGTAAACAAGGACGTTTTAATGATCTGTTTTTTTCTAGACCCATAAAAACATAATTTTTTAGAACCCGAAAAACGGTCGCGTGTACGCGGCATTACATATGAATATGCTTTGATCTAAACCATTCCATTGGAGCTCTGGCTGTGTGTTTAGGGTCATTGTCCTGCTGGGAGGTGAACCTCCGCCCCAGTCTCAAGTCTTTTGCAGACTCTCACAGGTTTTCTTCTAAGATTGTTCTGTATTTGGCTCCATCCATCTTCTCATCAACTCTGACCAGCTTGCCTGTCCCTGCTGAAGAAACGCATCCCCACAACAAGATGCTGCCACCAACAGGTTTCACAGTGCGGATGGTGTGTTCTGGGTGATGTGCAGTATTAGTTTTCCGCCACACATTGCGTTTTGCTTTTAGGCCAAAAAGTTGAGAAATAGATAAGGCATTTACTGTATCACTGTCTCAGTGCAATAGAGCTTAGGCATGTTCAGAGAATAAGTAACCTGCAAGCGTTACAACCACAACACCTATGTGAGCTTATTGGAAATCCCATTGATATGGAGTTGGCCCCCCACCCCACGTGTGGCTGTGAACAAGGACATTATGATTGAAACGCGTTAACTTTTGCTGTACATATTTATCGTTTATGGAGTTACAATAAATTTGGACTTATTGAAGAACATGTATGGAGCTGCGTATTGTCTTTTATCTATCCACTTGTGGCTATAACTGTCTCCATCCTTCTAGCAAGATTGTAGTATACAATTTTGGAATGTATCTGTGGAGATTTGTGGACATTCAGTCCAAAGAACACTTGTGAGGCAAGATACTGATGTTTAAGAAGACCCGAATCGTGATTGGTGTTTCGGTTCATCCAAAAGATGTTCAGTAGGTTTGAGGTCAGGGCTTTGTGCAGGACACTCAAGTTCATACATCAAACCATATCTTTGGGGTGTGGCTTGGCGCGCAACGGGTATGGACGTACACTAGGAGAGCTCTGGCACACACACAGCCTACACCTGCCTAATACCCGACCTACCGATTGCAGATGCCGAGCTAACGACTCTACCCCACCCCACACTCATGCCCGAGGTGAGGTTCCGCTGTCCACCCGGCCAGAAACATCACGGACCAGTTCAAAACTAAAACAGGGGCCCGCAGCAGTGTGGGGAAGCCCAAGATGGCGCTGGAACACCACAAGGAAGAATACAGTGAGGACTCCCAGTCTGCTCCTTAGGACTCAGGTAGGGGGAAAGCTCGCCCTGACCACCCCCTCACCTTCGCTGACATGTCGGGGATTGCCACGATTATTAAATCCACATTCTCGGCTGCCATTACTGACTTGAAATCCAACTTGCTGCCCCTCAATGAGAAAATGGCGGCAGATGAGGCGGTGGGGCAAACACTGAGGTAGAGCCAAACACAGGAAAGGGTGTCCGTCACACAAAACCACCATTTCATTGAGATGAATAGACACATTGACGATATAGACAACAGGGGCAGAAGAAACAATATACGTGGACAGGGAATCCCTGAAACAGTGGAACAAGCTCAGATCAATCTGCCTGTTGGAAAGACAGGAAGATATGGGGATTGATTTTGTGAGGACACACAGAGCACTCTGACCGAAGGGACCTGACATTGCACCCCCAAGGGACATATTCTGTTACCTACAGAATTTCAAACCATGTCTTTGTGGGGGCTGGCTTTGTACACCTAAAGTCAATCATATGGCCATATAATGTATTTCTTACATCCCAATCTCAGTTAAACTGTACATCCAGATTGCATCCTCATGTCTGTGCTGCAGGTAAACAATAAGAACAAAGCCACCCTTATGATTTCCAAGCTGTTGTTCATTCAGTAATTTCAAGGCGAACGCTGGTCACTTTAACATGTTCAATTTAAAACTTCTTTCAGAAGTGAATTCATTATATTAAACATGTGCTGTTTACACTAATATATTGCATTTCCTGTTTTCTTTCTGTCTCATTATGCTCTTTGCAGTGTTGTACAGCAAGAGCAAATGAAGACGAGTTCATGTTTCCATGGCCTGAGGGTCAACAAAGTGTAGAATTCTTTATCCATTAATAATATGTTCCAGTAATGAGCTACAATGATAAAAACAGATAGTTCCTTAAGCAAATCGACTCAGAAATCCAGTGAAACTCATATGATAATGATACATTATTCCTCCATGGAAGCCATTTGACTGTTTGTGAAATATGGTAACCAGGTGTTTTGATGCTAATTCACTAGTAACATATTCTGCGCTAATAAGCGGGAAAAAAAGTTAATGAGCCCAAATATAAATGTCCTTTGACAGGATGCATTGGTTTCTGAGCTGCTGACAGAAAGAGTTGCTTTGTGAGAGATGGTTTCCCCTAGGGATGTAATTTGATTTAATTTTTGCCAAATTAGATTAGTCAAAATGGGTTTACAATCCTCCAGGGTGACTACGTGTTCTTGATAGGATGATGACTTATTTTAAAGTAAGAAACTTTTGAATAAATTACATCTGCTTTCCACATACTCGGGACCGCTCACTTTTAATTAATGCCCAGGGTTAATGAACAGCCAGGAGAAAAAAACAGGTTTAATCCGCGGTTATTGTAATAAATGTTTGCAATATATGTTCCTACTTACATTTTATGATCTAGGAAAAAAAATAAGCACTATTTATTTTAATAAACTGCCTTAAAGGAAAAAAAAAAGCATTGCTAAAGTAATACCTTTAAGTGGCGAAAAAAATGTCTTAGGCTGCAACCTTTCAGAACACGAGTCCCCGTGTTAGTAGATTGATATTAGCAAACAAACTGGATCAATTTTATTTTACATTTTAATGTTTGCAATTTCGTTCAAATAATGATTTTTTGCTGTTCAGTTACTGTATTTATCTTCCTATAACGCGCCCCGGCGTGTAGCGCGCACCCCCAACCTAGAAGAAAAATTCCTGGAAAAAAATAAATACTTACAGTTTGGATGCCCCTCGTCGGTGTCTTGTCCGGAGTCCATCGGCGGCCTTGTCCGGTCCAGCGTCCTTCTGCGGCCATCGTGGTGTCCTCCCTGCTGTGTTCTTCAGCCGATACCTGCTTCCCGCGCTGTGTTTGAACCACTCTGCCGACATATAGTACACTCGGGTAAACTCGGGCAGGCTCTGCTCCTCTCGCGTAAAGGACGTACAGGACGCACAGGACGTGACCGCGAGAGGAGCCGAGCCTGCCCGACTATACCCGAGTGTACTGCGCGGTATATGTCGGCGCAGTGGTTCAAACACGGCGCGGGAAGCGGGTATCGGCATATATCGCGCACCCACGATTTTGTCCTGATTTTAATGGCAAAAAAGTGCGCGGTATACGCCGATAAATACGGTAATTCAGTTACTGTTAAATTATTCACTACCTCCAAGCATCAACTACTCATTTGGTAAAATAATACTTTTTAAGGTTGGTGCTGAACTTTCCCTCTGCTAGTCTGAGGTCACACATATACGCCCCGTGGTCTTGATCCAAGCCTTATATTGAAATAACTTTATTCCAATCCTTAATGTATTTATAGGTTATGTCCTTCCTTTCTATTCTTTAACCAAGATTGTACGTATTAAGTTCCTGCAGTTTCTCCTGATATGTTTTATGACTCAGACCCTAGGTGTGCGCACAGGGTGTGCTGGATGTGCCTGGGCACACCCTAATCACCCAGTTTGCAATTATTGCTCTGTGTGGCAGTGAACTGCACCCCCCAGTCGGTCGGTCAGCAGGCAAGCGCTAACCCCATCTATGGCATGGGCTTCCTCCAGGAGCGGCAGGCGGTGGCTTCACACTGCGTCCTCCTTTCTCTGGTCCATGGTGGCACGGCATCCCCTGCAGGAAATCTCCTCACTCCTTTTTTGGGGGGGCGGCAAATGTACCTGGTCCCTTCACTTCCCCCCTTCCCTCCCCCACACTCAATCGTTTGCCTGTTCGATCGGCGCTTCACTTACCCCATTCACGTCGCGGCTTCGGCAGGTTCCCCCTGCATCTCCTCCTGAGTCCTGGTGGTCACTTCTCCTCCCGGACAATCGGGGTCTTAGGACTTCCAGCCAATCGGGTCTCAGAGCCCGCTTACTGATTGGCTGGAAGGAGAATCAGTGTGACAATAGCGAATAATTATTCGCTATTGTCACACAAATGGGTGGGTTCAGGGCGCAGTGCTCTGCGCCCCAAGCCCACCGATTATTAAAAGCTATTAGAGCCTCAGGCTTTAATAATGTGCTTCAAAAACAAACAAAAAAAACATTGGAATCCATGCATCCAGTTCCCTGCGTGTAGATTAGGGGGCCAGATGCATGGATAGAGTGGTTGCGCCCTTGCGCCCCTCATGGAGCAGCCACCAATGGTGCACGCCCTAATGCAATAGGCTGCGCACACCTATGCCTCAGGCCTTTCAATTGTGTTACTCGTCCCTAGACTCATTCTATCTTACCAATTTTTTGTAAGTGAGGCCCCCAGAACTTGACATAGTATTTTAAATGAGGTCTAACTAAAGATTTATATAGGAGAAGAATTTACTGAAGATTAGTGATAACCAGGGCCGCCATCAGGGGGGTACAGGAAGTACACCTGTAAGGGGCCCAGATGGCAACCCCCCCCCCTTTTTTATATATTATATATATATATATATATATATATATATATATATATTATATATATATTTTTTTGTATTTTTTATTAAAGGGCCCAGAGGTCCCTAGGAGCCCGGAGGTCCCCAGGGCCCGGATGGCAACCCCACTTTTTATTTTTTTTTATATTTTTTTTATATATTTTTTTTAGTTCCTTTTTTATATATATTTTTATTTATTTACTTTTTTTCTTTTTATTAAAGGGCCCATAGGTCCCCAGGGGCCGTGAATGGCTACCCCCCCTTTTTTTTATTTTTTATTAAAGGTCCCCAGGAGCCCCCCTTTTTTTTTATAATTTTTTTTCTATATATATTTTTTTATTTCTTTTTTTCTTTGTAAGGGGCCCACAGGTCCCCAGGGCAGCCCCCCCGCTTCTCACTTTGAAGCGGTAGCACCCCCCCCCCCGGTTCTCTGCTCAAGGGGCCCCATAATTCCTGATGGCGGCACTAGTGATAACTAAACATCTATTTAGAGCAATCAGGATCTCTTTCTTCCTGCTGGCGACCCCTCTAGAGATAACTAAAGATCTATATAGAGGAATCAGGACCTCCTTTGTCCTTCTGGTGACCCCTCTAGGATAACATGGTGACCAGATTTTTTTAATTAAATACGGGGACATTTTTTTTTATTGGCAAATGGTAAACTATTTTATACGCATATTTTCCTAAAATTATATATGCAATCAGTGGTGTAGTGTGGGTTGTCAGCGCCCGGGATAGGGCAAGAAATGTGCATCCACTTCCAGACTTTTAGCACTCCCTGAGTCTATTCCATTAGTACAGTATCACTGACCAACTTGATTCTACACTGACCTACCTGACCACTACACTGACCTACCTGATTCCTACACTGACAACTTCACTGACCTACCTGACCACTACACTGACCTACTTTATCCCTACACTGACCACTAAACAAACCTACCTGATTCCTACACTGATCTACATGATTCCTTCACTGACCCCACTACACTGACCTACCTGATTCCTGCACTACTCACCCCCCCCCATAGTGTAGATTGGTTGATTTTGCTTGCCTCCATGATAATCTATCGGAGCACCCAGCCGCTCCTCAGTATCCCCTGCCAAGAGCTTCTCCAATAGCCACCGTACGCTCTTCAACGCCCCTCCCCTCCGCTGTTCTCACACACATGGGCCACCCACAGCAGAGGGATCATGGGGGACAGGCTAGACCACAGGAGTCACTGGGTGGGGGGCAACACAGCACACTTGGGGAGGCACAGTAATAATTTTGCTTCCCCCAAATGTTGCACCCGGGGCGAGAGTACCAAATGCCCTTCCCATGCCACTGCAATCCGGGAACAAATCCGGGGAAAGACTGGCTCCGGGCGACAGGGTCCTCAATCCGGGGGCTGTCCTCAGAAAACGGGGATGTCTGGTCACCCTACTCTAGTGATAACTAAACATCTATTTAGAGCAATCAGGACCTCCATCTTCCTGCTGGTGATCCTTCCAGAGATAACTAAAGATCTATATAGAGGAATCAGGACATCTTTTCTCCTGCTGGTGACCCCTCTAGTGATATAAAGATCTACATAGAGGAATCGGGACCTCCTTCTTTCTGCTAGCAACCCCTCTAGTGATATAAAGATCTATATAAAGAGGGATCAGGACCTCCTTCCTCTTGCTGGGGATCCCTCTAGTGATAACTAAAGATCTATATAGAGAAATCAGGTCCTCCTTCCTCCAGGTGGTGACCCCTCTAGCAATGATAAAATATCTATATAGAGGAATCAGGACCTTCTTTCTCATGCTGGTGATCCCTCTAGTGATAACTAAACATTTATTTACAGCAATTAGGACCTCCATCTTCCTGCTGGTGATTCCTCTAGTGATAACTGAATATCTATATAGAGGAATCATGACCTTCCTCCTACTGGTGACTCCTCTAGTGATAACTAAAGATCTACAGTATATAGAGGAATCATCAGCAGGATGAAGGCAGTCCTAATTCTCCTATACTGTATAGATCTTTAGTTTTCGCTAGTGGCATCATCAGTAAATGGTAGGAGGACCTGATTCCTCTATATATTGTAGATCTTTAGTTATCACTAGAGGAGTCACCAGTAGGAGGAAGGTCATGATTCCTCTAGTGATAACTGAATATCTATATAGAGGAATCATGACCTTCCTCCTACTGGTGACTCCTCTAGTGATAACTAAAGATCTACAGTATATAGAGGAATCAGGTCCTCCTACCATTTACTGATGATGCCACTAGCGAAAACTAAAGATCTATACAGTATAGGAGAATTAGGACCGCCTTCATCCTGCTGATAATTTCTCTAATGGCAACTAAAGATCTATATAGAGGAATCAGGATCTTCTTCCTTTGGCTGGTGACCCCTCTAGTGATAACTAAAGATCTATATAGAAGAATCAGATCTCCTTCCGCTGGTAAATTTACCCTTGCTTGTTTTTTTGTTTTGTTTATTACGTTCTGTCCCAATGACAGTGGCCACTACAATGGCCACTGGTGGCCCTCGAAGGTTGGGCACCCCTGCCATAAGCCTTCAATTGACAGATTTGACCTTAATTAATTCGGATTTTCGGACAAATGCTTTTTTTTTAACGAAACTAAATGTATAAACATTTATTTTGGGAGTAAATTAATACATTTTTCGGACGTAAACGAAATTCCGAAACAAAATATTTTAGTGGGCACATGTATAGTAAGGGCAGGCATCCCAATACTTTTGGTAATATAGTGCATGTAACGTAGGGGTGCCCCATAAAATCAAGGATGTTTGTAGAGGGATGAAATTTGTTTTAGCATGTGATATTTATATATGATTTTAATCAATTTGTGTTAATACAATTTGTGGAAACCATTTCAGTTTATTGTCTTTTAGCACCTCAAAAGTCCACGGGGTCTTTGGATCAATCTATTAATCCACCTGATCTCTGGTGCTGTTCCCTGCAGACTCACTGATCCAGTGATGAGCCCAGAATCATTTAATCCACTTCCTGTGAGAACAGGATGTCAATACCCCCAGCCACACCCAAGATTTACCAAAAGTTATGCCCCGTACACACGATCGGAAATTCCAACAAGAAAAGTCAGATGTTAGCCTTTGTTCGGAAATTGCGACCGTGTGTAGGCTCCATCTGACTTTTCCTGTCGGAATTTCCACCAACAAAAATTTGAGAGCTGGTTCTCAAATTTTTCAACTGAAAAAATACAGATCGGAAATTCCAATCGTCTAGAAATTCCGAGGCGCAAACAACGCGGAAACAATTTGACGCATGCTCGAAAGCATTGAACTTCATTTTCTCAACTCGTCATAGTGTTGTACGTCACCACGTTCTTGATGTTCGAAAGTTCAGAGAACTTTTGTGTGACCGTGTGTATGCAAGCCAACCCTGAGCAAAATTCCCTCTGAAAAACCATCCAAGGTTTTTCTGACGGAAAATCTGATCGTGTGTACGCGGCAATAGAATGTCCACCCCTGGAGGAGAAAGAAAAAAAACTACAGTGTCATCAGACCTGGCCAAAGACATCAGTAAAAAAGGTATAATGTATTTGCTTGCGTATTAGACGACCATTTACACTTAAAAAAAACTGGCCAAAAAGCAGGGGTCCTCTTATACGCCGGGTTACCTGCTCGGATGCCTGCTGGATGTGCAGTAATACTGTATGTAACAGTATATACCGCTTACATACAGTAGCCTGCTTGGATTGGTTTTAAGGCCACGTACACACGGTCGTTCCAAACCGATGAGAATGGACCGAAGTTCAGTTTCATAGGTCCAAACCGACTGTGTGTATGGCCCATCGGTCTGTTGTCCTTCGGTCCAAAATTTTAAAACATGCTTTAAAATCGAACCGATGGACCGCTGACCGATCGGTCCAAACCGATGGTTAGTACAGAAAAGCATCGGTTCAAAACCCGTGCATGCTCAGAATCAAGTCGACGCATGCTTGGAAGCATTTAATTTCGTTTTTTTCAGCACGTTGTGTGTTTTACGTTACCGCGTTCTGACCCGATTGGTTTTTGGAACGATGGTGTGTACGCACATCAGACCGTCAGGCCACTTCAGCGGTGAACCGATGGAAACGGCCCGTCGGACCATTCTCATCGGTTTGGATCGACCGTGTGTACGCGGCCTGAGAGTCAGAGAGGCACGTGCTGATGATGTTACATCCTCTGCCAATCCAAGCAGGCTTTGTATTCATTAATAGAATACATTGCTTGCCGTGATTGGCTCTAGCTCCAGCAAGAATGAAGAAGTATATGGCTCCAGAAGGAAGAAATATGAAGTGTTGGAAGCCTCGGAAGGGGGGTCGTCTTATACGGTGAGTATAGGCAAAAAACTTAAACTGTAAAATTAAGGGGTCGTCTTATACGCCCGGTCGTCTTATACATGGCAAATGTACCTGGTCCCTTCACTTCCCCCCTTCCCTCCCCCACACTCAATCGTTTGCCTGTTCGATCAGCGCTTCACTTACCCCATTCACGTCGCGGCTTCGGCAGGTTCCCCCTGCATCTCCTCCTGAGTCCTGGTGGTCACTTCTCCTCCCGGACAATCGGGGTCTTAGGACTTCCAGCCAATCGGGTCTCAGAGCCCGCTTACTGATTGGCTGGAAGGAGAATCAGTGTGACAATAGCGAATAATTATTCGCTATTGTCACACAAATGGGTGGGTTCAGGGCGCAGTGCTCTGCGCCCCAAGCCCACCGATTATTAAAAGCTATTAGAGCCTCAGGCTTTAATAATGTGCTTCAAAAACAAACAAAAAAAACATTGGAATCCATGCATCCAGTTCCCTGCGTGTAGATTAGGGGGCCAGATGCATGGATAGGGTGGTTGCGCCCTTGCGCCCCTCATGGAGCAGCCACCAATGGTGCACGCCCTAATGCAATAGGCTGCGCACACCTATGCCTCAGGCCTTTCAATTGTGTTACTCGTCCCTAGACTCATTCTATCTTACCAATTTTTTGTAAGTGAGGCCCCCAGAACTTGACATAGTATTTTAAATGAGGTCTAACTAAAGATTTATATAGGAGAAGAATTTACTGAAGATTAGTGATAACCAGGGCCGCCATCAGGGGGGTACAGGAAGTACACCTGTAAGGGGCCCAGATGGCAACCCCCCCCCCTTTTTTATATATATATATATATATATATATATATATATATATATATATATTTTTTTTTTGTATTTTTTATTAAAGGGCCCAGAGGTCCCTAGGAGCCCGGAGGTCCCCAGGGCCCGGATGGCAACCCCACTTTTTATTTTTTTTTATATTTTTTTTATATATTTTTTTTAGTTCCTTTTTTATATATATTTTTATTTATTTACTTTTTTTCTTTTTATTAAAGGGCCCATAGGTCCCCAGGGGCCGTGAATGGCTACCCCCCCTTTTTTTTATTTTTTATTAAAGGTCCCCAGGAGCCCCCCTTTTTTTTATAATTTTTTTTCTATATATATTTTTTTATTTATTTTTTTTCTTTGTAAGGGGCCCACAGGTCCCCAGGGCAGCCCCCCCGCTTCTCACTTTGAAGCGGTAGCACCCCCCCCCCCCGGTTCTCTGCTCAAGGGGCCCCATAATTCCTGATGGCGGCACTGGTGATAACTAAACATCTATTTAGAGCAATCAGGATCTCTTTCTTCCTGCTGGCGACCCCTCTAGAGATAACTAAAGATCTATATAGAGGAATCAGGACCTCCTTTGTCCTTCTGGTGACCCCTCTAGGATAACATGGTGACCAGATTTTTTTAATTAAATACGGGGACATTTTTTTTTATTGGCAAATGGTAAACTATTTTATACGCATATTTTCCTAAAATTATATATGCAATCAGTGGTGTAGTGTGGGTTGTCAGCGCCCGGGATAGGGCAAGAAATGTGCATCCACTTCCAGACTTTTAGCACTCCCTGAGTCTATTCCATTAGTACAGTATCACTGACCAACTTGATTCTACACTGACCTACCTGACCACTACACTGACCTACCTGATTCCTACACTGACAACTTCACTGACCTACCTGACCACTACACTGACCTACTTTATCCCTACACTGACCACTAAACAAACCTACCTGATTCCTACACTGATCTACATGATTCCTTCACTGACCCCACTACACTGACCTACCTGATTCCTGCACTACTCACCCCCCCCCCCCATAGTGTAGATTGGTTGATTTTGCTTGCCTCCATGATAATCTATCGGAGCACCCAGCCGCTCCTCAGTATCCCCTGCCAAGAGCTTCTCCAATAGCCACCGTACGCTCTTCAACGCCCCTCCCCTCCGCTGTTCTCACACACATGGGCCACCCACAGCAGAGGGATCATGGGGGACAGGCTAGACCACAGGAGTCACTGGGTGGGGGGCAACACAGCACACTTGGGGAGGCACAGTAATAATTTTGCTTCCCCCAAATGTTGCACCCGGGGCGAGAGTACCAAATGCCCTTCCCATGCCACTGCAATCCGGGAACAAATCCGGGGAAAGACTGGCTCCGGGCGACAGGGTCCTCAATCCGGGGGCTGTCCTCAGAAAACAGGGATGTCTGGTCACCCTACTCTAGTGATAACTAAACATCTATTAAGAGCAATCAGGACCTCCATCTTCCTGCTGGTGATCCTTCCAGAGATAACTAAAGATCTATATAGAGGAATCAGGACATCTTTTCTCCTGCTGGTGACCCCTCTAGTGATATAAAGATCTACATAGAGGAATCGGGACCTCCTTCTTTCTGCTAGCAACCCCTCTAGTGATATAAAGATCTATATAAAGAGGGATCAGGACCTCCTTCCTCTTGCTGGGGATCCCTCTAGTGATAACTAAAGATCTATATAGAGAAATCAGGTCCTCCTTCCTCCAGGTGGTGACCCCTCTAGCGATGATAAAAGATCTATATAGAGGAATCAGGACCTTCTTTCTCATGCTGGTGATCCCTCTAGTGATAACTAAACATTTATTTACAGCAATTAGGACCTCCATCTTCCTGCTGGTGATTCCTCTAGTGATAACTGAATATCTATATAGAGGAATCATGACCTTCCTCCTACTGGTGACTCCTCTAGTGATAACTAAAGATCTACAGTATATAGAGGAATCATCAGCAGGATGAAGGCAGTCCTAATTCTCCTATACTGTATAGATCTTTAGTTTTCGCTAGTGGCATCATCAGTAAATGGTAGGAGGACCTGATTCCTCTATATATTGTAGATCTTTAGTTATCACTAGAGGAGTCACCAGTAGGAGGAAGGTCATGATTCCTCTAGTGATAACTGAATATCTATATAGAGGAATCATGACCTTCCTCCTACTGGTGACTCCTCTAGTGATAACTAAAGATCTACAATATATAGAGGAATCAGGTCCTCCTACCATTTACTGATGATGCCACTAGCGAAAACTAAAGATCTATACAGTATAGGAGAATTAGGACCGCCTTCATCCTGCTGATAATTTCTCTAATGGCAACTAAAGATCTATATAGAGGAATCAGGATCTTCTTCCTTTGGCTGGTGACCCCTCTAGTGATAACTAAAGATCTATATAGAAGAATCAGATCTCCTTCCGCTGGTAAATTTACCCTTGCTTGTTTTTTTGTTTTGTTTATTACGTTCTGTCCCAATGACAGTGGCCACTACAATGGCCACTGGTGGCCCTCGAAGGTTGGGCACCCCTGCCATAAGCCTTCAATTGACAGATTTGACCTTAATTAATTCGGATTTTCGGACAAATGCTTTTTTTTTAACGAAACTAAATGTATAAACATTTATTTTGGGAGTAAATTAATACATTTTTCGGACGTAAACGAAATTCCGAAACAAAATATTTTAGTGGGCACATGTATAGTAAGGGCAGGCATCCCAATACTTTTGGTAATATAGTGCATGTAACGTAGGGGTGCCCCATAAAATCAAGGATGTTTGTAGAGGGATGAAATTTGTTTTAGCATGTGATATTTATATATGATTTTAATCAATTTGTGTTAATACAATTTGTGGAAACCACTTCAGTTTATTGTCTTTTAGCACCTCAAAAGTCCACGGGGTCTTTGGATCAATCTATTAATCCACCTGATCTCTGGTGCTGTTCCCTGCAGACTCACTGATCCAGTGATGAGCCCAGAATCATTTAATCCACTTCCTGTGAGAACAGGATGTCAATACCCCCAGCCACACCCAAGATTTACCAAAAGTTATGCCCCGTACACACGATCGGAAATTCCAACAAGAAAAGTCAGATGTTAGCCTTTGTTCGGAAATTGCGACCGTGTGTAGGCTCCATCTGACTTTTCCTGTCGGAATTTCCACCAACAAAAATTTGAGAGCTGGTTCTCAAATTTTTCAACTGAAAAAATACAGATCGGAAATTCCAATCGTCTAGCAATTCCGACGCGCAAACAACGCGGAAACAATTTGACGCATGCTCGAAAGCATTGAACTTCATTTTCTCAACTCGTCATAGTGTTGTACGTCACCACGTTCTTGATGTTCGAAAGTTCAGAGAACTTTTGTGTGACCGTGTGTATGCAAGCCAACCCTGAGCAAAATTCCCTCTGAAAAACCATCCAAGGTTTTTCTGACGGAAAATCTGATCGTGTGTACGCGGCAATAGAATGTCCACCCCTGGAGGAGAAAGAAAAAAAACTACAGTGTCATCAGACCTGGCCAAAGACATCAGTAAAAAAGGTATAATGTATTTGCTTGCGTATTAGACGACCATTTACACTTAAAAAAAACTGGCCAAAAAGCAGGGGTCGTCTTATACGCTGGATGTGCAGTAATACTGTATGTAGCTTTGGCTACATACAGTATATACCGCTTACATATAGTAGCCTGCTTGGATTGGCTTTAAGGCCACATACACACGGTCATTCCAAACCGATGAGAATGGACCGAAGTTCAGTTTCATCGGTCCAAACCGACCGTGTGTATGGCCCATCGGTCTGTTGTCCTTTGGTCCAAAATTTTAAAACATGCTTTAAAATCGAACCGGTGGACCGCTGACCGATCGGTCCAAAACGATGGTTAGTACAGAAAAGCATCAGTTCAAAACCCGCGCATGCTCAGAATCAAGTCGATGCATACTTGGAAGCATTGAACTTCGTTTTTTTGTGTGTTTTACGTCACCGCGTTCTGACCCGATCGGTTTTTGGAACAATGGTGTGTACGCACATCAGACCATCAGGCCACTTCAGCGGTGAACCGATGGAAACGGCCCGTCGGCCCATTCTTATCGGTTTGGATCGACCGACCGTGTGTACGCGGCCTGAGAGTCAGAGAGGCACGGGCTGATGATGTTACATCCTCTGCCAATCCAAGCAGGCTTTGTATTCATTAATAGAATAAATTGCTCGCCGTGATTGGCTCCAGCTCCAGCAAGAATGAAGAAGTATATGGCTCCAGAAGGAAGAAATATGAAGCGTTGGAAGCCTCGGAAGGGGGGTCGTCTTATACGGTGAGTATAGGCAAAAAAACTTAAACTGTAAAATTAAGGGGTCGTCTTATACGCCCGGTCGTCTTATACACCTGCAAACAGGGCTGGACTGAGACCAAAATTTGGTCCACTTTAAGTTTGCAAACAAGCACAAAAACAGTATATAAACTATACGCAATTGTGCAAAAAAACATAAGTAGCATAACATAAGGAGTCCTCACTCACCTCTTTTATTATTTCACTTATTCTCCTCTGTATTTTTCTCTTCCTTCTCACATCACTGCATGAAGTGTAGGGCGAGCTGCGTAGATACAGTATTACTTTGACAGGCTGTCACTGAAACGGGCCCACTGGGAAACTCCCTATAGTCCCTATGGCCAGTACATGCTTGCCTGCAAATACGATACAGTACCTGCTGCCTATATTGTGTCAATCTCGCCTCTGCTATCGGCGAGATTGACACCCGCGATCCCCGTTGCCGGGAGCAAGTGCCGAACTATGACGCTCCTCCCACTCGCCGCCCCCAATGGATTCCTATGGATGCACGGCATCTCGTGGGGGCGACAAGAGCGAGAAGCACAGACTCGTATTGCCGGTTTCCAGCGTGATCACATCGCGCTGGAAACACAAAATCGGCGACACCTACTGTCGATAGATATATTTTTTTTCATGGTTGTTGGGTCTAGTCTCAGGAGGTGGGGGGGTGAGGACTCGAGCCAGGATCTGGGCATTCTAAAAAACGAGCTTAATGTCCTATATAAAAAAAAAAGTACAAGGTACGTCTTTGCCATTGCAAGACAAAAAGAAAGTACAAACATCAAAGGACCATACGGGCATTAAAATAATAGACTCTGTTTTATTTATATTAATTACCAAGGACAAAAAAGTAATATATTAAAAAAAGGTAAAAAAAAAAAAAAAAACAACAGTAATTATGATGTTCCATTTAAAAATCTTGCGGAAAGGAACAAGCCAAGAACGTTAATTATTGTACCTCTTAATATAAAATACTATTACAACTTAATGTAGCTCTTGAATGCAAAAGCCCTTCAGGTTCAGAACTAAAAGGCTTTTTGCATGTAAGTGCATTGTATTAAATGAAGAATTTTAAATGAAGCTCATTTTTCTTCTCATCTCCTCCCTGTCCGATCTTTCCTTTCAAGCTCTTGTTCTTATATATGTACTCGGTCTAGTTACACGTGCCTCTTTATTATGCTTTTGCTGGTTGCCAATTTATCTCATTTTGTGTAATTACAAACATGAAGCATTTACAGTTTAGCTAGCCAAAGGCTGAATCAGGGACATCGTACTTCACCGTGTCCATGAAGTACATTTAAAGGAAAGTTCCAGTTTTAAATGAAGGCTTAAACGAGAGGGATATTTAGTCAAAGGAAGAAAAATAGTGGCAGTGCGGAAACAGGAGACATTAATAAACTGTACATACTCTATGCTACTGGCCACGGTGTGGTAAAACCAAATGTGGTAAAACCAAATTCCATTACCCCCCCATGCCTTCCAGTTAGTGTGACCACATTTCCAAGCTGCCATTCAGGGACACAAAAAAGATGAGGGGGGCGGAGGGAAATGTAGTCTCGGGGTTGATGGGGAATTTGGCGGTGGGTTATTTGTCAGGTGGATGTGCCACTTGCCACCCATAGCCTGCCACCAGATGCAGTGCTGGTGTCACTCCCTCTGCATCAGCCACGTGCATTAACCACTTAATGCCCGCCGCACGACTATTTACGTCCGCAAAATGGCACGGACATGGCAAAATGGCACGTCCTTGCCTTTGCGCGGGTCGGGGGTCCGATCGGGGGCTGCGTGCGGAGGGCGGATTCCCTCGGGGAGCGATCCGGGACGACGGCGCGGCTATTCGTATATAGCCGCTCCGTCGCAAATCGCTCCCCGGAGCTGAAGAACGGGGAGAGCCGTATGTAAACACGGCTTCCCCGTGCTTCACTGTGGCGGCTGCATCGATCGTGTCATCCCCTTTATAGGGAGACACAATCGATGACGTCAGACCTACAGCCACACCCCCCTACTGTTGTAAACACACACTAGGTGAACACTAACTCCTACAGCGTCACCTGTGGTTAACTCCCAAACTGCAACTGTCATTTTCACAATAAAGAATGCAATTTAAATGCATTTTTTGCTGTGAAAATGACAATGGTCCCAAAAATGTGTCAAAATTGTCCGAAGTGTCCGCCATAATGTCGCAGTCACGAAAAAAAATCGCTGATCGCCGCCATTAGTAGTAAAAAAAAAAATAATTCATAAAAATGCAATAAAAATATCCCCTATTTTGTAAACGCTATAAATTTTGCGCAAACCAATCGATAAACGCTTATTGCGATTTTTTTTTTTACAAAAATAGGTAGAAGAATATGTATCGGCCTAAACTGAGGAAAAAAATATTTTTATATATGTTTTTGGGGGATATTTATTACAGCAAAAAGTAAAAAATATTGCATTTTTTTCAAAATTGTTGCTCTATTTTTGTTTATAGCGCAAAAAATAAAAACCGCAGAGGTGATCAAATACCACCAAAAGAAAGCTCTATTTGTGGGGAAAAAAGGACGCCAATTTTGTTTGGGAGCCACTTCGCAATTGTCTGTTAAAGCGACGCAGTGCCGAATCGCAAAACCTGGCCTGGGCATTTAGCTGCCTAAAGGTCCGGGGCTTAAGTGGTTAAAGGAAAGGAGTGGAGTCACTATCTGGAGAGTGAAGATCCCACCAGTCCCTGCTGCTTGCCGCAGCGCTGGGTGCCGGAGAAGGAGGAGGTGCCGAGGTGGGTGGGGACAGCAGTGCTGCACTAGGCGCAGGCCTCGCTCCCGGCCTCACTGTCTGAGAGTAAATTGTCACTGGTTGCAAGACGCCAGGCAACGCCGGTCCTAGCAACCAGTTCCGGAAATGTAGTTATTAGTTAGGTGGGGGGACTGTGTCCTCTATTTCATTCCGGGACACTGTATCGTCCCGGAATGAAGGTGCCCAGGACGCAGGACAGACATGTCAATTGCGGGACAGTCTCGGGCAATCCGGGACTCGTGGGCACCCTACTTCTAGTCCTCCTCAGTCCCCCACCCACTGAGGATTTTCTGGTTCTTATTTTTTGCATTTATAATTTTTTAACCACTTCAGCCCCGGAGGATTTGGCTGCCAAATGACCAGGCCACTTTTTGCGATTTGGCACTGCGTTGCTTTAACTGACAATTGCGCGGTCGTGCGACGCGGTACCTAAACAAAAGTGACTTCCTTTTTTCCCACAAATAGAGCTTTCTTTTGGTGGTATATGATCACCTCTGCGGTTTTTATTTTTTTTGCGCTATAAACAAAAAAAGAGCGAAAATCTTGGAAAAATAATTGTTTTTACTTTTTGCAATAATAAATTGCCCCAAAAATGTATAAAAAAAAAATCGTTCTTCTTTTTAGACCGATACGTATTCTTCTACATATTTTTGGTAAAAAAAAAAAACAATCACAATAAGCGTATATTGATTGGTTCGCGCAAAGGTTATAGGGCCAGATTCACGTAGGTCGCCGCATCTTTGAGGCGAAATAGCGTATCCTATTTACTCTACACCGCCTTAAGTCAGAGAGGCAAGTGCTGTATTCTCTTTTTTTTTTTTTTTTTTTTTACCACCTCAGCTTTCTTTTACCAAATTCTAGAGACCAGCTCATGATTTGATGCTTCTTACGTCTCAAGTTGTGGTTTGCATCATATGTGGTTTTTATTCTGCATTATTTTTTTTTTTTATTTATTTTTTTTCCCTTAATCGTAAGTGTTACGGTTTCTATGTCAGCCAACCAATAGGGCAGAAAGGCATTAACCCTGCACCCTGCTGGTCGAAGCCCAATAACATTTAACAGAAAAAAAAAAAAAAAAAATAATAATTTTTACAATTGTTAACGCCCTCCCCCCCCCCCCCCCCCCCCCATGGCTCCCAGGGATCTCGTCCTATTCTCCTCTGAGATATCCCCTAACAAGTTCAGCAAAGGAAACTGTTTTTGTATGTCCCTCTGATAATAGTCAATAAGAGGGTGAACAGGAGGTGCATGTGGGTTAATGCCCACTTACACATTTCCTGTTCCTAACAGACCCTGATTCTTTCAGCGTAACTCCATGTTTTTTTATATTCCTTCCATTTTGCCCATTTCTCCCTATATTCCCCATTCCTTTCCAGATGACTATCCCTTAGTTCTTCTGACCTGTACGTTTCCTCTACTTCGTCTATCCAGTTCCAGACATGGGGACTTTCCTTCTCCTGCCACTTTTTTGGGAATGAGTCTCTTCGCTGCATTTAAGAGATGGGGTAGTAAAGACTGCTTATATTTTTTTACCCCTTCAAGACTACCGTGGAAGAGCACGACCCAAGGGTCTTTCTTTATCTCCTCCCCCGTTATAACCTTTATTTGGGTCAATATTGTGTCCCAATAGCTTTGAATTTTTGGGCATAGCCACCATAAATGGGCCATCGTGCCTATTTCTGAGCAACCCCGCCAGCACTCAGCGGACTGGCTTGCTTTAAATTTATTGGCTTTATCAGGGGTGATATACCACCCTGAGAGGCACTTGTAATTTGCTTCGGCTGTGCGAACGTCTATAGCAGATGAGTGAGTTAATTGGATGATCCTCTGAAAAGTGTTTGTCCCTCTCGTGATACCTAACTCTCTTTCCCATTTATCTATAAAGGGTGCTTCTCCCCGAGACCCTATCTTGACCAATATCCCGTAGAGTTTAGTGATAGTGCCCTTTGAATTTTTGGATTTACAAATCCTCTCAAGTGGAGTCAGCTCCGCCTCCGTCCGTAGTGGGCGGGGGAGGTGCCGCACAAAGTGATGCAGCTGGGAATAATGCCACCTATCGAGATTCCAATAGTCCGTTTTGGATTTCAAATCTCCGTAGGTCATTATCTCTCCGTCATTAATGATATCTCCTAAGTGCACTGTGTCTTTCCTAATCCAGTTCCCTCCAATTTTGTTTTCCCCAGGTGCAAAATAAGGATTTTCTTTTAAATTCATTAGTGGGGAATTAAATTTCCCCTCTAGTTGTGCCTGAGTTCTGTCCCATAATCTTAGTGTGTGTCTTGTTATATCATGTGTTTTGTGATCTAGTGCTCTGTGTTGTGCAGGGATCCATATGATATTATTCAAATATTTGCTAGTTAACGCTTTCTCGATTTGCACCCATCTTTTATCTGGCCTGTCACGGGCCCATTCAACCGCCCGCGATAGGACCGCCGCTTTATAGTAACTTTTGATGTCCGGAACACCCAACCCGCCATGCAGCTTTCCCTGTTTTAGTGTGGAGAGAGAAATTCTATGCTTCTTGTTTTTCCATACATAGTTTAGTAGCAAGGTATTCAGAATGCTCAGAAATTGCTGTGGAAGGGCGATTGGTACCAGTAAAAATTTATAAAGAATTTTTGGGACTACGACCATCTTCAGCATATTAATACGACCGATCCATGATATAGGTTTATTTGCCGTGTTTTTTAATTCGTTCTTGATCTCATTTAGTAAGGGAACATAGTTTATTTTATACATCTTCTGTACTGTATTGGCCAGTTTAATACCTAGGTACTTTAGTTCTTTAGTCCAGGGAAAGGCACAGACTTCTTTTACTAATCCTACCTCACTTTTATTTAAATTAATATTCAAAATTTCTGATTTATTTATATTTATTTTAAAGTTAGAAATATTCCCGTATTGTTTCAATACTTTGGTGAGCTTTGGAATGGATTTGATCGGGTTGGTTACATAAAATAATATATCATCGGCGAAAGCCGATAATTTATGTTCCTCCCCGTCTACTCCTACTCCATTGATATCAGGATCCTTACGGATAGTAGCCAACAGTGGCTCCAATGATAGTATGAAGAGAAGGGGTGACAGGGGGCACCCCTGCCTTGTTCCATTTTTCATTTCGAATGATTCCGATAGCGTTCCGTTTATTTTAATTTTTGCGGTAGGATGAAGGTACAGTGTTTTAATCCAACGGGACATCCTATATCCTATTCCCATGGTAGTAAGGGTCTCCGTCATGAGCCCCCAGTCTACCCTGTCAAAAGCTTTCTCAGCATCAACTGACAGGAGTAGACCGGGGGATTTATTCTGCCTAATGGTCTGAAGCAGGAGAATTGCCCTTAGGCTATTGTCTTTGCCCTCTCTGTTGGGTACAAATCCTACCTGGTCGGGGTGCACCAAAGAGTGCATAACCCCCTTCAGGCGTCCTGCGAGGATTTTGGCAAACAGCTTGATGTCTGAATTTAACAGCGAAATAGGCCTGTATCCCGAACAGAGAGTGCTGTCTTTCCCTTCTTTCAAAATTAACGCGATCACGGCCGCTGTAGCTTCACTGCTGGCTTCGAATTCGGAGCCTAGCCCATTAAAGTATTTGCACAACCTTGGAATCAGTATATTGCTAAATCTCTTATAGTACATGGTTGAGAACCCGTCCGGGCCCGGGCTTTTTCCGCCCGTAGTGGTATTTAGTGCTATTTTAATTTCTGCCTCGGTTATGGGGCGATCCATATCAAAACTCTCCGTCTCCTCCAATCTAGGAAGTCCTGCCTTAACAAGAAAGTCTCTAGTCTCTTCCTCCCTTTCCCCTTCCTGCAAACCTGGGTGTTTTATTGTGTATAATTCCTCATAATAGTTTTTGAAACTGTCTGCGATTTCGGGAGTTGCATGAACCAAGTTCCCATTTTTCCCCTTAATTTTTTCAATGTAGTTCCTAGTTTTCTTTTTTTGGGCCATTTTGGCTAACAGCTTACTTGGTTTATTACCCCATATGTACCTCTCCTTGGAGATGCAGTTTAGTTTGTACCTTGCTTCCTGTTCCATGATTTCCTTAAGTGCATCTCTTTTCAGGGTTAGATTAAGGTAGGTCTCTTTTAGTCTTTGCTCTTTATGTTTACTTTCTAGGGTCTCTATCTCTTTCCTCAGGGAGTTGGCTTTATTTTTCCTTTCTTTTTTTTTTTTAGCGCCCTCGGCAATTAAAATTCCTCTAATATACGCTTTGTGCGTCTCCCAAAGGGTTGCGCTGGAAATCCCCGCTGTATCGTTGATATGAAAGAATTGTTTTAGTTCGGCCTCCACTCTTCTAGCCCCTCCTTCGTCTCGAATCAGGCTATCATCTAGGCGCCACACCGGCCGTTGCCTCTTTTGTGTAGATAATATCATTTTCATTGTTATTGGAGCATGGTCTGACACCGTCATGATTCCAATTTCAGTCTCTGTGATAGAGTCCAGCAGCCCGTGATCCGCCAAGATGTAGTCTATTCTAGAGTACGTTCCGTGGGGAGGGGAGAAAAATGTGTAGTCATGTTCTTTTGGATGAAAAATCCGCCAAACGTCCACTAATTGGCGTTCGTGTAGCTTATGTTTGATTCTCTGCAAATGCTCATTTTTTGTCGCCTTCCCACGGAACGTACTATCTTCTGTCGGATTAAATACAAAGTTTAAATCCCCCATCAGTATTATGTATCCCTCAGCAAAATTATTCAGTTTTCCCAGAATTTTACCTAAGTATTGGGTTGGGTGTACGTTGGGTGCATATATATTTGCTAGAGTATAGATTACATTTTCGAACTTTATTTTGAGAAATAAAAATCTCCCTTCGGGATCCGTCAGCCTCGCCTCAAGCGTGAATCCAAAGCCTCTTGTAAACCCGATAGCCACACCCCTTGCTCGTTTGGAGATGGAGTCACCATAAAACCAAACGGGGTACGCCGGGGAGTATAATTTAATGTTTGCGTCAATGGTCAAGTGAGATTCTTGAATAAATACCACATCCGCTCTGAGTTGCTCAAACTCGGCCAGAACTTTTAATCTTTTGACAGCTGAATTTAGACCCTTTACATTATAGGATAAAAATTTAACTTCAGTCATTTCCTATTACTGGATCGTTCCATGAACGTGCTGGACTTTCTAATAGATCCCCTGGGAGCCATATTCCCTATTCCCTCCCTATTTTGAAGGGGGAGAGTATTCTCTCCCCTTCCAAACCCACCCCACCATCCCCCCCTCCCCCCCCCTTGCCTAGGCCCATGCATCGCCTCTGAACCGTGGGGATCCTCGGTATCCCCTACCCGTCGGTTCTTTTGGATGAGGTGCAGCACTCAGCGCCCCTCCCACACATTGTCTCCTGGAATTTCCCAGGAGATCGGTCTTATATGTGTGGGGGTACGGATCCTCCCTTCTTGTTCCCCTCTCCGATCACCCACCCTCCATCCCCTCCCCCTCTCCCCCCCTCTATGCCAATCTCTCAGGACCACCCCAGGGGGCAGCTATTTTCTGATCACTATTCAACCCATCCGGGTAACTCAATCATCGGTATATCCAGTTTACGGCAGAACCCCACCAAATCCTCAGGGAATGTTAGTTTTGCTGATATACCCTCTCTATACCCTATCAAGCAAGCCGGGAACCCCCATTGGTAATTTATATTGGATTTCCGCATTTGTTCCAATAAGGGTTTTAAGTGCCTTCTTCTGGACAGGGTTTCCCAGGCCAAGTCCGTAAAGATCTGGATCTCCGTCCCGTCATAGGATAAGGGAGGCTTTCTTCTCAGTTTTTGCCAGATTTCCTCTTTGTCTTCGAAGTATCTGAACCTGGCAATTATGTCCCTGTGCCAGTTTCCTCCTCCCTCCCTTGTCTTTCCCACTCGATGTACCCTTTCTATTTTGAGGGGGCCTTCCGAACCATTGTTTAGGAGGGGAAGGAGCAAATCGTTGAGGATTTTCCTCAGGTCTTCGCCCCTCTCCTCCTTAACCGATCGTATCCTAAGGTTTTGCCTTCTGTTACGGTTCTCGTGGTCTTCTAGACGGTATTGCAGTAACCTCTGGTTTTGTTTCATATTCAGATGTTGAATTTTTAATTCTTTTAATTCAAGATCCTGCTTTTCTATTTTCTTCTCTGCTTCCTCTACCCGTTCTAGCGTATGAAATAAGTCCGTTCTTAGGGTGCTGATTTCCTCTCTTATTACATTCTCCAACCTCCTTAACATAGCATCCATTTCCCCCTTTGTGGGAATGTGAGAATCCAAGCTAGGGTCTTCCATTTGGCTGACTGCGTGATCAAGTTCTGTTGAGGTATCCGCACTTGGGGTTTCCGCCCCCCCTATTCCCTTTTTGTTTGTCCCAGTTTTTTCTGTTTTTTTTATCAGTCCTGGACTCTTAGAACTTCCTTCCGGCGTCATATAATGTCTAATCGTACTGGTAGTGGAGGTATCTTTAGGGATTTTCGGGGCCGCCCCCCTGGTTGATCTGTTCATGTTATATTTCTTTATCGCTCTGATGCGTTTCCCCAGTTTGATCAGAAGGTGGAGAGCTTCTCCCCCTCCCCCTTTTTTTTATTTTTTATGAGAGTTTTTATAGCTCCCTAGGGGGCAATTTTGCACAATTTTGGGGGTGTTAATTAAATCTTGGTGGGTATTTGACACCGGGTATTTCCATAGATTAAAAGAAACAAGAAATGGGCCGAGGATTCTCCCGTTTGTGCTAAGACGGGTTTTTGAAAAGAAGGATTGCACGTCCTTGGTTATAAGGGCTGTGCACTTCCTGTTTGGATTTGAGACTTTCTTAGGATTTTTCCGCTGCGGGGTGCCTTGCGGTTTTTACGCGGCAACAATCCTATGATGTGGGCTGTATTTGCACCCCCCTTCTTTTTTTTTCTTTTCTTTTTTCCTTTCTTTATAGTTTAGTCAGCGCCTAAAGTGTAGTGGGGCATGCCATACGATGGCCGCCCATAACTTCCTCCCAGCCCCCCCGTGCTTAGCAGATGTTTTTATAGATGCAAGATCTAGGGTCTCTCAGACATCTAGCACCCTTCGCCCTGGGCCGCAGTATATGCAGCCTAAGAGCTTGTGGGCCTGGTTCGGTTGGGCACCTTAGACAGGGGAGTCAATCACCATCCAGCCCTGGGTTCGCATCCAGCTGACCCAACGATATTGGGAATATTACTTGCCAACCCCTGAAATTTCAAACAATGCTTCGAAACATACCCCTTCCAGGATTTAAATTTAATTTGTGGGGGCAGGTGCAGTGTCTGTGAGATGGCTGATGCTTTTATGCTTATCCTTCCAGAGTGAATGTCTGCAGTCTATAGGGCTATCAACCCATAGAGGCATGGATTCCTGTATAGGTACGTATGAGGAGAGACATATAGAGCTTGTGTAAGCAACATTCACTACAGGTACCCCTCTGATGTTTAACAATTTTTCCAGATACCACAGATCCCCTCATTAGTGAGTTCCCTCTTCGCTCTTACTGAAACAGCTATGGGGTGTCTGTGAGTAAATTGCTACATTGTCTTTCTATAGCAGAGAAGAGAGGAAAAAAAAAACGGATAAATAGAAATAGTTTATAATTTCACTTGGCAGGTTTTCGTCTCCATGCAGGAGTATTTATAAGATTTTTACACTGCCAGGCTGGTCCGGATGCCTTTCACACTTGAGAGGAGGGGAGAGGAAAAAACAAAACAAAAACCCAATGACAAGCGCTGATAAAGTAAGGTTCTTACCATTACCTGGATTTTCCGATTGTCCACCTGGATTAATTTTCCTGTAAATGTGCTTCCATAGGACAGAAAAAGAGCATTGGCATAAATATTACCTATATACTTTTCTGGGCTCCATAAGGACCTGATGAGGAGCCGTGATCCACGAGGGGCCGAGAGCCACAAGCACCCACCATGCGACGCTGCAAAAAACGGCTCCTGTTCCTTCCTGTCTGTGCCGCTCGGTGCATCACCTCCTTCAGAGAGTGGAGGGGAGAGTGAGGAAGAGAGGGGGGGCCTCGACTAAGACGGCGGGGGAGAGCGGCCTCACGGAGGGAGCGATCGGCGGTCTAGCAGCTCTGCAGTCTCCCACTCTGCGCCGTTCCCGCTGCCGCCGATGCACCCTCGGAACCTCCGGCTTCCTCCATCCCCCGTCGTAAGGTCCGATCCGTGGCGCGGGCTGCTGCTCCCTCGGCGTGCGTGCGTCACGTGCACCACGTCATCCCCGAAACCAGAAGTGCTGTATTCTCAAAGCACTTGCCTCCTAAGTTACGGCGGCGTAGCGAAAATGGGGCCGGCGTAAGCGCGCGTAATTCAAATGAGGATGAGGGGGGCGTGTTTTATTTAAATGAATGGTGACCCGACGTGATTGATGTTTTTACGAACGGCGCATGCGCCGTCTGTGTACATATCCCAGTGTGCATTGCTCCAAAGTACGCCGCAAGGACGTATTGGTTTCGACGTGAACGTAAATTACGTCCAACCCCATTCACGGACGACTTACACAAACGACGTAAAATTTCTAAATTTCGACGCGGGAACGACGCCCATACTTAACATTGGCTACGCCACCTAGGGGGCAGCTTTATCTTTACGCCGGCATACCTCTTACGGAAACGGCGTATCTTTACTGTGATGGGCAAGCGTACGTTCGTGAATCGGCGTATCTACTCATTTGCATATTCTACGCCGAACTCAATGGAAGCGCAACCTGGCGGCCAGCGGAAATATTGCACCCTAAGATACGACGGCGCAGGCCGTCGTATCTTACTGTAGGTAGGTTTAAGTGTATCTCAGTTTGAGAATACACTTAAACATACGACGGGCTTAGATTCCGAGTTACGTCGGCGTATCTACTGATACGCCGGCGTAACTCTTTGTGAATCTGGCCCATAGCGTCTACAAAAGAGGGGAATTTTTTTGGGCATTTTTATAAAAAAAAAAATTCTACTAGTAATGGTGGCGATCAGCGATTTTTATCGTGACTGTGACATTATGGTGGACACATCGGACACTTTTGACACTATTTTGGGACCATTGTCATTTATACAGCGATCAGTGCTATAAAAATTGTCTCTATATATTGAATCCTCTTCTCCAGTATTTTGTTGGTGTGTTTGATATTCCACATGATCAGTTGATTCAGCGCATCATATATACATATATTTTGCTTTTTGGTTTGGTTCACCGTTATGATTGCAGCTTTATCATTTATTTATTGATTGTGCACTATAATTAATTATTATTAGTAGCGCTGTAGCACCCATATATATATATATATATTTTTGCTCTAAAAATGCATTGATTACTGTGTAAATGACACTGTCAGGGAAGGGGTTAACCACTAGGGGGCGAAGAAGGGGTTACGTGTGTCCTAGGGAGTGATTCTAACTGTGAGGCGGCAGGACTACCAGTGTCATGACAGTGATCACTGCTCCCGATGACAGGGAGCAGACAATCAGTGTCCTGTCGCTAGGCAGAACAGGGAAATGCCTTGTTTACATATTATCTCCCCGTTCTGCATCTCCGTGACATGATTGCGGGATACCGGCGTACATCGAGTCGGCGGGTCCCACGGTCACGGACCTCGCGCCGTGAGTGCACGGTGGGCTTTTCAAAGCAACGTGCAGGTACGTTGCTTTGCCCAGAAAAGCCATTCTGCCGACGTATATATGCGTGAAGCGGTCGGCAAGTAGTTAATGTGTGTTACAACTTATCCTAACCATAAGGGCTCTTTCACACGTCCGCTCAGTTTTTTAGATCATTTTTTTTTTCATCAGTTGATCCGTTTTTTCATCCGTTTTTCGTCCGTTTTCCGTCCGTTTTCCGTCCGTTTTCCGTCCGTTTCCGATCCGTTTTTCGTCCGTTTGTTCATCCGTTTTTTCATCCGATTTTTTTTTTTGGGGGCTTTTTACATATTTTGATGAAAAGCGGATGTTAGCGGATCGGATCGTCCGCTAACGTCCGTTTTTCGTCCGTTCCGTTTTTTTGACGGAAGAAAAATAGGGTTTTCTTCCGTTCAAAAAAACGGAGCTTAAAGGAGACGGATGTTAACGGACGTTAGCGGATGCTCATCCGCTAACGGACGCTAACCCATAGGAAAGCATTGCGGTCCGTTAACGGACGTCCAAAAAACGGACGAACGGAACGGACGTGTGAAAGAGCCCTAAGAGCAATTTGGCTCATGCAAACTGGTTTCACCTATTTCTTTTGCATTTAATTTTTCTTATCAGTTTATAGAAACATTTTTGTCTGACGATTTTCTTTTTGTGTGTTTTTTACTCCATACACAAAAAAAATTGTGAAAAAAGCAATGAAATGAAAAAAAAAATCGAAGTTTCATTTTGCTCAGACTGTGTTTTCCCGGAGACATGGTTTAGATACATGACAAATCTCAATTTCTTATTACCTACCAGTGTGGGAACCAAAACGCTGATGTCAATCAGGATTTAAAACATGGCAGAGTTCCATTTTAATTTAGATTTCAGTGTGTAAGATAAGACATGTAACTATTTCATGACAACTCCTGACTGTTCATGCTACAATAGTCTCTGCATTGCTCACCATGTAAGCCTACCGTGGCCTCAAAGGCTTTGAAAACTATAAATATACTGATATATATATATATATATATATATATATATATATATATATATATATACAGAGCTTTTTTTCTCAGGAAATGGGTGCAGGAACTCAACCACGACCCTGTTCAGATTTCAAAAACAGTAGAAGGGTCTTAAAGGGGCATTAAATACCAGGATTGCATAACATACAGAGTGCAGAGTTCAGGGGGGTTACACACAGAGTGCAGAGCTGTCACTTGTAAACACAGAAACCAGACTTCTGTGTTTACAAGTGATTGTGGTGAGCAGGCACCAAAGGGTCTGAGCCAGAGGTGGTGGAACTGAGTTCCCCCAAGTTCCCCCTGAAAAAAAGCCCTGTATATATATATATATATATATATATATATATATATATATATATATATATATATATATATATATATATATATATATATATGTCAGCGGGCAGCGTGATTGACGATGGATTTACACAATTTTTTACATTTTTTTACACTCTTGTGTTTATTACTTTTTTAAAGTTTTTGTGAATGGGTAGCAGTACCCGATACTCATTCACATAGGGAGGGGGCTGGGATCTGCTGTCCCACTTGTTAACCACTTAAGGACCGCCTCCTGCACATATACGTCGGCAGGATGGCACGGCTGGACACAAGCACATACCTGTACGTCCTCTTTAAGTTCCCAGCCGTGGGCCGCAGGTCCCACACCCGCTCGAAAGCTCCGTGACCACGGCTGCGGGACCCGGTCCCCGGAGCTGAAGATTGGGGAGAGCTGTGTGTAAACACAGCTTCCCCGTTCTTCACAGTGGCAGCTTCATTGATCGTGTTTTCCCTGATTTAGGGAAACACGATCAATGACGTCACACTTCCAGCCCCGCCCCCCTACAGTTAGAAAAACATATAAGGGCACACATAACCCCTACAGCGCCCCCTAGTGGTTAACTCCCAAACTGCAATTGTCATTTTCACAGTAAACAATGCATTTTTATAGCATTTTTTGCTGTGAAAATGACAATGGTCCCAAAAATGTGTCAAAATTGTCCGATGTGTCCGCCATAATGTCGTGGTCATGAAAAAAATTGCTGATCCTGCCATTAGTAGTAAAAAAAAAAAAAAAGAATAAAAATGCAATAAAACTATCTCCTATTTTGTAAACACTATACATTTTTGCGCAAACCAATCGATAAACGCTTATTGCGATATTTTTTTAAGAAAAATAGGTAGAAGAATACGTATCGGCCTAAACTGAGGAAAAAAACGTTTTTTATATTTTTTTTATTGATTTTTTTTCAAAATTGTCACTCTATTTTTGTTTATAGCGCAAAAAATAACCGCAGAGGTGATCAAATACCACCAAAGAAAGCTCTATTTGTGGGAAAAAAGGACGCCAATTTTGTTTGGGAGCCACGTCGCACGACTGCGCAATTGTCAGTTAAAGTGACGCAGTGCCGAATCGCAAAAACTGGCCAGGTCCTTTACCTGCATAAAGGTCCGGGTCTTAAGTGGTTAAAGGAGGCTTCCAGATTCCGATAAGCCCCCTGACCACAGACCCCAACAACCACAGCCCAGGGTTGTCGGGAAGATGCCCCCTGCCCCAAAACACCCACCCCCATGTTGAGGGCATATAAACTAGGATAGTTCAGGAGAGGGGGGCGTTCGCTTGTCCCCTCCCCCCTTTCTAGACCTGCCAGGCTGCATGCCTGGATAAGGAATAAATAGAGAACTCCACGCTATGGTAAAAAAAATATAAATATATTAAAGAAGCTGCTCCCCTAAAGTGGTGTGAAAACAACTTTAGCAATATGGTGTTTAATAATAAGGGGGCGCTAATAGTAGGTGATAAATAAATTCCAAATACTAGCTTGAAACAATATATTAACTATAAGGTCAACAATATAATAGTGATTTAGGGCCATATTCACATAGAATCGATGAAAACTACGCTGGCAGCCTCCGGCGCAAGGCAGGCCAATTCAAATGGGCGTGTGCCATTTAAATTAGGCGCGCTCCCGCGCCGGACCTACTGCGCATGCTCCGTTTCGCAATTCCCGTCGTGCTTTGCGCGCCGTGACGTCATTTTTTCGAACGGCGACGTGCGTAGCGTACTTCCGTATTCCCGGACGTGTTACGCAAACGACGTTAAATTGTAAATTTCAACGCGGGAACAACGGCCATACTTTAGACAGCAATACGATTGCTGACTAAAGTTAGGGCACCCAAAACGACGACTAAATTTGTGACGGGAAACTAGACTAGCGGCGACGTAGCGAACGCGAAAATCCATCGTGGATCGCCGTAACTCCTAATTTGCATACCCGACGCTGGTTTACGACGCAAACTCCCCCCAGCGGCGGCTGCGGTACTGCATCCTAAGATCCGACAGTGTAAAACAATTACACTTGTCGGATCTTATGGATATCTATGCGTAACTGATTCTATGAATCAGTCGCATAGATAGAAACAGAGATACGACGGCGTATCAGGAGATACGCCGTCGTATCCCTTTTGTGAATCTGGCCCTTAAAGTGCAAGTGCTTATATGATAACAACATCAAAAAATAGGTGCAAACAGGTCCAAAAATGCAGCAATGGTCACTAAATGATAAGCATTGGTAAGTCCATGCATCAAATGGTTGACTCGAGAGTAGACACCATCACCACAGAACAGATATCAAACTGGCGACACCCGGTGAAAGGTAGAGGTAAGTGCCTACTTACCAGACCACCATGACCCTTCGTTTGAAAAAAGGATCAGGTGGAGCTTTAGTACAGTTGGTGGCCTAAGGTCTGTACTGGTACCTGGATGGGACTGGCCAAGAATGGACTCCAACAGAAGAAATTACCATGAATAAAATTAAGAAAAAAGGGCCATAGTGAAGTTCTGCGATTTATTGTAAAACAGATTAAAAACAAAAGCCAAATGGCCGCTTACTTATGCAAGTGCCGAGACCTTGGCACTAAGGAATCAAGAGTGTTACAGCTAGATGTGACGTGGAGCACCGGCCGCACTGTGTCTCACTCTCGTGGGTAGGTGTAGTGTGCGTTCCACCGCCTCCCTGTCCCAAATCTGGAAGTAGCTGAACGTGACCAGGAATGCCTCGACGTACGTTTCATCTATTGATGTCCCAAAGGGCCTGGTATGGGCTGGGACCCCATGTTGTTTTATTTATTTTAATAGCCGGGTGCCGACAATTTTTCATTTTTATTGTTACACTTTAATCATAAGTAAAATCACTGCTCCTGCAAAAACAATTGTTTTTAAAACACTTTTTGAACACTTTCTATTGATACATGTCCCCCAGGGCAGTACCCAGATCCCGATACCCCTTTTATGGCAAATTACTTGCATATAAGCCTTCAAAATGGGCAATTTTTCCTGTTCGGCTTCCATAGACTTGAATGGGGCAGTAAAGTTACGCCGTTTACGTTAGGCTTTTCCCGGCGTATAGTTACCCCTGCTATATGGTGGCGTAAGTGCGGCGTACCAATATTAAGTATGGCCGTCGTTCCCGCGACGAAATTTGAAAATTTTACGTCGTTTGCGTAACTCGTCCGTGAATGGGGCTGGACGTAATTTACGTTCACGTCAAAACCAATACGTCCTTGCACCGTATTAGGAGCAATGCACACTGGGAGATTTCCACGGGCGGCGCATGCGCCATTCGTGAAAACGTCAATCACGACGGGTCACAGAACATGTACATAAAACACGCCCCCCTGTTCCAAATTTGAATTAGGTGGGCTTACGCCGGCCGATTTACGCTACGCCGCCGCAACTTACGGAGCAAGTGCTTTGAGAATACAGCACTTGCCCGTCTGAGTTGTGGAGGCATAACGTAAATCGGATACGTTACGCCACCGCAAGGATACGCCGTTCTACGAGAATCTGGCCCTAGGTGTCTACCTTAGAAGTACCTTTTGCCGCCTATACACGATCGGATTTCTGATGTAATAAAATCTGAGGTTTTTTCCATCGGAAATCCGATGAAGCTGACTTTCACCAGTCTTGCATACACACTATCAGACTAAATTCCGACCGTGCAAAAAAAGCGGTGACGTAAAACACTACTACGAGCTGAGAAAAATGAAGTTCAATGCTTCCGAGCATGCGTCGACTTGATTCTGAGCATGTGTGGATTTTTCTCCGATGGAGTTCCACACAGACGATCGGAATTTCCTATCGTTTTTTTATCCATAGGAAAAATGTAAAACATGTTCTATTTTTTTACACCGATGGAAAAAAGACTGATGGGGCCCACACACGATCGGTTTGTCCGATGAAGAAAGCCCATCGGACTTTTTTCATTGGACAAACCGATCGTGTGTACATGGCTTTAGTCTACCTTACAAACAATGGGCCAGATTCACAGAAGAAATACTCGTCGTATCTTAATTTGTGATTCACAAAAAAGATACGACGGCATTTGGCTAAGATCCGACAGGCTTACGGCTTCGTACGCCTTTGGATCTTAGGCTGCAATACTTCGGCCACCGCTGGGTGGAGTTTGCGTCGTTTTCCAGCGTCGGGTATGCAAATTAGCTTTTACGGCGATCCACGAAGGTACGCGCGTTCGTTACGTCGTTGCTAGTCAGTTTTTCCCGTCGCAAACATAAGCCTGCTTTTTCATGGCTTACATTTAGACCAGCCATGTTAAAGTATGGCCGTCGTTCCCGCGTCAAATTTCAATTTTTTTTTTTTTGCGTAAGATGTCCGGGAATACGAAACGACGTAACGCACGTCGTCGTTCAAAACATTACTATGGGGGGACGTCATTTCTCGCAAAGCACGGCGGGAAATTTTCGCACGGAGCATGCGCAGAACGTTCGCCTAATTAAAATGGTACACGCCCCATTTGAATTAGGCGGGCTTGCGCCGGACTGCTTTACGTTACACCGCCGTAAGTTTACACGCAAGTGCTTGGTGAATCAAACACTTGCGCTGAAAACTTGCGGCGGTGTAACGTAAAGACGATACGTTACGCCGCCGTGGATGTACATGAATCTGGCCCAATATTTTTTTTATCTATTCACTGCTGTCTAATTTGTACAAGTTGAAAGAGTTACCAGGAACGGCGATTTACCAGCACAGCAGCGGTAACATGAATTCCTTAAAGTTTGGTAAAATAAACAAGTTTTCTCACAAACTGAATTTATAATTCTACTTTTATGGAGCAGTGTAGACATCTTAGCCGACAAGCCATACTAATAATGAGTTTGTTTTCCTCCCTTTATTAGCATAATAAAAATCTTAAGACAGTATGGAGAGACGCTATGTAATATCTCACAATGGCTCAATATACCTAACTGCTACAGATGGTTGTGAACTATCTCAATTTATTCCCTCTTTAAAATAAATAGGAGAGAACTATCATGCTTAAACAATGGAACAAACTGTCTTGTGTCTGGAGCCACTGTTGTTGTTTACCATAATTGCAGAAGATCTTCAATAAGAGTCAGGGTAGTCTTTAAAAGGGTGAGATGAAAAAAAGTAGCTAAATGTGTTTTGTTTAGAAGATTGCAAGAGAACATTTGGTATAGAAGAAAAGTCCTATTTTTGCGCATGTACAAGATAACAACTTAGGAAAAAATAAATCTGAAACAATAGATTACTATTTATTTGTTATTATTGTTATTATTTTTTTATTTTATTAATTTTTTTAATAAAAATATGGACAATTTCAATGTATAGAGCAAGCAATCTTACTGCTACTTATCATCGTATTATGTAAAACAATTATATGTTAGTCCCACACTGATACATAGGTCAGCTTACAGTACAAGTGCTCCCTATCCTTTCCCTGCTTGCTAAGCCTTTATTTGCATTTTTGCACAACGAAAAAACAAAAACATAAAAAAAGTGAAAAAAAATACTGTGGGCCAGATTCATGTAGAATTACGGCGGCGTAACGTATCCCGTTTACGTTACACTGCCGCAAGTTTTCAGCGTAAGTGCTTGATTCACAAAGCACTTGCCTGTAAACTTGCGGCGGCATAGCGTAAAGCCGTCCGGCGCAAGCCCGCCTAATTCAAATGGGGCGTGTACCATTTAAATTAGGCGCGTTCCCGTGCCGAACGTACTGCGCATGCTCCGTTTTGAAATTTCCCGCCGTGCTTTGCGCGAAATGACGTCGCCCCGACGTAATGTTTTGAACGGCGACGTGCGTTACGTCCTTTCGTATTCCCGGACGACTTACGCAAAAAAAAAAAAATAGAAATTCGACGCGGGAACAACGGCCGTACTTTAACATGGGCTGTCTAATATTACACCACCTAAATAGCAATCGTAAACTTTACGACGGGAAAAGCCGACTAGCGACGACGTAAGAGAATGCGATGAACGCGCGTACCTTCGTGGATCGCCGTAAACAGCTTATTAGCATACCCGACGCGGAAAACTACGCAAACTCCACCCAGCGTGCGCCGAAGTATTGCATCCTAAGATCCGAAGGCGTATGAAGCCGTACGCCTGTCGGATCTTAGCCAAATGCCGTCGTATCTTTGTTTGTGAATACAAAATAAAGATACGACGCGGCAAATTTGAAAGTACGGCGGAGTATCAGCAGATACTCCGGCGTACTTTTTCTGTGAATCTGGCCCTATATATATATATATATATATATATATATAGAGAGAGAGAGAGAGAGAGAGAGAGAGAGAGAGAGAGATCTTTATATAGATATATATATATATATATATATATATATATATATATATATATATATATATATATATATATATATATATATATATATAAGTATATAGATAGATAGATAGATAGATAGATAGATAGATAGATAGATAGAGTATCTCACTAATTTACATTGTGGCAAAGTATAATTTCTCAAGTGTTGTCACATGAAAATATATAATAAAATATTTTCAGAAATGTCAGGGGTGTACTCACTTTCGGGAGATACTGTGTATATATACAGTATCTCACAATTAGCCACCCCCCCGTGTCATGTGACTCGTTAGTGTTACAAGGTCTCAGGTGTGAATGGGGAGCAGGTGTGTTAAATTTGGTTTTATCGCTCTCATTCTCTCATACTGGTCACTAGAAGTTCAACATGGAACCTCAAGGCAAAGACCTCTCTGAGGATCTGAAAAAAAAAAAAACATTTGCTCTACATAAAGATGGCCTAGGCTATAAGAAGATTGCCAATACCCTAAAACTGAGCTGCAGCGCGGTGGCCAAGACCATACAGTGGTTTAACAGAACAGGCCTCACCATGGTCGACCAAAGAAGTTGAGTGCACGTGCTCAGCGTCATATCCAGAGGTTGGGAAATAGATGTATGAGTGCTGCCAGCTTTGCTGCAGAAGTTGAAGGAGGGAGCCTGTCAGTGCTCAGACCATACGCCGCACACTGCATGAAATTGGTCTGCATGGCTATCATCTCAGAAGGAAGCCTCTTCTAAAGATGATACAAAAGAAAGCCTGCAAACAGTTTGCTGAAGACAAGCAGACTAAGGACATGGATTAACCATGTCCCGTGGTCTGATGAGACCGAGATAAACTTATTTGGTTCAGATGGTATCAAGCGTATGTTTGGCACAACCAGATGAGGAGTACGAAGACAAGGGGAGGGGTGGGGGATCAGCCTATCAGTGCTCAGACCATACGCCGCACACTGCATTCCCAGTAGACAACATTTTTGTGGAAACACATCGGATCAGAGAATCCCTGTAACGCTACCCAACTGGTTAGACGAATGATATCGCCGCCAGATACTACAATTTTTTCATGCCTGGAATTTCTGCCTTGTTGTAACTGTAACCATTATACACTTTTTTTAATAAATCCATGCAGTTTTGCACTATGATGCCGCGTACACAAGACCGTTTTTCGGGTTCTAAAAAATGATGTTTTTAAGAGTCTAGAAAAAACTAAGTTTTTTTCAACCTGATCATTAAAATGGCCTTGCCTACACACGATCGTAAAAAAAAAAAGGGTCTAGCAAAGCGCGGTGACGTACAACACGTACGGCGGCACTATAAAGGGGAAGTTCCATTTGGATGGCGCCACCCTTTGGGCTGCTTTAGCTGATTTTGTGTTAGTAAAAGACAATTCGCGCTTTTCAGTCTGTTACGGCGTGATGAATGTGCTTACTCCATTACGAACGCTAGTTTTACCAGAACGAGCGCTCCCGTCTCATAACTTGCTTCTGAGAATGTGCGGGTTTTTCACGTCGTTAAAGCCCACACACTACCATTTTTTACAACCTTAAAAACAATGGGCCAGATTCAGGTACAAATGCGGCGGCGTAACGTATGTCATTTACGTTACACCGCCGCAAGTTTTCAGCGTAAGTGCTTGATTCACAAAGCACTTGCCTGTAAACTTGCGGCGGCGTAGCGTAAAGCCGTCCGGCGCAAGCCCGCCTAATTCAAATGGGGCGTGTATCATTTAAATTAGGCGCGTTCCCGCGCCGAACGTACTGCGCATGCTCCGTTAGGAAATTTCCCGCCGTGCCTTGCGCGAAATTACGCTGCCCGATGTATTTTTTGAACGGCGACGTGCGTTACGTCGTTTCGTATTCCCGGACGTCTTACGCAAAAAAAAAAATTTAATTCGACGCGGGAACGACGGCCATACTTTAACATGGATGGTGTAATTTTACACCACCTAAAGAGGACTCGTAACATTGCGATGGGAAAAGCCGACGAGCGACGACGTAAGCGATTGCGACGAATGCGCGTATCTTCATGGATCGCCGTTAACATCTAATTTGCATACCTGACGCAGAAAACGACGCGAACTCCACCCAGCAGCCGCCGGAAAATTACACCTACGATCCGAAGGCGTACGAAGCCGTTCGCCTGTCGGATCTTAGCCAAAAGCCGTCGTATCTTTGTTTGTGAATTACAAATAAAGATACGACGCGGCAAATTTGAAAGTACGCCGGAGTATCAGCAGATACTCCGGCGTACTTTTTCTGTGAATCTGGCCCAATAACGTTAAAAACGTCGTGAAAAAAATAGAGTATGTTCGAAATTTTTAATGCCCATTTTTTAGATCGTAAAAAATGCTCTGGAGCCCACACACAAGATCGTTTTTAATGACATAAAAAAAAACGTAATTTTTTAGAACCGAAAAACGGTCGTGTGTACGCGGCATGAGGCTCTTTCTTTCCTTATCTATATGATTTCCTGAAATTTGGAGTTCCTTTACATTGTTATGGATATAAAGATCCGGTATCAATACACTTGAGATTTCCAAGCCAGTTAATAAGCTGAACGGCCATGAAAGCAATCTAATTCCTCGGTCTTTGAATCAGCTGAGTTCAAGTCTGTGAGGAAGCAGGACAACCAAGTGGGTGATATCCAATCAGGTGAATATTCTCCTACAGCGAGTTTGATCTCTGTCTGTAATAGGGGTCCACCAAATCTGGTAAGAGGCCAACTTTTACCTTATGAGACATCATATCTTCAAATATATGTGATTGTTTTCAAGCGGAACATATCAGACATCTTGCAACGCTCAGTGATTGAAAGCATAAGAGACATATGTAGGAGATTGCCTGAATGGGATTCCACATATGCTGCATCTATTCACTATATGACTTTGTGTGTTACAAATAAGAGTCACAAAGGCACTTATTATTTATGATAAGTTTATTGAATGTTTATTCATTTTCCACTTTTTTGAGCACAGTATTTTATATTGTGGTTTATACATCAGTCCCTTTATTAATATTCATTATATTGAAGCACATTTGCATCAAGTACCGTATATACTTGAGTATAAGCCGACCCGAATATAAGCCGAGGAACCTAATTTTACCACAAAAAACTGGGAAAACGTATTGACTCGAGTATAAGCCTAGGGTGCATGCCTCACTGTGCCTCACTTTGCCTCACTGTGTCCATGTGCATGCCCAGAGGCGGCTCTTTAATTAGGAAAATTAAGCGGTCGCCTAAGGCCTCAAACTCACAGGGGCCTCGCGGCCACATAACTTACTCAATGCATTTCCCTAGTTTTGAGGAACAGGGGACCTTAACGCTGCTGTGATCAGGCAGCGTTAAGAGCCCTGACTCAGGAGTGGCGCCGTCAGTTTCCCTAACAACCAGTAATTATCGGTGACACCACCCCTTGTGACGTCAATGACCCAGCATGCCCTCAGTCAATGATGTCACAAGGGGGCGGGTTCACCAGGTGACATCACCGGTTGGCCCCCCCGCCCCTTAGTTATTAAAGAGCAGGATCTGGGAGCCGCCTTGTTAAAGGGGGCTTCCAGATTCCGATACGCTCCCTGCCTGAAGACCCCCACAAACACCGGCCAGGGTTGTGGGGAAGAGGCTCTTGTCCTTGAAATTGTCCACAGATAATGAAAACAAAATACCCCCCCCCCCCCAAGCTAGTAGGAGCGCCAGAGCGGGGGGTGTGCAATTCCGATTATTATTTTTTAATTCTGCACTGACTGTCCATCTAGTGCACCTGTTGTTAATTTCAATTAACAGCAAAGCAGCTGAAACTGATTAACAACCCCATCTGTATATACCCTCCCCCTCTGTATAAATCCCTCCCCCTCTACTACTTAACTGACCAGATCAATATCCCAGGAGTTCTGATTCAAAAGTCTTCCTTTTATTTTTTTGAGCAGTGAATATATATATATATATATATATATACACACACACGTGATACTGTGCACGGCTTCCAACCTGTAGCATTAAACCTGCTATTGGGTAGCTGGCAAGTGGTTAAAAGAATACCTGGTGATTCTGCCATGAAGACTCTTGTTGTGCACTTCCTATTATCAGGTGACAGCTGTGTGACTGTAATCTCACCCTAATAAAAAACAAATATTATTAACCACTTAAGACCCGGACCAATATGCAGGTAAAGGACCAGGCCCCTTTTTGCGATTTGGCACTGCTTCGCTTTAATAGACAATTGCGCGGTCGTGCGACGTGGCTCACAAACAAAATTGGCGTATTTTTTTTTCCCATAAATAGAGTTTTCTTTTGGTGGTATTTGATCACCTCTGCGGTTTTAATTTTTTGCTCTATAAACAAAAATAGAGCGTCAATTTTGAAAAAAATTCAATATTTTTCCCTTTTTGCTATAATAAATATCCCCCAAAAATATATAAAAAAACTTTTTTTCCCCTCAGTTTAGGCCGATACGCATTCTTCTACCTATTTTTGGTAAAAAAAACAAAAAAACGCAATAAGCTGGTTTGCGCAAAATTTATAGCGTCTACAAAATAGGGGATAGTTTTATTGCATTTTTATTAATATTTTTTTTTTTTTTACTACTAATTGCGGCGATCAGCGATTTTTTTCGTGACTGCGACATTATGGCGGACACATTGGACAATTTTGACACATTTTTGGGACCATTGTCATTTTCACAGCAAAAAGTGTTATAAAAATGCATTGTTTACTGTGAAAATGACAATTGCAGTTTAGGAGTTAACCACTAGGGGGCGCTGTAGGGGTTAAGTGTGACCTCATATGTGTTTCTAACTGTAGAGGGGCGGGACTGGGCGTGTGACGTCATTGATCGTCTTTCCCTATATCAGGGAACAGACGATCAATGACACTGCCACTGTGAAGAACAGCGAAGGTGTGTTTACACACACCTCTCCCCGTTCTTCAGCTCCGATGACCGATCGTGGGACGCCGGTGGCGATCGGGTCCTCCGGCGCGGTCACGGAGCTTCGGACCGGGTCGCGAGCGGCGTGCTCGCGACCCCACAGCTGGGCTTAAGGAATCACGTACGGGTACGTGATTCTGCCCAGCCGTGCCATTCTGCCGACGTATATCGGCGTGAAGTGGTCCTTCAGTGGTTAAAGAAGTGCTTCAGATAATAAAAATATAAAAATGATAAATGAATGTAATAAAAATTGAATTATCTACCTTCCTAGGAGGAGCTTCTTTCCTATAGGTGGTGGCACATTTGTTGGTGTTTTTTTTGTCTGACAAATGTTACAGTAAGTGAAGACTTTGGCCCGGATTCACGTAGAATCGCGTATCTTTGTGCGGGCGTAACATATCCTATTTACGTTACGCCTCCGCAACTTTTACAGGCAAGTGCCGCATTCTCAAAAGAAAGTTGCGGCGGTGTAGCGTAAATAGGCCGGCGTAAGCCCGCCCAATTCAAATGTGATAGATGTGGGCGTGTGTTATGTAAATTTTAGGTGACCCCACGTAAATGGCGCTTTTTATGAACGGCACATGCGCCGTCCGTGAAAGTATCCCAGTGCGCATGCTCCAAATTAACCCGCAAGAAGCCAATGCTTTCGACGTGAACGTAAATGACGCCCAGCCCTATTCGCGGACGACTTACACAAACGACGTAAAATTTAAAAAATTTGACGTGGGAACGACATCCATACTTAACATTGGTATGCCTCATGTACGCCTCATATAGCAGGGGTAACTTTACGCCGGGAAAAGCCTAACGTAAACGGCGTATCTGTACTGTGTCGGCCGGGCGTACGTTCGTGATTTCGCGTATCTAGCTGATTTACATATTTCTAGGCGTAAATCAGCGTACATGCCCCTAGCGGCCAGCGTAAATATGCAGTTAAGATCCGACGGCGTAAGAAACTAATATCTATGCGTAACTAATTGTAAGAATCAGGCGCATAGATACGACGGCTCGGACTCAGAGTTACGACGGCGTATCTGGAGATACGCCGTCGTAACTCGTACGAGAATCCGGGCCTTTTTCTTTAAATGGACTCTGGCCCAGATTCTCAAAGGCGTTACGACGGCGCAACACCATTTGCACCGTCATAAGTCCTAATCTAGCCCCGGGTATCTATGCGACTGATTCTTAGAATCAGTTATGCATAGATACCCATTAGATCTGACAGGCGTAAGGCTCTTACGCTGTCAGATCTTAAATGCAATTTTTTTCCTGCCGCTAGGTGTCGCCGACGTCGTTTTCCCCGTCGCTTATGTAAATTAGCAAATTACAACGATTCCCGAACGTACGCGCGTTCTCGACGCAGAGAATTTACGTCGTTTCCGTAGCCTTTGCGACGCGTAAAGTTGCCCCTGGGTCTTTGGAGGCGCAGCCAATGTTAAGTATGGCCGTCGATCCGGCGTAAAAATTTAAAAATCTACTCTGTTTGCGTAAGACGTCCGTGAATGGCGCTGGACGTCATTTACGTTAACGTCTAAGCAAATGACGTTGGTGCGACGTCATTTAGCGCAATGCACGTCGGGTAATTTACCCGACGGAGCATGCGCAGTACGCTCGGCGCGGGAACGCGCCTAATTTAAATGGTGCCCGCCCCATTTGAATTGGGCGGGCTTGCGCCGAGCGCTTTTACGATACACCGCCGCAAGTTTACAGGTAAGTGTTCTGAGAATCAGGCACTAACGCTGTAAACCTGCGGCGGTGTAACGTAAATCACATACGTTACGCTGCCCAGGAGCAACGTACTTCTATGAGAATCTGGGCCTCTATGTTTTGAATCAGTTTTATATTATAATTTAGTTTATGATGATATATTGATATCAATTGTTTGCACATATGGGTTATATATTAATTAATATGATTTATGTAGATATATGAATTTGTATTACATTAATTGATCTTTATTATACAGTATTTACATTATTTGAAGCACTTCCTTAGTATTTATTTTTTTATTTTTTTATATTTGATGTTTGGGATTTGAGGACAGAAGCTTTCATGTAAATTTTTAGTTTTGAGTGGGCGCAGTGTAATTGTTTTTAATATCATTTATAACCCTGTTATACGTGACTCAGTTAGACATTAGAAGCCGACATTGTACAGGCCTAGTAATGTCCAGGAAGCCAATCTATGGCAATGATTGTTAGCATTGATGGGTGGAAGAAATCTGAATTTAATACGCTTTTACTGTATTTCGCTCTTGTTCATAAACAAATACCGCCATATTGGTGATAAGGAAGGAAGGAGGCGGTAAATAAGACCTCCTCCATGTTGGAGTAAATTGTTGATTGTGTTGGAAGTGTAATTATTGTGTGGCATCTTTGAGACAATTCGACATCAAATGTTATCTTTAACCACTTCAATACCGGGCACTTTCACCCCCTTCCTGCCCAAGCCATTTTTCAGCTTTCAGCGCTGTCACATTTTGAATGACAATTGCGCGGTCATGCAACGCTGTACCCAAATGAAATGTATATACATTTTCCCTCACAAATAGAGCTTTCTTTTGGTGGTATTTGATCACCTCTGCGGTTTTTATTTCTTGCGCTATAAACAAAATAAGAGGGACAAGTTTGAAAAAAAACACAATGGGCCAGATTCACAAAGGACTTACGACGGCGTATCTCCAGATACGCCGTCGTAAGTCTGAATGTGAGGCGTAGTATCTCGGCGCCTGATTCAAAGAATCAGATACGCCAGAATTTGTCTAAGATACGACTGACGTAAGTCTCTTACGCCGTTGTATCTTAGGTGCATATTTACGCTGGCCGCTAGGGGCGCTTCCTTATATTTCCGCGTTGAATATGCAAATGAGCTAGATATGCCGGTTCACGAACGTACTTGCGCCCGGCGTATTAAAATACACTGTTTCCATAAGGCGTACGACCGGCGTAACTTTACCCCTCATAAAGCAGGGGTAAGTCATGTTAAGGTATGGACGTCGGAAACATCGGAACAGCGTCGTATTTTACGTTGTTTGCGTAAGTCGTCCGTGAATGGGGATGGGCGTAGGTTACGTTCACGTCGACTAAACATTGAGTCGGCGTAACTTTGGGGGAAAATTTGACGTGATACTGAGCATGTGCGTGCATGCGCCGTTCGTTAGGCGCGTCATTTACGTGGGGTCACGATTTATTTCCATACAACACGCCCCCTACCAGCCTACTTTGAATTAAGCGGGCTTACGCCGGCCCATTTACGCTACGCCGCCGTAACTTAGGCGCAAGTTCTTTATGAATACGCCATTTACGCTATGCCCGCACAAAGATACGCCCTCCTACGTGAATCTGGGTCAATATTGTTTACTTTTTGCTATAATAAATATCCTTTTTTCTTTTTAAAAAAACACATTTTTCCCTCAGTTTAGGCTGATATGTATTCTTCTACATATTTTTGGTAAAAAAAATCTCAATTAGGGTATATTGATTGGTTTGCGCAAAAGTACAAAATAGGGGATAGATTAATAGCATTTTTTTAATTTAATTTTTTACTAGTAATGGCGGCGATCTGCGATTTTTATCGTGACTATCGGTTGAGAAAGTCAATGTAAGTTAGACATGTGCACGATGAAAAAATCTGTTTCGTTTCGATTCGTTATTTAATTAAATTAGTTTAGTTAAGTTTGTTACATTCATTTCTTTTCGTTTTCGGGATTCATTTCGCATTCGAAAAAAATTCTACCGCATTCGAAAAAACTCTACCGCATTCGAAAAAAATTATCAAATTCAAAATAATGCTACCTCATTTAAACAAAACTATATATAACCATTTCCTAAAATTCGAAATTCGTATAGAATGAAATCAAATTTGAATAGAAAAGATTAAAATACTAGAAAAGAATAGTATAGAAAAACAATAGCACAGAACAGAAAAAAAATATTTACATATCTCTCTCTATATATATATATATATATATATAGCATCTTCTGAAATTCGACTTTCGTATAGAATGAAATCGAATTCCAATAGAAAAGATTAGAATAGAATAGAAAATAATAGAAAAGAAAAGCATAGAAAAACAATAGAACAGAATAGAAAACAAATATAATATATTCTATTCTAATCTTTTCTATTCCAATTCGATTTCATTCTATATGAAATTCGAATTTTGGAAAATGATTATATGTAATAAAAATTTGGATGTGGTAGTATTTTCTAATTTAGTAGATTTTTTTTCAAATGTGGTAGAATTTTTTCGAATGCAGTAGATTTTTTCTAATCGAATTACATTTTTAAAATTTGATCGACTTTTTAGGAATTCGGTCAAAAGATTTTCAAATTCTAGTATGAAACTAATATTTTATAATCTTTTCTATTCAAATTCGATTTCATTCAATAAGAAATTCGAATTTTGTATAAATGAATTCAAATTCGAATAGAAAAGATTAGAATGGAATAGAAAAGAAAAACAAGAGAATAGAATAAAATATAATATATATTATAATTGATTCTATTCTGTTCTATTGTTTTTCTATTCTTTTATATTTTAGTTTCCATAAATTTTAATTATTTTCCAATCTATTCTAGAATTCAAATTTATACTATTCGAATTTCGGAAGACTGTCATGTTTTATTTTATTGCATTCTATTAACTTCTATTCTATTCTTTTTGAATCTATTGCTTTATTGTTTTATATTATATTTTATTGTAGTTTTTAGAAAATCGATTTCTATTTTTTCAAATTTGATTCAAATTTGTTTTTAAAATCGATTCGAATTCGAATTTCATTTGCGTTTTTTCGAATTTGTTTAAATTCGTTAATTTTGTAATTCGGAAATTCGGATGCATACGAATTTCCGAATAATGAAAAATTTGTCCGAATCCGAATTCGTAACGAAACGAAATGCACATGTCTAATGTAAGTGAATGGAGCCGTCTAAGGCCTCGTATACACACGATAGGTTAAACAGAGGACAACGGTCTGATGGACCGTTTTCATCGGTCAAAACCGATCGTGTGTGGGCCCCATAGGTTATTTAACCATCAGTTAAAAAAAGCCAACTTGCTTTAAATTTAACCGATGGATTCCTAACCGATAGGTCAAAGCCGATTGTTAGTAGGCACAACCATCGGTTAAAAATCCACGCATGCTCAGAATCAAGTCGACGCATGCTTGGAAGCATTGAACTTCATTTTTTTCAGCACGTTGTTGTGTTTTACGTCACCGCGTTCTGAGACGATCGGTTGTTTAACCGATGGTGTGTGGGCGCGACGGACCATCAGTCAGCTTCATCGGTTAACCGATGACAACGGTCCTTCAGACCATTCTTATCGGATGGACTGATCGTGTGTACGAGGCTTTAATGTACACTTGGGTAAGCCTACGTCATCCGCCTGGGTGACCAGCTTGTATATCTATCCTGCTGGTTGGTGGGAACCACTTTATTGCTATAGCTAATGGTCTCTGAGCCGGGCCCCTGACCATGACATGGGATTTCAAATTCCCGGACCAGCTGTGTATCCCTGACAGTTCAGCATCCCCATAGGTAAGTACAGCGGTCGCCAGGAGGAGTGGGGGGGAGGGTGTAAGTTCATGTTTTCAATTTTTCTGGTGAACTAACACAGAGCCGGTTCACACAGGGGCGACTTGGGATCGGACTTGAAGTCGCCCAAAGTGGCGCGGTTGAGAAAGTCAATGTAAGTGAATGAGAGCCGTCTTAATGTACACTACTGAAGTCGCTCTGACTTCAGAAAAGGTTCCTGTACTACTTCAATCCGAACCTCTAGGCGACTTGTAGGCAACTTGTACCCATTGATTTCAATGGAAGTCGGATCCCCTGTCTTAACTGAAGCAACAAAACAGGAAGAGACAATTGTTTTCTCAGGCAAACCCCTCCCTCCCACAGAGCTAATTGTTGTTTGATTGGCCACTAGAAAGCCTCCTGTCCTGGAAGCGACTTGAAGTTGCCTTGTAAGTTGCCCCAAGTCGTGCTGTGGTGCGCGCTCAGGTCGTTTTCAGGCGGCCTCTCAAAAGTAGCTGCCAGAGTATCGCCCCTGTGTGAACCGACTCTTAGGTACATCCAGAACTGATATTTGATATACCATATTTATCGGCATATAACACGCGCTGGCGTATAACACGCACCCAAAGCTTAGAAGGGAAGTTTAAGGAAAAAAAAAAGTTTAGGAGGGAAGTTTAACCACTTGCTTACTGTGCACATTTTCCCCCTTCCTGCCCAGGCGAAATTTCAGCTTCCGGCACTACGTCGCTTTAACTGATTGAATCAATTGCACGGTCGTGCGACGTGGCTCCCAAACAAAATTGACGTCTTTTTTTCCCCACAAATAGAGCTTTCTTTTGGTGGTATTTGATCGCCCGTGCGGTTTTTATTTTTTGTGCTATAAGCAAAAAACAAAAAAAGAGCGTCAATTTTGAAAAAAAAACAATATTTTTTACTTTTTGCTATAATAAATGTCCAATTAAAAAAAAAAAAATTCTCAGTTTAGGCCGATACGTATTCTTCTACATATTTTTGGCAAAAAAAAAATCTCAATAAGCGTATAGTGACTGGTTTGCGCAAAAGTTATAGTGCCTACAAAATAGGGGACATAATTATGATTTATTTTTTATTTATTTTTTCTAGTAATGGCGGCGATCTGCGATTTTTTTTATTGGGACTGCGACATTATGGCGGACTCATCGGACACTTTTGACACATTTTTGGGACCATTCACATTTATACAGAGAACAGTGCTATAAATATGCACTGATACTGTATAAATGTGACTGGCAGGGAAGGGGTTAACACTAGGGGGCGAGGAAGGGGTTAATTGTGTAGCCTAGTGAGTGATTGTAACTGCAGGGGCAGGGGACTGACTGGGGAGGTGACTGATCTGTGTCCCTATGTACAAGGGACACAGCATCGGTCTCCTCTCCCTGACAGGACGTGGATCTCTGTGTTTACACACAGAGATCCACGGTCCTGCTCAGTTACTGGGCAATCGCGGGCGCCCGACGGGCATCGTGGCCGCCGGGCACGTGTATCGTGTTCCCAGTAACGCGGCGGGTCTGCGCGCGCTCCCCCTAGCAGCTTTAAAAGACGAGGACATGATATGACGTCCTGTCAGAACAACTGAGCTACTATGCCGCCGTCAATTGACGGCGGCTGGTAGATAAGTGGTTAAGGGAAAAAAAAATTACATTTTAAATTCCTATCAATGCAGCCTTATCAGTGTCCATCTGCAACCTTGCCCAGGATCCATCTGCAGCCTTGCACAGAGTCCATCTGCAGCCTTTTAAGTGTCCATCTGCACCTTGCTCAAAATTGCAGCATTATGTATTTTTAAATTTAGCGCCCCTGAGATACACAGAGCCAGATTTCCTGTGTATTCGGCTCCTCTCACAGTCCTGCCCAGTCCCACCCCTTGGTCCGGCTCCTATGACGGACACAACAGCGGTCCAATGGCGGGACATAAAGGCTAGGAGGCGGGACAGGGCGTGACTGCGAGCGGAGCCGAGCCTAGCCGAGTACACAGTACACTCGGCTCAGCTCAGTCTATGTCGGCGGCGCTCCTCTTGCCCTCAGAGACAGCGGGGATCGGCGTATAACACGCACCCACGATTTCCCCCTGATTTTAAGGGGAAAAAAGTGAGTGTTATACGCCAATAAATACGGAATTTACATTACACTCCCAACTTCTCCACATAGCTTTTCCACCGCTAAAATGTTACAACTTTGCAGAAAAGATGCTTGTGGCTGTTCTATCAGAGTTGCAACAAATTCATATACAACCTACAGACACCTATATGAATCTGTTGCAAGTTCCTTTTTTCGCACTACCACAAGAGAGATTTTTAATGAGTATCTAGGATACTCTTTATGAATTTCATAGTGCTTTAGCAATCCAAATGTCATCCAGTTAATGTTCAGGTCTAGTTTAATGCGTTGACTGGTTCTCGGGTGCCTACGGGATTTTCATGTCTGTCTTTAGTGCTTGGGTTAGGTTTGTTTCCCAACAGGGTGCAAGCAACGATCAATGAATCATAGTAAAGAAGAAGTGTACCATAATTAGAACTCACCACAGCATGGGACTCTTCCGTCTGCAATGTCAAGGGTAAAATTCAAGCTTTATTGGGAAGATCTGTATAGCACAGGGGCTCAGTCTTTTGATGCATTTCAGACCACTACGGACCTTCCTTCATAACTAAAGATCCATAATTTTTTGAACTACATCAAAAAGGTCTGTCTGTTTACATCCTTAAAATAAAATTTTCATTTAATCCTGGCATGCTGCTTACATCTCTGTAAGAGGTTCAGGTGATAGAGCAAGCCTAGGGGTAGTATGTCAGTCCACACAGTAGCAATGGATTAAAGCTACATTCCAGGGAAACAGGTAAAACACAGAGAAAACACATATAAGGAAGCTAAATTAACTTCCAAAGGATTTGTATTTCTGTCTATCCAGTCGTGAGATTTTTACAACCCTGCCACAAAGCACAGCCCCATCTGGCAGTGGAGGGATCCAATCTTTCTAGGCTGCCCTTTCTTGACATGCCTACTGGGCTAATTGTGAAATTTGTCACATACACGTTAGAAATCTGCATTTGTTTGCTCGAAAATTATTTAATACCCCCAAACATTATGGGCCAGATCCACGAACGAATTACGCCGGCGTATCTATTGATATGCTGCGTAATTTCAAAGTTCCCGCGTCATATCTTTGTTTTGTATCCACAAAACAATATACGACGGAATGAGGGATCGATCCTACAGGCGTACGTCTTAGTACGCCGTCGGATCGTAGGCGCATTTTCCCGGCAGCCGCTAGGTGGCATTTCCGTCGAATTCCACGTCAAGTATGCAAATTAGCTAGATACGGCGATCCACGAACGTACGTCCGGGAGGCACATTTTTTTACATCGTTTGCGTTCGGCTTTTTCCGGCGTATAGTTACCCCTGCTATATGAGGCGTATCCTATGTTAAGTATGGCCGTCGTTCCCGCGTGGAATTTTGAATTTTTTACGTCGTTTGCGTAAGTCGTTCGCGAATAGGGATTTGCGTAGAATGACGTCACCGTCGTAAACATTGGCTTTTTCCGGTTTAATTTTGAACATGCGCACTGGGATACCCCCACGGACGGAGCATGCGCAGTTGAAAAAAAACATAATTTACATTGCGTCACAACGTATTTACATAAAACACACCCCCATCACATCCATTTTAATTGCGCCCCCTTACGCCGCCAAAGATACACTACGCCGCCGTAACTTACAGCGCACATTCTTTGAGGATACCAAAAAAAAAAGTAAGTTACGGCGGCGTAGTATATCTTAGATACGCTACGCCCAACGCAAATATGCGCCGATGTACGTGGATCTGCCCCTATATATTTTCTGAAAGAGGAAGCTCTGGAGAGAAATATGATGGCTGTTTATTATGCCATACAATATTTGCATAGCGGTTTATTAAATGCCAATTTTCAGGAAACAATACACTTTAATGAAATTCAGTGCACAAAAACACAATAAAATACAAACTTTTTGTGTACAATATAAAAGATGATGTTGCACCAAGTAAATAGATACCTAATATGTCACACTTTGCATATGGCCATGGAATGGTGACAAACTATAGTACAATAAATAGCACCAATTTAATATTAGTGTACAAGCTAATAATTAATCATGTAAATAGTGTCAAAATCACTTAACTCCCCCCTGGCAGTATTCCCGAGTCTGGCTCGGGGTGGAATTTCAGAACCAATAGCGGTAACCCTGAGCCAGACTCGGGATCTCCTAACAGCATCCACAGGCAGGGAATTACTTACCTTGGGCCATATCCTCAAAAGGGATACGCCGGCGTAAGCCGTCGTATCCCTGGTTCTAACTTTGGAACTGATCCACAGAATCAGTTTTCCAAAGTTAGGCAGAAGATCCGACATGTGTAAGGGACTTACACTGTCAGATCTTAGGATGCAGTACCGCATCCGCCGCTGGGGGCATTTCGAGTCGAAATGCCTCTTCTGGTATGCAAATTAGCACTTAGGGCGATCCACAAAGCTTTTCAGCTTTGTTTTTTCGCCGTAAGTTTTAGTTTGCAAGTGTAAAATTAGGGCTGCTTTTACAAAGTGTAAAGTTAGTAACACCATGTAAAAGCACATTCAAGCGACGGCATTTGGTATGCATTCCTGAGGGAGAACTCCACAGCAATTTGTAAAATCAAAACCGGCATGGGTTCCCCCCCAGGAGCATGCCAGGCCCTTAGGTCTGGTATGGGTTGTAAGGAGACCCCCCCTACGCCGAAAAATCGACGTAGGGGGTCCCCCTACAATCCATACCAGACCCGTATCCAAAGCACGCTACCCGGCCGGCCAGGAATGGGAGTGGGGACGAGCGAGCGCCCCCCCTCCTGAGCCGTACCAGGCCGCATGCCCTCAACATGGGGGGGTTGGGTGCTCTGGGGCAGGGGGGCGCACTGCGGGCCCCCCCACCCCAGAGCACCCTGTCCCCATGTTGATGAGGACAGGACCTCTTCCCGACAACCCTGGCCGTTGGTTGTCGGGGTCTGCGGGCGGGGGCTTATCGGAATCTGGGAGTCCCCTCAAATAAGGGGGACCCCAGATACCGGCCCCCCACCCTAAGTGAATGGATATGGGGTACATCGTACCCCTACCCATTCACCTGGAGGCAAAGTGATAGTTATTAAACACACGACACAAGGGTTTTTAAAATCATTTATTAGTCTGCTCCGGAGGCCCCCCCTGTCTTCTTTATTAGCTCTAATACCAGGGGGGGCTTCTTCTTCCGCTCTCCGGGGGGGTCTTCTCCGCTCTCCAGGGGGGGCTTCTTCTTCCGCTCTCCGGGGGTCTTCTTCCGCTCTCCGGGGGGGGGGTCTTCTCCGCTCTCCGGGGGTCTTCTTCTATCTTCGCCGCTCTCCGCTGTTGACTCGGCGCACCCCGGTTCTTCTCCAGCTGTCCGGTGCCTTCTCCTTCAGCGCTGGCTGCCTGCTATCTTCGTGGGTTAGCTCAATTACTAGCAGGCAGCAAGCGCGGTCTTCTGTGACGTCATCTTCTTCTCTTCTCTTCTTCTCCCTTCTTCCGATGTTGACCCGACGCCTCTTCTCGCTGCAATGATGGAAGCGCGCCTTGCATCCCATTTATATAGGCCTCACCGTCCCATCATGCTCCGGTAGGTACCCACGTGGTACCCACGAAGATAGCAGGCAGCCAGCGCTGAAGGAGAAGGCACCGGACAGCTTGAGAAGAACCGGGGTGCGCCGAGTCAACAGCGGAGAGCGGCGAAGATAGAAGAAGACCCCCGGAGAGCGGAGAAGACCCCCCCCGGAGAGCGGAAGAAGAAGCCCCCCCCGGAGAGCGGAGAAGACCCCCCCGGAGAGCGGAAGATGAAGCCCCCCCTGGTATTAGAGCTAATAAAGAAGACAGGGAGGGCCTCCGGAGCAGACTAATAAATGATTTTAAAAACCCTTGTGTCATGTGTTTAATAACTATCACTTTGCCTCCAGGTGAATGGGTAGGGGTACGATGTACCCCATATCCATTCACTTAGGGTGGGGGGCCGGTATATGGGGGCCCCCTTATTTGAGGGGACTCCCAGATTCCGATAAGCCCCCACCCGCAGACCCCGACAACCAACGGCCAGGGTTGTCGGGAAGAGGTCCTGTCCTCATCAACATGGGGACAGGGTGCTCTGGGGTGGGGGGGCCCGCAGTGCGCCCTCCTGCCCCAGAGCACCCAACCCCCCCATGTTGAGGGCATGCGGCCTGGTACGGCTCAGGAGGGGGGGGGCGCTCGCTCGTCCCCACTCCCATTCCTGGCCGGCCGGGTAGCGTGCTTTGGATACGGGTCTGGTATGGATTGTAGGGGGACCCCCTACGTCGATTTTTCGGCGTAGGGGGGGTCTCCTTACAACCCATACCAGACCTAAGGGCCTGGTATGCTCCTGGGGGGGGAACCCATGCCGGTTTTTTATTTGAAAATTGGCATGGAGTTCTCCCTCTCAGGAATGCATGCCGAGCGACGCTGTCAAATTTTTAAAAACATTTTTTTTCCCGACGCAACTTTTTTTACCCGGCGCGATCCACAAAACTCGGCGTAACGTAACTTTGCGCATGCGCAGTACGGCCGGCGCGGGAGCGCGCCTCATTTAAATGGGACTCACCCCATTTGAATAGGAACGCCTTGCGCCGGCCTGATTTAAGTTACACAGCCTGAAATTTCTAGGTAAGTGCTTTGTGGATCGGGCACTTAGGTAGAAATTTTAAGGCAGTGTAACTTAAATGGGATTTTTTAAGTTGCGCCAGGTTTTTGTGGATATGCCCCCTTGTTCCTGGATCCTGCGATGCCTCTCCGCTGTGTGATCGAGCGGTGTCCTTGCTTGATTCACACAGTGCCTGTGTGCCGCGGAGCTCTGTTCCCTGCGACGTTACGACGCACAGGGGCGGAGATCGGCGCCAAATTAAAAAAACTAAATAAACACATTACATACAGTATACTGAAATCTTATAGATTACAGTACTGTATGAAAAAAATACACCCCCCCTTGTCCCTAGTGGTCTGCCCAGTGTTCTGCATGTACTTTTATATAATAAAAACTGTTCTTTCTGCCTGGAAACTGTAGATTGTCCATAGAAACCAAAAAGTGTCCCTTTATGTCAAAAGTGGTTTTAGAGCAGCTAGAAAACAATAATAAACAATAATAAATTATAATCACTTGCAGAATATGAGCGATAGCGATTTGTGGGGAAATTTGTCATCAAAAAATAAAAGTAATGACAGCAACAATTCTGCAACTGAGCAAATTTCAGTGTTTTTGATTTGATTACATTATTGAATAGATTTATTATTATTATTATATTATTATTTGTAATAATTATTTATAGTTATTTATTATATTATAATTTATGATTTTGTTTTTCAAATTTTATTATACCCGGGATGTCTACTAGACTCTTGTTTGGACAGATTTAAGTGAGTTATTCCTAAGAATTGCAGGCCTACAATATAAAACGCCAAACTTCCATGCAAAATAATGGTACCGCTTTCAGCACCTAAAATCTGACATAATCATACTGCCAGGGAGGTTAAATGTTACATAAAAATATATCAACAAATCAATAAAATGAAAAGACAAAAAACAAAAACAAAATTAAAATTAAAATGTGCAAAATGTTGTGCGTGTAATAGACAGTCCTTAAAGTGGTTGTTAAGCCACTATAGCAGGCGTCTCCAAACTTTCTAAGCAAACGGACAGTTTATTGTCAGACTTAAGGGGGGCCAGACTGTGGCCAGCAGAAGTGGAAATTTTCCTGAAATTGGTGGGAGTAAACATCACATTTGGTTTTAGGTGGAGGAACCGTGCCCTATCGTTGGTATCATTGGGAGGAATAGTGCTGGTGTCAATGGGAGAAATGGTGCCCCATTGCCACTGTCAGTTGGCAGAATAGTGTCTCATATCAGTGGGAGGAATAATGCACCAAGGGCCAGATAAAGGCAAGCAAAGGGCCGCCCCCCGGGCCACAGTTTGGAGACCCCTGCACTATACTATAAGCATGCCACCCCCTATGTTAAATAACATTATGTGTCCCTGTGCTGTATAAATAAAATGCAGATTTCTACCTACAGTATATCAGAGCATCTCCTGCCGCTCACGTGACTCAAGTGGATTTATGCAGCAAGAAAATAGAGGAAGAAAAAGAGTGAAAGCAAGAAGAAGAAGAAGGGAGGGAATCGGGTGCCCCAGGGTTTCTCGGCTGTGTCTCATAGAACCATCACAGTTCTAAGAAGTGGGAGGTAATTTGAGGAAAATGGTGGTCTAACCAGGGTTGCCAAATCCATCCCTCAGGATCACCATCAATCTTTCGTTTATAAGCTTTCAGTGGACTCAATGTTTAACCTCTTCAAAACCTAGAAGTGGTGTTTTCCATGACCACACTATTGTTTGCCTCATTGCCCTAAAGATATGAGTAATTAGGGTACGTTCCCCATGGTAAACATCTGTGATACATTTTTGCAGAAGTACTTCCCATGGGTCTTTCCGTAACTTTACTTGGAGGACTGTATTGACCAGCATGTATACCCTAATCCATAACCTCCGAACCTTGGGGTAGGTCCACCATATGGGTTTCATGTCACCCAAATTTAGACAACCTTTAAAGCAGTTGGACGGGTATTACGGTAGACATTTTGTGATCCTAGTTGTGTAAAGTACCAATGTTTTTGAGAGTCAAAATATTGCGGGAGGATTTAAACAAGGCCTTTAAACATTTTACGCCAGTCTTCAGGTTGTTGGTCAGAGCCAAGGTCTTTCACCCACGTATCACAGTATAAGTATTTTTCAGCCTAGAGGAATATAACAAAGAAATCAGACTATCCCTTCCTCCCAACCCCCTGTACCCATACTGCCAACTGATACCTTTTTCTTTTCTGGTGAGGTGAACTAAGACCTTCCATCCAGGTCCCTTATCGATGACTTGCTCAACTGAGACCCTCCATCCAGGTCCCTTTTTGATGCCTTTTCTGTCTCCACTCGTTCAGTGCTACATGTTATGTCATGGATATGCAATAAAGTCTGGCAGCTTACCTGTCTCCATGTGTTGATTAGAGGCATGACTCTCTTCCTGGCTGTCTTTATCACCTTCCTCCCTGTATGGCTCCACCCCAGGCCATCACAGGAAGCCTATATTAACTGTTGCACTGCAGGTCTGCAGTGCTGTTCAACTTTGTTTGTAGCTTGAGTTCTGAGTTCCTGTCTGCCGTGTGATACGTTAACCTTTCTGTGTACCGATTTGGCTCGTCCCTGACTACTCCTGTTTGCCTGTGACCCTGATCTTTTGGCCTATCCCTTGGTTACCCTAGTCTGCCTGTTCCCCCGACCTCGGCTTACCCATCACTATCGCTTGTCCTGGTTGCTGCTTCCCCTCTCTCCCTCCGGAGCGTGACCTAGGGGATCCCAGGGGTCGCGACCTGGATCAAGCTGCAGCGAAGGCCATACTCACCACTAGAGGCTCTGGTGAACGCAAAGCTGGGTCTTATACTCCGTGCCCTGGGGAATCTTGCGCTCATGTTTCCTCTCTGATTGCAGCAGCCGGCTATAGGGTTCACTACCCTGCGGTGCATCCCTGACCCCAACGGGGTGCACTTGTCACCTGGCCACAGGTGACCTGACATGTTAACCATCAGTCTGACATCAGATATCTTCTGGATTCCAAGGACCTCAGCGATGTGGACACCTTGAAAAATGACCATGGAAAAAAAAGCGAGTAGAAGACCTGGCACTGGTTGTTCTTATGACTTTGGATAATTAAAAACTAGGATTTGGAGAGTTTTGTTAGGTAACCCAGCAATTTTTGTTAACCCAGGGAGGAGACAGAGAGGGGGGTTTACATTTATCATGGAGTTGGTCTTTAAGGGCTTAAACGTGGGGAAATTAGCATGTAGACACCCAACTGTTCTTCAGTCCAACTGTTATGAAACTGGGAGATGTGCATCCCACATCTATCGTGGCTTTGTTAAAAGCAAGAGTCATATTTATGCGTGTCAGAGTTCCTTTTATTTTGAGCATCTTTTAGTTTTTGCCAGTTAGACTTCTAAGTTTACTACAGTTTTTATGTGTCGTCACAATCAGAAGATGCATCTTTATAATTGGTTGAATTTTTTTCCCCCTTGCTATAAATTCACGCTGAAGAAGTTTCCAATCAAAGTTGGAACTCATAAACTACGTAAGAAGCAGAAACACATTAACGTTACATAATGTTCAAGAACGAATGCCGTTTACCTACTTCGCTTTCCTTGGCATTACTCATTTCAGAAGTTGTAAAAGAAAGAACACTCGTTATTTCCTGTTACGATCAACATGAACTAATTAAAAGAAATAAAATTTTCTTGTTATAGATGTATCATGGCATACATTATGACACATTTATTGCTTTACATAATTTGAAGTGACACCGAACAAAAGATTGCATTATTTTCCAAATCGTAAAATAAAAAAAAAAGAGAAAGGAATCTAATTTTATGAGGGATGCAACAACTGTCCTTCGAATAGGAAAAAGAAAAGTGGAGAATGCTACATGACTTCATAATGATCTTTGTTCTGGAAACATTTCAAAACTAAAAACGAAAAAATGTATGCAATTATAAAAATATGACTACCAAAACTTGATATTTACTTAAACTAGAATATTGTGCTTGATCATGAACTGAGTCATTTTGATAGAAGTTGCATTTCTGTTGTGCAGTCATTTTATGAGCGGGTAATGCGAAAACCAAGAAATATAGTAGGTGTTGTGTACTTTTGATGAGCAAACATTGACGGAAATGGAGAATAATGACTTTAAGGTAGAGCGGGCATGGATGAAAATGGAAAAGAATGGCGATAGAGGGGAAAAGTTATGGATGAAGGTAGAGGATAATGATTCCAATAAGAACGTGACTGAGAATTAATGGAAGAGGCACACGCCTATAATGGATGGTAGGCATGGATGGCAGTGGAGGAGAATGATCAGGGAAAAAAATGAACCAGGAAGAAATAGAAGGATACTGACCAGATAGGGGCTTGATAAAAGCGTTGGATAGACATGGAATTTGAGGACGACAGTGAAATACTGAGCATAAAATGATTAGTGAGCATACGATGAGATGACAAAAGCAAGCCTGCTGTCATTACAGCATTAAAAGGCTAATTTTCAATTATGACTAAAGAATATCTTCAAAGGTGTTGTAAAGTTGAAAAAACACCTTGCAATCTCGGGCCCCCCCAGCCCCCCCCCCCCAGCCCCCCCCCCGTTTTACTTACCTAAGCCACGAAACTCCGTGGGCTTGTTCCCACAATGGTTTCCCCCAACTTGAGGCAGCTTGTCATTGGAGATTGATAGCAGCGCAGCCATTGGGTCCCGCTGCTGTCAATAAAATCAACGACACAGCGCGCCAGGGGCGGGGCCGAGTGATACAGTCGGCGGGTATAGCCGACGGCTGTATCATGGGAGCGTGCCCACAAGCTAACCCCCTTGAGAGAGCGCTTCTCAAGAAGGGGTTTAGCTCTTTCGGGGAGGAGCCCAGACAGCTGGCGAGGGACCCCAGAAGACCAGGATTGGGGCCACTCTGTGCAAAACTAACTGCACAGTGGAGGTAAGTATGACATATTTGTTATTTAAAAAAAATATATACCGTATTTATCGGGGTATACCACGCCCCGGCGTATAACGTGCACCCCTAGCTTAGCAAGGTAAAAAAGAAAAAAAAAACTTACATTTTTGCCCTGCGTCCATTGGCGGCCTTGTCGGGCGTCCGTCTGTGGCCTTGTGGGTGTCCATCTGCGGCTTCCTTGCGCGGGGTACGTCTGCGGCTTTGGAGGTGTCCGTCTGCGGCCTCCATCCAGGTGTCTGCCTCCGTCCAGCGTGTCCGTCTGCAGCCTCCATCCAGGTGAGTGTGTCCGCTGTTCGTTTTTTGATTTTGGCGCGAGACAAGAGGAGCCGGATTTCCTGTGTGTTCGGCTTGTCTCGGCTTCAATCGCGTGGCTGCGGGCGGAGCCGAGCGTGGCCGAGCCTAGCCGAGTGCACAGTACGCTCGGCTCGGCTCTAGGCTGCGGCGGGCAGAGCCAAGCGTGGCCGAGCCTATCCAAGTGCGCAGTACACTCGGCTCGGCTCTCGGAGACACAGCGGGGATCGGCGTATATCGCGCACCCATGATTTTCCCCTGATTTTAAGGGGGAAAAAGTACGCCATATACGCCAATAAATACGGTTTATACCTTTACAGCCCCTTTAACACTGACAAAAACCTACAGTACTTAAAAAAAAAAACACATTTAACATTGACAAAAACCTTCCAACATAAAGAATGTAATATACAATATGATGAAATATATCACCCTGGACAGCCAATATTTATACTACCTATTTTTTTTCCTTTTTAATCATATAACTGTATCTGTCAATTACAATATTAAACAGAAGCACACTATTAGCTCTCAATCACACTGGCACTGTCAAACCTGAATTTATATTCATTTAGAGGGCATATCTCAACACAAATGAATGCATGTAATGATTTTATTAGTGGTGCCATTTACACTGCTTGTTTAACTGTGTTTAGGTGGTTAGTTGAGCTGCATTTAGAAAAAAATAGAATCGTGTGCATCCATGTGTGTAAACACGTGTAAAGAAGGAACATTTAAACTCAGGAAAAAATTATCTGGGAAGCATTAAAAATGTTTATATTTCTCAGATGACATCTTCTGCATTTAGAAAACGTAAAAACGGGCATGCCAGTGCAATTGAGACCTTATCTTTTGGCTACAATTTCATTAGCATGCTAAATAGATTTATTTTGTGAATGAACTTCTAGTCTGCATGACAGTCAGTTATGGAAGTCACATTATCAGACACAGGGCTGGTGCAAGGATTTTTGACACCCTAGGCAAAACCTAGGCGCCCCCTTGGCTTCACCCCCTTTGCCCTGCCCATGTATACCCCACCTTTTTAATGAAGCACACATTAAATACATCCCACCATCACCCATGAAATGCAGCCTACCAGTGCCCATCAATGAATGTTTGCTTACTTCCATTCAGGAGTCAGGACACAGACACAGTCCTCCACCACCGCTGCTCCCCCTTGGCTCCACCCCTGACTCCACCCCATTTGCCCTTCTCATGTATACAGCTCCTTTTTAATGAAGTGCCCATCAAATGCAGCCTCACCAGTGCCTATCAAATGTAGCCTCACTTTCACCCATCAATGCAGCCTACCAGCGCCCATCAATGCAACTTATCAGTGCCCATCAATGAATGTTTGCTTGATTCCGTTCATTTAGGAGTTGGGACACAGACACAGTCCTCCGCCACCACTGTGCCTCTGACACAGGCAGCTGCCTGCTGAAGCTGAGACTAAGATGCTCGCTGCAGAGAGAAGAAAGTAGGAACACCAGTGGCCGGGCGCCGTAGGCAGGAGCGTGCCCTAGGCGGCTGCCTAGTTTGTCTAGTGGTAGCACTGGCCCTGCTCAGACACCATACTGAATGATTTCTGATTGCTGGTGGATTCCTTTGGCTGCTGACTTTGACTAATTTACTATGCCTTGTTTTGCACGCTGTCTCTGTGTAGGTGGCCAGTGCTTTGCTTCCTCATGCTAAATCTGCTCTCCTGATGATGGGATATTGATCAAGAAGTAAAGGTACCAAAAGCACAGATCTACAGAATAATTGATGCAGAAACAGGAAGATCTGCAGGTTCCTCTATTACACTACAGGTTCTCAGGTACACTTTTCTCTCCAGCAAGGAGAACAGTGGTCACTACAGTAGTGGCATCACCAAATTTCACTTCCAAACTGGTAAGACTAGCAGTCAGAGCGAGCAGTGCTTTAGAATTCTCACTGTAGATTTACAGCTATGGGCCTCAGGAAGGGCACTGCTAGTTTTCAGGAAGAAATCAGGATATTTTTTTTTTTTTAGGCCAAAATTCACATTTCTAGATATTACATATAAGATAGCAAATTTTCCACTTTTGAGTTCAGTTCTACATGAATTAAGAAAATCCTGACAATCCACATTTTTTTTCATAGACATGTGCACAACAAAAATGTTTTTATTTTTTTTTTGTTTCATTTCGTCTCGTTCCGTAGATTCGTAAAGATTTGTAATTTCGTAAGAAGCAAGTTTTCCTATTCGGACCTGTTCGTATTTCTTAAGACGCAAGTTTTCCTATTCGGACCTGTTCGTATTTCTTAAGACGCAAGTTTTTCTATTCGGACCTGTTCGTATTTCTTAAGACGCAAGTTTTCCTATTCTGACCCGTTCGTATTTTCGTAACAGTTTTATTTTCGTTTGTACTGAATGATTCGTAATTCTGTCTAATTTATTTTCGTTGATTCGAAATTCGTAATTTTGTTAGATAATAATTTTCGTTTAATCGATTCGTAATTTTGTACTTTCGTAAATACATCGCAACACGTGGCTAATCTATATTAAGATAGACTTTCTCTTAAGCCCCGTACACACGGTCATACTTTTTGCCAACAAACTTCAAAATGAGCGCTTTCCAAAAAATCCGACCGTGTGTATGCTCTATCGGACAAACTTTTTCGGTTTCAAATGTCTGACCAACTCCCTTCGGACAAAAATCCACAGAAAAGTTTGTTTGAAGTCCGATCGTGTGTACGAGGCTTTACACTGTACAATGTGACTCACTAACTACACTGCCCAGTGCCCATTCAAAAGAACGATTTGAGTACACAAATTTACGAACAGACAAAGAAACAGATTTACAAAACACACAAATGAAAATACGAATGAAAATACGAACAGACAAAGGATTTAAAATACGGAATGCAAATCGTTCGTTATAGATGTCATTTTCGTTCTTTTGCTGTTCCGGTGTTTCGTATTGTGGTGAGATTGTGCAATCGTACGTTCGTATTTTCGCTTGTTCGTTATTTTGCTTATTCGTAATTCCGTAATTTTCGTATTTTGGTTCCTTCAGCTTTTCGGATGTTCGAATTGATCCGAATGTAAGAATACTAACAAATTCGTACGAAAGTCGATTCGTTACGAACGGGAACGCACATGTCTACTTATTCATGATTAATTATTTTGAAAAGGACTTAAGCAATCAATTCAATATGATTGCCAAGAACTAGCATTTTCAGAAGGTGAGGTTATACATGATAGCCTTCATACTTCCTCCCTAGAGGTTTTCTTTTTAAGTATTTTTTCATTTGCTCCTAAAAACACACATTCATTCAAATTGTAACTTACAAATTAATATGCAAATTAATCTATATTGCTATTGTTTCGAAAACTATCCCAAGTAAAGCTGTATATTATATCATCTAAAAATACTCCAGTCTCTTCAAGAAGCAAAGGCTCTAGCTGTACATTATTTTTAGTATTTGATATATCAAGCTGGAATTTTATTTAGCAGCTCCTGTTCTATATAAAACCATTTTTCCTTTGGGAAAAATAATTTATAGAGCATTACATTGATAATTCCTCTGGAAATCAATATTTTGATCGATTTTGAAGAACACCTTATACTTCTAAATTTGTAATTGTTTCATTAGATTTATGTTGGCTTCTTTCTTCTCCAGTGTGAGTAGTTATAAAATGCACTATAACAGCATTGTTTTATTTTTCCCTTTGCTGTTGTAGATATTAAGAAATGGTTCTTTAAAGTTATTTTTGTTATTGGTCTTCATGTTGTCAGAGAGAAACTGTTAGGAATGATGATTGTATCCCCGGTCTTTTATACGATTCTGCCTTCGCCTCTTTTTCCTTTTTTATCTCACGGGGCCCTTCTATTAGGTTTAAACAATCTCACGCCGACTGAAAGTGGTAACAAAGCCACATAGCGTTGAGTCTGCTGACACAAAATGTTAAAACTGATCTCCCGTTGTAAATAAATAAATAAATAAATAACTGTACGTAGCACTAAACCCCAAAGGGGCCACCGGAAATATATTGGGTTCCCCTTACCCGTTCAGAGGCTGTCCATTCCCAACAGCACAACAACAAATACAGGCTATAGTCTAGGGGCTGGATTCAGACTACATATTTTTGGTAAAAAATATTGCAATAAGCGTTTATTGATTGGTTTGCACAAAAGTTATAGCGTCTACAAAATGGGGGATAGTTTTATCGCATCTTTATTAATAATTATTTTTTACTAGTAATGGCGGCGATCTGCGATTTTTATCGTTTTTGGGACCATTGTAATTTTTACAGTGATCAGTGCTTTAAAAATGCACTGGTTACTGTAAAAATGACACTGGCAGTGAAGGGCTTAACCATTAGGTGGCGCTGTATTGGTTAAGTGTTCCCTAAGGAGTGATTCTTACTGTAGGGGGGCGTGGCTTGCTGTAACACATCACTGATCGTGTTCCCGATGACAGGGAACACGATCAGACAGTGTCACTAGGCAGAATGGGGAGATGTTGTGTTTACACTAACATCTCCCCATTCTACCTCTCCGTGAGATGATCGCGGGTATGCCCGCGGCAATCAAATCCGCGGAACCTGTGGGCGCGCTCACAGAGATTGCGGCACACGCCCACAACAACCGCTTCTTAAAGGGGACGTACAGGTACGTCCTTCTGCCTGCCCGTGCCATGCTGCAGATGTATATCTGCGTGCGGCGGGCGGCAAGCGGTTAAACAAAAATTCAGGGAGGATGGTTTAGGGTGCCGGAAACCCTGGGAGGTTGACCCAAATATCTTATAATACCATAAATCTTAGAAGACAGCTTCTTGAAAAAATATTCAGTATTAGGCCCTAGAGTAGCACCTTTAAAAATAATGCTAAATAAAGAGGGAACAGCCAGCCTAAGACCCTATGATAGCAGTCACAGTCCTTAAAGGGGTTGTAAAGGTAAATGTTTTTTCACCTTAATGCATCCTATGCATTAAGGTGAAAAAACATCCGAAGGTACCGGCCCCCTCCGAACCCCCGTTTTACTTACCTCACCCCTCGAAAGTCCCGCGCGCTTCCCTGTGATCCTCTTTGGTTCCCAGCCTAGCCGTTGATTGGCTAGGCTGGACGGATTGATAGCAGCGCAGCCATTGGCTGGCACTACTGTCAATCACATCCGATGACGCGTGTATCTATTCATAGCCACTGAGGCCACCCCCTATTCAGGCGTCCGGCCACTTTTATGATGCCGGGCGCCTGAATTACAGTGGCAGGGGTGTTTTATGAAGCACCTGATGAAGAGCATTGGTCTAGGAGCCCACCCAGGTGTGTTAGAAAAGAAAATGGATATTTGATTTATTAACACTGAACCGCCTCTCCACCAATCATGAAGCGTGGGTCTAATACCCATCACCTGATTGGCTGAAAGGGTAGGCGCTCCTATTGGATACCTTGCAGGAAGAAAAAAGAAAAGCATGGAGGACACAGCTTGCCGCTGCCTGACCCGCTGCCTGCCCCAAAGTTCGCTGCCATCACCTGCTGCCTGACCCACCACCAAGATGGGGTAAGTGCCGTTCAGACAGCGATCGGTCGGGTGGGGGGGTCACAGTGGCTGCATTTGATGAGCACAGTGGCTGCATTTGATGGACACAGTGGCTGCATTTGATGATGGCACAGTGGCTGCGTTTGATGGCACAGTGGCTGCATTTCATGGACACAAGGGATGCCATTGATGGCAGAGTGGCTGCATTTGATGGGCACCGGGGCTGCATTTTATATGCACAGTGGCTACAATTGATGGCACAGTGGCTGCATTTGATGAGCACAGTGGCTGCATTTGATGGGCACAGTGGCTGCAATTGATGGCACAGTGACTGCATTTGATTGACACAGTGGCTGCAATTAATGGCACAGTGGCTGCAATTGATGGGCACAGTGGCTGCATTTGATATGCACAGTGGCTGAAATTGATGTCACAGTGGCTGAAATTGATGGGCACAGTGGCTTCAATTAATGGCATAGTGACTGCAATTGATGGGCACAGTGGCTGCATTTGATGGGCACAGTAGCTGCAATTGATGTCACAGTGGCTGCATTTGATGGTCACAGTGGCTGCATTTCATGGCACTGTGGCTGCATTTGATGGGCACAGTGGCTGCAATTGATGGCACAGTGGCTGCAATTGATGGCACAGTGGCTGCAATTAATGGCACTGTGGCTGCAATTAATGGCACAGTGGCTGCATTTGATGGCACATTGAGGCTGCAATAGATTCATTTTTCTGAATTGTTCAGTTTGTTTGCGCCCCCCACCAGCCGCCACTGTTTGATCCCCTTTTCCCCCTGATACCTATACTTACCTTGCCTTCTCTCTTCCCCATCCCTTTAGACAGTCAGAGGAAATGGAAAAAGCCCTGTAAGATCCAATTTGGTCTGATCTGACACTTACACTGGGCTGCAGACCTTCTTATCATCTGAAAACAACAGCACATGGGCCTGAAAATAATGTCTGCACATGCGCTGGGAGTGAAAATGAGTGAATTTCATGAATGCTTATACTTGGAAATACCAGGTATGTCACTTTGCCCAGACAGACGAATTGTACTCACAGTAAAGCCCTTTGCTCTGAGTCCATTGATTTAAATGTCTTAAGAAGCTATCCTATAGATTAAATGTATTTTATTTTTTTATTATATGGGGCAGTGCCGGCCAAAGACATTGTGCTGCCTGGGACCAAGAATGAAATGCTGCCCCCCCCCCCCAGAAAAAAAATCACGCCAACCAAAAGGCCCCCACATTCATTATTTTATATCATGATAAATAAAGGGGACCCGTCATGGCTCTATACATGTATAAAGGAGTATAAAGAGGACCTGTCATGGCTCTATACATGTATAAAGAGGACCTGTCATTACTCTTTACATGTAAAGGAATATCAAGAGGACCTGTCATGGCTCTATAAATGTATATAGGACTATAAAGAGTACTTGACATGGCTCTATACATGTATAAAGGAGTATAACGAGGGCCTGTCATGGCTCTATAGATGTATAAAGAGAACCTGTCATGGCTCTATACATGTATAAAGAAGTATAAAGAGGACCTGTCATGGCTCTATACATGTATATAGAGGACCTGTCGAGACTCTTTACATGTAAAGGAATATAAAGAGGACCTGCCATGGCTCTATAAATGTATATAGGAGTATAAAGAGGACCTGTCATGGCTCTATACATGTATAAAGGAGTATAACGAGGGCCTGTCATGGCTCTATAGATGTATAAAGAGGACCTGTCATGGCTCTATACATGTATCCAGGAGTATAAAGGGACCTGTGAATTGCCGGCGGCCACAATGTCTTTTGCGCAAACTAATCAATGTACGCTAATTGTGGGTTTTTTTGGTATCAAAAATATGTAGAATAATACATATTGGCCTAAACTGAAGAAAATAGTTTATTTTTCTAAATTTTGGGGATATTTATTATAGCAAAAAGTTAAAAAATATATATATTTATAGCACAAAAAATAAAAACCGCAGAGGTGATCAAATATCACCAAAAGAAAGCTCTATTTGTGGGGAAAAAAGGACATCAATTTTATTTGGCTAGCGGAGCTGGCGGAACGGGCTGGCGGGCATCAGTATGCTGCCCCCCTAAAAGTGCTGCCTGGTACCCATGGTACCACCCGGTCCCATCATAGGGCCGGCCCTGATACGGGGTGTTTAATGTAAATCGATAGAATTGATGCTTCAAATTCCCTACGCTGATGTCTTTTACCTGCTCTGTCACTGAATTCTAATGTAACTATTTGCACCTTTAAAACCCTCTGCGAACATTGTACATGTATCATGTCCCTTAATAGATGTCTGTTATTACAATTACCCAGACAATTATGCACAACCACAAATGAATAGAACATTTTGGACGATAAATATTGGAGATTCGTGACTCTTTTCAGCCCTCCAAGATTTATATCAACATGATCAATATAATCAGCATGCTTATCTTTTATACATACAATTTAACAAGCCAGGCAGCAGGCCAATCAGTGTATATTACTAGGAACAGTGCTATAATTAGGAGATTTATTTTGTATTTTCTCTCTCATCCGCCAGCTTTTCCAACATATTGGTTTTCAATTCTTCTCCCCAAGCAGATTTGTTTTTTTTAATACAACCTCTGATTTGATATAGAAGTCAGATTTGTCGGCATGCAAAGGGACTAATTATATAAATGAATTTGTTTTTCAGTAACTCTCAGCAGCATGAGTAAGCGTTCTGTTTTGGTGATAAAATATCTGTTTGTTTGCTCACTTGTTTAGGTAGAAGGTATCGGGTAGTACAGTATGTGTTGTATTATTTTTATTACTTCCATGTTGATTATGGTGGTTAGGTAAAGGAAAATTCTGGACAGCCGCATTCAAAAAATTAGCATTTATTTGTAAAAAGATATCAAAAATACATGCCGCAGCAGAATATAGAACATAATAGCTGACGCGTTTCACACTTTCAACAGTGCTTATTCATAGCTATGATTAAGCACTGTTGAAAGTGTAAAACGCGTCAGTTATTCTGTCCTATATTCTGCTATGGCATGTATTTTTAATATCGTTTTACAAATAAAGGCTAATTTTTGGAGTGCGGCTGTCCAGAACTCTCCCTTCCCTAATTGCTATATGCATTTCCTGCACTTGCTGCTTCAACTCTGAGGAGAGGTTTATTTTCATTGATCTACCTGGAGTGTTAATCCCCCCCCCTTTCTCTTCTGTTCCTTGATTATGGTGGTGCTGAGGATACAGATTAGTAGTAGTACTGGTAGCGGAGGGTGTAACAGTGGTGGCCGCAACTGTAGTATCAGTAGCAGTGGAAGTAAAAGAAGTAGTAGCAACAGTAATAATAGTAATAGAGGAAGCTGTAGTAGAAGTACAGTAGTAGTAGAAGTGCAAGGGCTGTACCAAAAGTACAGTACAAAAGTACATTTCCCATGATGCTCAACAACACTGCAGAGTGCATAAGCATTATGGGAAATGTAGTTCCAAAACATCTGGGGTGCCAAGGTTCACCATTATTGGTCTACAGGCGGGGGGTGGGAATGTGTTATTCAAAGAGGAACTTTACTCCCCTCCCCCAATCCCCTTCACCTGGTATGTTAGGTTCTCTTAATAGAGAATCCTTCTCTGCTCAGTGTGGACTGAGAACTAGGGATGAGCCCGATGTTCGAGTCAAACGTAGTTCATTTCCTCTGACTGGCTAAAGTTCGACTCGAACATCGGGTGTTCACCTGTTCACCGAATAGCGAACAATTTGGGGTGTTCGCCGCAAATTCGAAAGCCGTAGAACACCCTTTAAAAGTCTATAGGAGAAATCAAAAGTGCTAATTTTAAAGGTTAATATGCAAGTTATTGTCATAAAAAGTGTTTTGGGACCTGGGTCCTGCCCTAGGGGACATGTATCAATGCATTTTTCCGAGAGTAGTGATTTGAATAATGCTTAAAGTGAAACAATAAAAGTGAAATATTCCTTTAAATTTCGTACCTGGGGGGGGGGGGGTGTCTATAGTATGTCTGTAAAGTGGCACATTTCCCGTGTTTAGAACAGTCCCTGCACAAAATAACAAAATAACAAAATAACATTTCTAAAGGAAAATAAGTCATTTAAAACTACTCGCGGCTATAATGAATTGTCGGGTACCGGCAATACAGATAAAAGTCATTGAAAAAAACGGCATGGGTCCCCCCCAGTTCATTACCAGGCCCTTTGGGTCTGGTATGAATATTAAGTGGAACCCCGAACCAAAATCTAAAAAAAAAATGTGTGGGGTCCCCCCAAATTCCATACCAGGCCCTTCATGTCTGGTATGGATATTAAGGGGAACCCTGCGACAATTTTTGTTTGAAATGGTGTAGGGGTCCCCCTCAAAATCCATACCCTTAAGGTCTGATATGGATTTTAAGGGGAACCCTGTGCCAAAATAAAAAAAATGGTATGGGGTTCCCCCCAAAAATCCATTCCAGACCCTTATCCGAGCATGCAACCTGGCAGGCCGCAGGAAAAGAGGGGGGATGAGAGAGCGCCCCCCTTCTGCATGATTGGCAGCTGGCCTAGCCTCTCAATGCACTGCTGCAAGCCTGAGCCAGCCACTCCCACTCAAGCCCAGTACTTCAGCGAGCACTGGAGGAGCAGAGTGGAGAGCGTTGCCTGACAATCACCGCCTCTCTGCTCAGCGTGGACTCAAGAACAGTGGTCATGTGATTGCTCAGTTCTTGGGCTTAGAGTTGGCAGTGGACAGCTGCAGCATCAGACCGAGAATCACCAAAGCTTTCTTGGCCTTACTTCTCTTGTGAATCACAGGAACGCACTTATTTGTGCAACCCTGTCACCCAGAATTGGCTCCGAGCTTTGGAAGGATCCTAAAGGATGTGTTAACCAAAAAGGAACTTTACTCCCCTCCCCCAATCTCCTTCACCTGATATGCTAGGTTCTCTTAAAAGAGAAGTATGACCAAAGCTCACTTGGCCTTACTTCTCTTGTGGATCACAGGAACGCACTTATTTGTGCTGCCCTGTGACCCAGAAATGGCTACGTCCTTTGGAAGGATCCCAACAATAATACCGGGATCCACCGGGATTGGCAGCTGGCCTAGCCTCTCAATGCACTGCTGCAAGCCTGAGCCAGCAGCTTCCACTTCAGCGAGCACTGGAGGAGCAGAGCGGAGAGCGTTACCTGACAATCACCCCTCTCTGCTCAGCGTGGACTGAGAACTGTCCAAGAACAGTGGTCATGTTATTGCTCAGTTCTTGGGCTTAGAGTTGGCAGGGGACAGCTGCAGTTTGAGACCAAGAAGTACTGAGATCACCAAAGCTTTCTTGGCCTTACTTCTCTTGTGGATCACAGGAATGCACTTATGTGTGCTGCCCTGTGACCCATAAATGGCTCCGGGCTTTGGAAGGATCCCAACAATAATGCCAGGATCAACCCAAATGCATGATTGGCAGGTGGCCAAGGGGACAGCTGCAGTATCAGACCAACGTTGCTGCAGGGAGTTGAGTATGTATGTTTCTATTTTCGTATTTCATCACTTCTCACTTAAAGTGTTACTAGACCCAGTAATACGGAAATAGTTAATATGCCCCCCCCCCCCCCCCACAGTGCCCACAGCTTATAAATCTTTTTTTTTGCATTAAAATACTGCCTCTATATACCTTTTTGGCTGATCTGTATACCACGGTCACATGATAAACTGCAGGGTCTGCCTGAGTACTGAGTGTTCGGGTAGGAGGAGATTTCCACTATAGCCTGTGTCCTCATGCTGTTATAGAAGGCGGCTCATCAATCAATCAAGATGTGACATCCCACCCACTGTGTTTTTTAGTTACTGGTCATGGAGGAAGCGGGAGGGACAGGGCTGTCATTTAGGATCTGTATACATGCCCACATGTGTGATGTCAATATCATATGACCTGGCTAGCTCTGATCAACAAGGAAATGTTCTCTCTAGCAATAGTGATCAAACCGAGCGTGTTAAGCAGCAGTACTATCCTAGCTGTGTCTTATATGGCCTTGCCAAGAGAGACCCTGCAGGAGGGGGAGGATCTGTCCATACAAGACCAAAGAGTCTTTTTACACAATGCAAAGGTTTTACCCCTTAAGTTCCACAGTGAGTATAACAAGCACATACAGACAGATTTTGTTTCTGTTATAAAATGTTGTAAATAAGTATGTTTTCTCCTTCACTGATGGGCACTAATGAGGTTGCAATGACGGGCACTGATAAAGCGGTACTGATGGGCACTGATGAGGTGGCATTAATGAGGTGGCACTGATATGCGACACTGATGGGCACTGATAGGTGGCACTGATATGAACCACTGATGAGCACTCATAGTCAGCACAGATGGGCACTCATAGGTGGCACTGATGTTCACTGATAGGCGACACTGATGGGCACTAAAAGGCTGCACTGATGGGTATTTATGGGTGACACTGATGGGCATGGATGGGTACTGATAGGTGGCACTGAAGAATACTGATGGGTGGCACTGATGGACATTGATAGATGGCACTTATAGGCATCACTGATGATGCACTGACAGGCATTAGTGATGGGCACTAATTGGCACTCTTTGTGGGCACTGATTGGCACCATGTGTGGGCATTTATTGGCATCCCTGGTTGCAATGTGTGGCTTACCTGGTGGTCATCATTGGTGGCCATCCCTGGTGGTCCTGGTGGCATCCCTGGTGATCCTGGGTGGGCATCCTCGGGGGGCTGTGCTGATCATCAATCAGCGCAAACCCTCCCCTGTCAGGAGAGCAGCCAATTGGCTCTCCTGTACTCGCGTCTGTCAGACGCGAGTGAGGAAAAGATGATACATGACTGAGGAGTGAGGAAAAGCTGATTGGACACAGCCGACCACGTGATAAAGAGTCTCCGTCAGATACTCTTTACCTAGATCAGAGTTGCGGTGTGTCAGACTGACACGCCGCAACAACAATCGCCTTGCTGCATGCCCCCGCGGGCGCACTGTGGCTTGTTATGCTGATCACGTCACATGACTTCTGTCAGGATGACAGAACCACTTTGCCGACGTCATATTGCTATATGGCAGGTGGCAAGTGGTCAAACTTGTAAACAAAAAGTTCCAGAAAAGGCCTGATCTTCAAGTGGTTACAACATTGTCAACTTAATGTTACATTGACTATTTAGAACAAATGATTTAAAAATGTGACAGTTTTCCTCGTGAAGGTTTCCAATACAAGTAAGAAAGAGCGCAGTTCAAAGGCTTTGACTAATTACTTTATGTGTGTAAAAAAAAAAAGCAGCATATTGAATAGGTAATGTTCACAAAAAGGTATGCAAAAAAGAGAGCCATTCATCTTCAAAGCAGTCTGATTTCCTGTGATGTTCAAGGTAGCGTAAGGTTCCTCCAGAAAGCGTTATCCCAGCAGACAGTGTCACTAAGTAAATGTGATAAAGTGTCCTCGATTTTAGGTTTTTCTAATGAGTCCCACATGCTTTAATGAATAACTCCAATCTAATTACATCTCAGGATATTGTAGAAAAGGGATTGGCATGGACTAAAAACCCAATTTTAACATTGTAACTTTATCTTACTATGAGTGGTAGAACAATGACGGGAGGAATATGGAAGCGGACAAAAAAAATAAAAAATCAGAGACACTTTCACTTACTTTGCCCAGTGATACTTACCTTTCCTTCACAGTACTAAATAAATAAAGTGAAGCCCCCCCCCTGCAAAAAAATAAAAGTCAGCAGCTACCCATACTGTAGCTGCTGACTTTTAATTTTAGAACGCTTACCTGTCCTGGAGTCCAGAGCACCCCAGCCAATGATGTATCCTGGCCTAGGCCAACAAGCCCCAGGCCTAGGGCAGCACTTTGCTGGGGGGCAGTACTGCAGGAGTCCCCGCTGGCTTGCGTTACACTGTTAGTGTAGCGCCAGTCCTAAGGGTCAGACTGGGCTAAGAGGCAAATTAGTTTAGCGCCCCCATAAAACAGCCGCACTGCTATGGGTATGCGGGCGGGCGGCATTCCGCAACTGTGGGGGGGGGGGCGGCGCTGCTTTTAATTTTGACTGTCCTATCATCCTGGACCACAAACCTTCCTCACAGCGCTATATGTTTTCTGCTGCACCATTGGCATGATTATATCTTCTTAGTCCTCTCCATAAAATTATCAGAAATGTGTGCTTAAAGTAGAACTATAGGCAACACTTTTCATTTTGGATAGAGTAAGGGAGTAAGGGAGGGTTATCAGTTAAAGGGGTCTTCCAGATTCTGATAAGCCCCCTGCCCGCATACCCCCACAACCACCGGGCAAGGGTTCTGGGGATGAGACCCTTGTCCCCATCAACATGGGGACAAGGTTCTTTGGGGGGCACCCCAAAGCACCCTCCCAATGTTGAGGGCATGTGGCCTGATGCGGTACAGGAGAGGGGGGGGCGCACTCTGTCCCCCCCCTCTTTTCTGCGGCCTGCCAGGTCAACGTGCTCGGATAAGGGGTCTGGTGTGGATTTTAGGGGAAACTCCACGCCATTTTTTTTTTACATTTGGGGTGGAGTTCCCCTTAAAACCCACACCAGACCTGAAGGGTCTGGTTTTGAATATTTAGGGGGAACCCCACGGCATTTTTTTTTAATTGAAGGCGGGGTTCCCCTTAATATCCATATCAGACCTAAAGGGTCTGGTTATTGAATTTGCGGGGACCTCCGCGCATTTTTTTTTTTACTAAAAGTCTGTGTCTCATTGACTTCAATGGGGTTCGGAGTTCGGGTTCGGGTTCCCGAACCGGAACTTTTTTTTTAAAGTTCGGGTTCGGGTCCGAACCCGAACATCCAGGTGTCCGCTCAACTCTAACCATCACACTTTATACCTTAGGTAAATAACAGGGATGACCTTTTTTATATAAATATTCTCTGTCTTCTTTGTTTGCTAACTGTATCCTTTTTGTTATCAAATTTCCCTATAATATATCCACTCGAGCACAAACTTTGTATCTTTATTCCGCTTCTTGAGAAGATAACACCATAAACCATTAAGAAAACACTTGTCTTTATATTATAATACATGTCTGAATTCAGGGAGAAATTATCTGGAAAGACATTGTAGAAAAATAATTCATTCCTTTACGAAAAGCCGGAGAACATTCTGATAACTTGAAAACATTTGAATACAGAACATGATATTACAAGATTCGGGAAAGACAAAGTGTAACATTTGTTGTTTGATGGTCCACTGGAAATCATCAGAAATTCGGATAGCAAATACAACTTCTTTTTAACTTTCGGTCTTTCCACTCTTCCTCATCAATATTCTCTTCTTTCCTCTCAAAGAAATATTTTTTCTTTGGCTACTGACAGTTTGCATTCCAGTCCTATCCCCCCAAAGCTTGTGCTATGTGTTTCTGTCATTCATTACATTGCCTGGTGCAGAGTATCGGCTTTTAATGTTGTTTTTAAAGACAAGTCTTAATTACAATACATAACGGTATCGGCAACTACAGGACACTTGTATGTTCGCAATATTAATGCTGACCTCCAGGCTGGTGTAAAAGGCAGCTCTGTATTCATTAATACATCATTAATGTGGAACAGGACTCAAGAGTGAAGATTTGCTATGTGATAAAGAAAGTTTGGAAAAGTTCATGAAAAATCTACTTTTAGTCTGCTATTCCTCGTGAAAAATAGCAGTGAACTTTCTGGTATGGGAATATGCATGGATGAGCCAATGGTTCAGTCCAAACCTAACTTGCCCTAACGATGCCCCTGTAGACGCCCTATTGGATCGAAATGCGGCGGGCCATGCATTTTGCTCCCAATATTGCTTTTAATACTTATGAATTGTGATCACCTTTTTTTATAATATATTATATTTTATTATGTACAGTATATTGTTTTTTTCATTGAAACTTCTTTATGACCTACACCATTGGAGCCCCCATTTTTTTCTTCTCTTTACATGAATTTGTGGAAGATAAGGTTTTTCTGAGTCTTCTCCAGTTGGTTTCCAGTACCCATGCCAGGGTTCTCACTTACCTGAACCAGATCATGTTTGGATGCTTGGAGGATCTTTTATGATTGCCATACCCAAGGTTTACTAGGATCTTCAGTATTGGAGTAGTCGGTGGCCGATGAACATCTGGTCTTCCTGCCCTTTCCTGGGTTGACGACATCTGACTATCTAGGAGGTAGACTCCATTTCCTTCTGGACTTCGGGTGACATCTCTGTGGGACATTCCAAGCTCGATCGATCCACTGTCGTACGGCATTTGGGTCCAACAGTTGCGGTAAGTGCATATGTATTCCACCTCATATTTGAAGATTTCTGTTGGGAAGTTCCTCTCCATCTCATGACATCTTCATCGTTTTATTGTTTATGGACACTACATTACATTGTTGTTTATATTGTTCACTTTATTGATTTTAATTTCACATTTTGTTGTGGTGCAGTTTTTGCTATTACGTCCTTTTAGGTAGATTCAGTAAGATTGCCACAACTTTGCGGCGGCGTAGCTTAAGGAATTTAAGCTACGCCACCGTAAGTTAGCGAGGCAAGTACATGATTCACACTGTACTTGCCTGCTAAGTTACGGCGGCGTAGCCTAAAGCGGCGGGCGTAAGGGCGCCTAATTCAAATGTGTTTGAGGGTGGCGTGTTTTATGTTAATAGTGCTTGACCTTACCTTTTTTTCAAACTGCGCAAGGCGCCGGGCGCCTACATTTCCCAGTGTGCAGTGCGGCTAAGTGCGCCGCACGGGCCTATTGATTTTGACGTGGACGTAAACAACGTAAAACCCGATTCACGGACGACTTACGCAAACGACGTAAAAATTTCGAATTTCGATGTGGGAACGGCAGCCATACTTAACATTACTATTCCAATAGTGCCTAGCTCTAACTTTAGGCGGCCTATCTCTAACGTAAACGGCGTAAAAGTACTGCGTCGGCCGGGCGTACGTTCGTGAATCAGCGTATCTACTCATTTACATATTCTACGCCGACCGCAATGGAAGCGCCACCTAGTGGCCATCCGAAATATTGCAATCTAAGATAGGACGGCGCAAGCCGTCGTATCTTAGATATGTTTAAGCGTATCTCTGTTTGAGCATACACTTAAACATAAGTCGGCGTAGATTCTGAGTTAGGTCGGCTTATCTACTGATAAGCCGGCCTAACTCTTACTGAATCTACCTATTTGTGTCACAATATATGGTCACACCCCATTAGGTGTATACAGCCATTTCTTTTTGGCTCACACGTAGCGCTACATTACCATCCACATTTGTCTGAGTTTTGTCACATTCCTGTGTAGCTGCTTCACTCCCGTATAGGGTTCATTCTTTGTTACACTTATTTTTGTTTTTGGGTAGCGCACATATTTTTTCCCTTTACATCAAACCTAACTTCGGACTGAATGTTGGGTGTTGGTCAAACGCCAGACATTTGCCCCTCTGCTTATCGGGGGCCGAGCATTATACAATGCTGTGAAAAAGTGTTTGCCCCTTGCTTATTTTTTTGCATATTTCTCACACTTAAATGAGATCATCAAACTGATTTTAATATTGCACAAAGATAACCCGAAAAAATCCAAGATGCAGTTTTTAAATTATTATTTAAAGGGGCTGTAAAGGTAAAAGTTTTTTCACCTTGATGCATTCTATGCATTAAGGTGAAAAAACTTCTGACTATAACGAGCCCCCCCCCCCCCCGGCCCCCCGCTATACTTAACTGACCCCTCGAAAGTCCCACGCTCGGCCCCCGACATCCTCTTCACCGCTCAGCCTGGCCGTTGATTGGCTAGAGCAGAAGGATTGAACGCAGCAAAGCCATTGGCTAGCGCTGCTGTCAATCACATCCAATGGCACGGCGCACCGAGGGGCAGGGCCGAGTGATACATTGAGTGGCTATCACAGGGAGCACGCCAACAAGGACTCCACACAATGCGAGGGAGCTCGCATGACTGTGTGGAGTTCTTGCGGGGAGGACCAGAGACAGCCGCCGAGGGACCCCAAAAGACGTGGATAGGGGCCACACTGTGCAAAACAAGCTGCACAGTGGAGGTAAGTATAACATGTTTGTTATTTTTTTTTATTTAAATTTTCCTTTACAAACCCTTTAATTTATTAAGGGAAAAAAGCTGTTCAAACCTGTCTGGCCCTATGTGAAAAAGTAATTTCCCATTCCCATGCTAAATCATGAATGAACGGTGATTAACCATAATTTTTTGGAAAGCTGAGTTAAATTTCACGTGCCTCACCCAGGCCTCCTTACTGCCAGGCCTGCTGAATCAAGAAATTAAGTAAATAGAATCTGTCTGACAAAGTGAAGCACGCTAACAGATCCCAATAAGCCACACATCATGCCACAATGTAAAAAAAAAATCAATAACAGATTAGAAACAAAGTAATGTACATGTATCGGTCTAGGATGAGTTTCAAAATAATTTCTAAGGCTTTGGAACTCCAGTAAACCATGGCTAGAGCCATTATCCACAAATGGAGATAACATGGAACAGTGGTGAACCTTCCCAGGATTGGCCGGTCTACAAAAATTACTCCAAGAGCATAAAGACGACTCATCCAGGAGGTCATAAAAGAATCCAGGACAACATCTAAAGAACTGCAGGCCTCACTTGCCTCAGGTAAGATCAGTGTTCATGATTCAACAATAAGAAAGACTGGGCAAAAATGGCGTCCATGGGAGTTCCAAGGCCAAAGCCACTGCTGACTAAAAAGAACACATTTACCAAAAAACATCTTGATTATACCGGATTCTTAAATATAATGTAACATATCAAATGCAAGTAACAATAAGGAGTTGGGACCTTCCGTTTTAAAAGTAGCCAAGCATCACACTGCCCTCCTACTGTACACCACACACAACATTGTAGAATGCACACCTGCAGCTGTAAATGGTCTCCTAAAGTGGTATTAATGGCATTAAAAAGGCCCCCACTGCGAGCCAACGCCATAATATTCTAGTATGCACCAGGTACTAGCAAATTACGGTAGACTTATTTAGCTAAAACTCTCAGTCTGAGGGTGTGCTGTCATGGCTGCCAGGGCTTCCACCTTCACCTGGTCTTCCTTCAGGGTCCACGCACTCAGGCAGTTTGAATGGAGCACATGTGCACAGGGCCGGCGCTAGGTCAGTGTGTGAAAGACAGTCTCACTGTCTGTCTCGTCCACCTTGGCTATGCGGCGGTGAAGTGTAGAGAAGGGAGTGGAGCTCTGCAGCCACACTGGCAGTGTGTGTGATAGGTTCTCTCTCATGTCACGCTGCCTCATGGGCCCCTCCTCTCTTCTTGTCCATCCCCATTTGCTTGTGACATCATCTGGGATGGACAAGAAGAGAGGAGAGGCCGCCGGGGCAGCATGACATGAGAGAGAACTTATCACAGATGCTTCCTGCATACTGCCAGGTAAACGCTGTGCCCTAATGTGCTCCAATATGCCCCGATGTGCTCCAATATGCCCCAATGTGCTCCAATATGCCCCGATGTGCTCCAATATGCCCCGATGTGCTCCAATATGCCCTGATGTGGCCTGGTGTGCTGTACCCTGATGTGCTGTGCCCTGATGTTCACTGTGCCCTGATGTGCACTGTACCCTGATGTGTTGTGCCCTGTGCGCGCTATGGGGGGGGCGTCAAAATGCACCTTCGCCTGAGTTGGCAAAAATCCTTGCACCGGCCCTGCAAGTGCTTGATTGCAGTTGTTGCCACCAATGGGGGGCACAACCAGTTATTAGGTTTAGGGGGCAATTACTTTTCACATAAAGCCAGGCAGGTTTGGACAGCTTTTTTGCCTTAATAAATGAAACCATCATTTAAAAACTGCATTTTGTATTTACTTGCGTTATCTTTGTTTAATAAAAAAAATTTGAGTCATTTAAGTGTGACAAATATGCCCAAAAATGTATAAAAAAATCAGTAAGGGGGCAAATGCTTTTTCATAGAATTGTATATAAAGGAACACCGGAGGGTGTGATCTAAGTGCAGTAGAATTTAGCCTTTGTCGGTAAAAAAGAGAATACTTTGTAGTAGAAATGCAAAGCCCCTATCCGGTAGTCTAAAGCTGTCTTCTGATAGTAATCCTACAGGATACAGCATAGTCCATTCCAAGAAGTGGATGCATCCGCCGGCTCAGGTATACATAGAAGCTGGAGAGCCAACATGACAATGTGGGAACTGACCCTGAAAAGCCAGATGCTGGTGGGTATAAAGGAAAAATAGCTACGCGTTTCAAGGCAGTACTGGCTCTTTCTCAAGACTTTTTTAATCCCCGTTGTACCCAAAGTGGATGACATGATTTGTTTTCAGCTGGGATTTTGTACTTGGTGTATGGTTGGGGTGCCCAAACTTTTGAAGAGCGGGGGCCACTTCGACTTGGTAACTGGTCGTGGGCTACAATGAGCGGAGTGGGTGGATGGCAGCCCACTCTATAGAGCCCACTGAACTCTTTTTTTTTGTGGATCGGATTGGAGGTAGGCATTTGTAAACATTTACATCTGCCACTCCTTAAAGGTAAATGGAGGGTCCAATTGGGTCGGACTGACCATGTGAAAGAGGCCTAAGGTTGCTTTCACACTAATGCACTGTTGTTTACCCGCATAGCAGGTTCACCTGTGGTTTTCCTGCAGGTTAGCTGCACTTTACCATAGACTTCTATTATATCCTGTAGGCGTGGTGCACGTTCAGAAAGCACACCAAACATGCAGGTAATAGAAGCAGTGCCGCCATCAGGGGGTTACAGTTATTACACCTGTAAGGGGCCCGATGGTCCCCAGGGCCCCTTACAGGCCTGGCTGGCCCCCCTCACGTTTTTATTTTTTTTATTTATTTATTTTTTGCATTACACCTGTAAGGGGCCCAATGGTCCCCAGGACCCCTTAATGTCCGGCCACCCCCCCTCCCATTTTTTTTGTATTACACCTGTAAGTGGCCGATGGTCCCCATTATTTTTTTCGTCAGCAACCCCCCCTCCCTGGTTCTCTGCTACTCTGCACCTGCGGATCAGTTGAAAGCAGCCCAGTAACCACTGCGGAACAGATATGGCCATATATGCACTGTGATTTTAGTAATAAACGTACCTTTAATAACAGTATTCTATTCCATCCCAGAGCAGGAGCTCGTGGGCCGCATCAGAGGGCTCCGTGGGCCACATGTGACCCCCGGGCCACTGGTTGGGCACCCCTGGTGTATGGTGTATTTCTACTGCTTCTATATATGACAGCTTCCAGCCATCACTGCTCTTCCTAAGGAATCATCTCCCGCATACCTAGGAACTGCTGACATCACAGCACATTAACTTACATCATTGTGGGGGGGGGGCTTAATAACTGTGACATCACTAGGGATGAGCCAAACACCCCCCGGTGATCTGGTCTGTCCTAGAGGCACTACAGGGGGAACAGGGGGAAGAATGGGAATTTCCAATCCCTTGAACGCTGGAGTGGCTGTGGGGGTGCATATTCTGTCACAGTGACTCAATATTATTATTATATTATAGAGGATTTATATAGCACCAACAGAGCTTTACAACATTGGGGAAGACAGTACAATTACAATACAATACAGGAGGAATCAGAGGGCCCTGCTCATTAGAGCTTATAATCTAGAAGGGAGGGTTGTGGAACAAAGGGTAGTATCTGTGGGGGATGATCAGATGAACAAGATGAAAAAAAAATACAGTTGTGGGTAGGATAGGCTTCTCTGAAGAGAAGGGTTTTCAGGGATTGTCTAAAAGCTAATAGAGTAGGAGATAAGCGGACAGATTGGGGTAAGGAGTTCCATAGGCTTGGAGAGGCTCTGGAAAAGTCTTGGAGGCGAGCATGGGAGGAGTACCAGTTAACCTTTAACCACTTAAGGACCGCCTCCTGCACATATACGTCGGCAGAATGGCACGGCTGGGCACAAGCACGAACAGGTACATTCTCTTCAAGTACCCAGCCGTGGGTCGCGGGCATGCGCCCACGACCCGGTCCGAAGCTCCGTGACTGTGGGACCCGCGGACCCGATCGCCGCTGGAGTCCTGCGATCGGTCCCCGGAGCTGAAGAACGGGGAGAGCTGTGTGCAGGGGTGGACTGACAACTCATGGGGCCCTGGGCAATAGAAGATTATGGGGCCCCCGGGCAATAAGCGATTATGGAGCCCCCAGGCAATAGAATATGGGGCCACACAGTATACACACACAGTATACATATACACACTGAGAAGGTACTGGAGAGGCGGGGCAGCTATAATCTTGGGATTTTTAGACCAAAAGAATGTCGGTAAGGGACATTTCAGGGACAGATGTAAAAAAACAGATTTTTACATACTGTCCCTTGTTTTACTGAGGCTGGCAACCCTGATGGGGCCCCCTAGTGGCATGGGGCCCTCGGGCAGTGCCCGAGTGCCCAAATGGTCAGTCCGCCCCTGGCTGTGTGTAAACACAGCTTCCCCGTTCTTCACTGTGGCGCCGTCATCGATCGTGTGTTCCCTAATATAGGGAACCACAATCAATGACATCACACGTCCAGCCCCGCCCCCCTACAGTTAGAAACACAGATGAGGTCACACTTAACCCCTTCAGCGCCCCCTTGTGGTTAACTCCCAAACTGCAATTGTCGTTTTCACAGTAAACAATGCATTTTTAATGCATTTTTTGCTGTGAAAATGACAATGGTCCCAAAAATGTGTCAAAATTGTGTCCGCCATAATGTCGCTGTAACGAAAAAAAATCGCTGATCGCCACCATTAGTAGTAAAAAAAAAAAAATTTAAAAATGCAATAAAACTATCCCCTATTTTGTAAACGCTATAAATTTTGCGCAAACCAATTGAAAAAAGCTTATTGCGATTTTTTTTAACAAAAATAGGTAGAAGAATACGTATCGGCCTAAACTGGGGATATTTATTATAGCAAAAAGTAAAAAAATATTGCATTTTTTTCAAAATTGTCCCTCTATTTTTGTTTATAGCGCAAAAAATAAAAACCGCAGAGGTGATCAAATGCCACCAAAAGAAAGCTCTATTTGTGGGGAAAAAAGGACGCCAATTTTGTTTGGGAGCCACATCGCACGACCGCGCAATTGTCAGTTAAAGCGACGCAGTGCCGAATCGCAAAACCTGGCCAGGTCCTTTACCTGCCTAAAGGTCCGGGTCTTAAGTGGTTAAGATGATTAAACCTCACCCTTCATTTACACTGTAATGTCTTATCCTATACTAAGATCTTGGCTTACAGACAGAAAATTATTTAATTTTTTTCATTTTGTCTTCCTTTATTAATATTCTATGCTTGTAATTGCTTCATAAATCAAAGAAAAAGGCTCTCCCGCAGAAAAAAAAAAAAAAAATAGATTCTCTTCCCATCTGCGAAAACTTTGATAGATTCTGCCTATAAGTTATATTTATTATTTATCTAAACTTCAATCTATTCCTTTATTCTAAAGTGGTTACAGCCTGGAGGTTCTTTCTTTTTTTTTTGCTCGGGTTCTTTCAGCGCAGTGAAATAGCATCAATAAAATCATGGAAGATCTACAGATTTCAAGACTAGTAAACTTAGCATGCACCATACGCTTAAATACCAAAACCCATATATTACAAGAAGTCAATTTCACCGACTCCCACTGTGCGATCTTTCTCTAAGAAAGTGAGAAATAGAATATGCAAATTGGAAATATAATGTAGCATAAGAACCACAGATTTTTCAGACATTATACAGAATAGAACGCACCTTTGTTTCACTGTTTTTTATGTTATCAGTCAAAGCGCTACTCGCTACCGACCGAAAAATGTATTTTTAGTTCCTGTATGTAAAAAAAAAAAAACATGCTTACTAGTGCATGGAATCCAGCTTTGTCCTCCTTCCAGGCCAATCTTCCACTTCATCACTCTGCTTCTGTTCCACCCAGGGCCGTTTGAAGACATTTGGGGGCCCCAGGCAAAAAAAGTGACATTTCAGTTTTTCAGTTGAGAAGCGGGGGGGGGGGGAGTTGGCGGCTTACCTCTATCCTCACACGCACACGCCAGATGTGTTGGTGTCCGCACAGAGGCCCCAGCAGGGAAGGCCCTTGTCGCATCGCTGCGTCCTCCTGCAGTCCGGTCGGCCGTGTACCATATCCGCGCGGTACAGGAGATTCAGTTTGCTGTTCCGGGAACAGGAACCTGATTCTCCTGTACCGCGCGGTTATGGTACACCGCCGACCGGACTGCAGGAGGATGCAGCGGTGCGCCAAGGGCCCTCCCTGCTGGGGCCCCTGGCCAGCTCGGGGCCCCAGGCAAATGCTTGCTTTGCCTGTCGGGTTCCGACGGGCCTGGTTCCACTGTCATTATTATTATTATTATACAGGATTTATATAGCAGCAACATGAGGGCAGACAGTACAGTTACAATACAATTCAATACAGGAGGAATCAGAGGGCCCTGCTCATTAGAGCTTACAATCTCAGGTGATACAAAAAGGTAATAACTGTGGAGGATGAGCTTGTAGGCAGGTGCAATCTATTTTCTCCCCTGCAGGTGGCATTCGTCCGTAGGGGCATTGCAGCTGGAGAGGAAGTCAAGAGGAACACGGTTCCTTTATGTTTTCCAGGGTCACTGGAGAAGCTATCTGATTTGATTCTGATGTCTCATGTGACTCTAGCAGCCATATTGGGTCAGGCCAAGCTTATTTAAAGTGGATGTAAACCCTCCATACACCCAGTCAAGTAGGGGTGCAACGGATCGTCATTGATCTGTGATCTGAATGGGTCAACGTCCGCGGTTTGGCACACCACTCGATCTGCAGATTGAGCCCATAAGAAAGGCCGCAGTTTCGGCCTAGCTCCGGAGTGGCGGCCATCTTGGTACACCCGGCGGCGGCCTAAGTGTGCTCCCCAGAGTGGCACTCTGATGGGGGAGATGTGGACATTACAGTGGGGGAGATGTGAACATTACAGTGGGGGAGATGTGGACATTACAGTGGGGGAGATGGAGATGTGGACATTACAGTGGAGGAGATGGACATGTGGACATTACAGAGGGGGAAGATGGACATGTGGACATTACAGTGGGGGGAGATGGACATGTGGACATTACAGTGGGGGGAGATGGACATGTGGAAATTACAGTGGGGGAGATGTGGACATTACAGTGGGGGAGATGGAGATGTGGACATTACAGTGGAGGAGATGGACATGTGGACATTACAGTGGGGGGAGATGGACATGTGGACATTACAGTGGGGGAGATGGAGATGTGGACATTACAGTGGGGGAGATGGAGATGTGGACATTACAGTGGGGGAAGATGGACATGTGGACATTACAGTGGGGGGAGATGGAGATGTGGACATTACAGTGGAGGAGATGGACATGTGGACATTACAGTGGGGGGAGATGGACATGTGGACATTACAGTGGGGGGAGATAGACATGTGGACATTACATTGGGGGGAGATGGACATGTGCACATTACAGTGGGGGAGATGTGGACATTACAGTGGGGGGGAGATGTGGACATTACAGTGGGGGGGGGGGAGATGTGGACATTACAGTGGGGGGGAGATGTGGACATTACAGTGGGGGGGAGATGTGGATATTACAGTAGGGGGAGCTGTGGATATTAGAGTGGGGGAGATGTGGATATTACAGTGGGGACTGTATATGGTGGTGATCTGAGGAACGATCCGAACCGTGAGTTTTTTTGATCCGTTGCACCCCTACAGTCAAGTGAACAGCCTCAGATGATACACAGAGATAAACCAAATCTCCCTACATAGGTTTTACATGTACAGTATATCTGCTGTCTTCACATTTATATACTGTTTAGAAAGTTCAGATTGTATTAGGTATTTTTCTCTTCCTGTTTAACACAGAGTGTGATGTCTGCGCATACAGCCAAGATAGATAAAATTGCTGATTGCAGGAGAGGCACACACCCCCTCTCATCATAGGCAGAGACTCTCAGAGGAGTTTTGTAATAGGGCCAGCTCCCTGGTAATCTATTTATAGCAACCTCCCTCAACAGAAATTTTTAGGCTGCTTTTATCTGATGTGTCAGATAATTTGTCAGGAGTTACGGGAAAGTAGCTTTTTGAAGAGAGATACTGCAGATATATGTGCCCGGGTCAAATTTCATGAATTGGGTTTACATCCACTTTAAGGCCCTGACTCCCAGGTTTGGTGCACATTTCTAATGCCTAGTATACATGATCATTTTTCTCATCGGTAAAACTGCCGTTTTTTATTTTGGCCGGGAAAACCGGCCGTGTGTATGCTCCTTAGCAGTTTTCACGACAGGAAAACTGCGGTTTAAAAATTGAGACCATGTTCTCTTTTTTCTCGCCGGAAACACTGTGAGGGAGCATACACAGGGCCGGTTTTCCAGACCAAAGTTCTCCTGGCAGTTTTCCTGTCAGGAAAACCGGCCGTGTGTACAGGGGAAAAGGGACCGAGCCAGTTCTCGGTTCTCCCCTCGTTTTTCCCGACGGTCTTTTGACCGTCGGGAAAACCTATCGTATGTACTAGGCATAAGTGGGTAGAGTAGGGACAGGTACCCCATCTATTAGGGACAGAACTAGCAGCAAGGAAAGGTTCTTGCTGACTAGAGATAGCGTAGGATTTGCAACTTCTCTGGACATCTTTCCGCTTGGACACGAGATGGTTAAGCAGCATTCTGTCCCTCCTAACAGGTGATGTCAGTTTGGCTGAAACCTGCTGTCTTCATAGTGTTGTGACCTGTGAGTGCTCCAGATTGGGCTGTCTTCCTTCTGGGTTTATTGTGAACTGTCTTTGCATCATTGCAATATATATAAGAAAAAAACTGTGGTGATAAAATATATATATATATATATATATATATATATATATAGATGCGCTAATATTAACTTATAAGTGACAAACGTACAAACTAATCAGGGAGAATCAATCTCCATAAACTGTGAATGTTACACTGAATACACATAAATCATGTGGCAAATCCTCAAACATGTGCACAGTGATTAGCAAAAAGAGTCCCAATCAGGAAAAACATACGGTGTCTTCCTTCACTATGAATGCAGATCCAACACTTCACCGCTGTACTCAGATGAACGGGCACTCAAAGGCAGGTACAGTATGTATATGAAAGGAAGAAAAAGAAAGCCTCATTGCGCAATAATCAAATCAAATGGATAATGCGATCCAATACATCAACATATGCACTCACGAATCCCTGCTTTGTGTAAGCATGAAACGCCGCTCAGTATGCAGTCTCCTCAATTCGATCCGATGGACTCGGATTCGATGGTAGGCTCCTCCCTACGCGTTACGTCACAGGCACGCGACTTAATCATGGGTTCGCGTGCCTGTGACGTAACGCGTAGGGAGAAGCCTACGATCGAATCCGAGTCCATCGTATTGGATCGCATTATCCATTTGATTTGATTATTGCGCAATGAGGCTTTCTTTTTCTTCCTTTCATATACATACCTGCCTTTGAGTGCCCGTTCATCCGAGTACAGCGGTGAAGTGTTGGATCTGCATTCATAGTGAAGGAAGGCACCGTATGTTTTTCCTGATTGGGACTCTTTTTGCTAATCACTGTGCACATGTTTGAGGATTTGCCACATGATTTATGTGTATTCAGTGTAACATTCACAGTTTATGGAGATTGATTCTCCCTGATTAGTTTGTACGTTTGTCACTTATAAGTTAATATTAGCACATCTATATATATATATATATATATATATATTTTCACTGTTTTGATTTGGTATCACCCAGATAGCAGCTATATTATTTGTTTTTTTATAAGGTGCACCTGAAATTATTAATTTAATAGCGCTGTAGTTTATTTTTATATTATTGTGGTGATAAAATGCCGCCAAAAGAAATCTCTACTTGTGTGAAAAAAATACATACATTTCATTGGTATACAGTGTTAAATGACGATGCGATTGTCAGTCAAAGTAGTGCAGTGCCGAATAGCAAAAACAACCTAGTTATAAAGGGGGTCAAATTTTTCGGAGTTCAGGTGATTAAAGCGGAAATACA